>NW_026713081.1:0-428442 GCF_030625045.1 Achroia grisella
AACATGTAATCATATTACACAGTACTTAGATCTGAAGTAATTTTTCTTTAACATATTTTGTTAAACCTACAATGAGAATCACTGGCAATTTTTATATATACTTTTATCCATATTTAATATATGATGTTCTTTATATACATTTTTTATACACTTCTGTCTCTGCGCTCTACTATAATAACTGTCTATAAGCATCTCTCTTATTTTCATTTATTATTACTTATTTGATTTTAATAATTCAACGTCCATAAAAATCTTAAATAGTTGTTCATACAATTTTCATATAACCATAGATATAGTCACATATATAAGTAAATATTGTAAATAAACAGCCTTTTTTAAAAAAAGAATTTAGGTTGTTCAGTTTCTTTCCAGTTCTTCTTAATCGAATTTATATACTGAACTTTATACATATGTATACAAAAAGATTGACATTTTAAAGCGGCTAAAATGTCCTACATGAATAATAGATTTTTATTGATTTTGCTAATGAAATACAAATGTAAGATAGTATTGATTGAATAGCAAAGATATTGCTTTCACATGCTGAATCACTGTAATACGTCCAAGTACCTACTCTATTGTCCGCAAAATATATTTCCTACCTTTTCTTTAAAAGGGTTTGGCCATCTGTATGCGTATAGCGACGTACATTGTCGTGGATAATTTGAATTATCCATATAAAAAAATATTGATATTTGTAGTAACGCACTCTTTGTTTATTTACAACACTGATTTAAATCTTGTTACTGCTAGACGGCCTCGGTGGTCTAGTGGTTTAACGCACCGGTTTATTTCCGATAGTCGCGGGTTCGATTATTCGCACAGTAATAATAATAATCTCAGGACAATTCACACAGCGCCATCTAGTCCCAAGTTAAGCTATCTAAAGTTTGTGTTACGGGTACTAGATAACTGATACAAGTACATAGATAATTTTTTTTTCGTAAATACATATATATTATACATAGAAAACACCCAGACCGATACAAACAATCATACTCATGAATACAAATGTTTGTGCCGTGTGAGGAATCGAACCCGCGATCATCCGACGTAAAGCGTTGTGCTAGACCGCTAGACCACCGAGGTCGTCAGACATATCACAGTATATCCTCGCACGGTGCAAAGATTTCTATTCACGAGTATGATTGTTTGTATAGATTTGGTTGTTTTCTGTGTATATTATGTATGTATTTACAAAAAAAAAATATCTATGTATCTAGTACTCATAACACAAGCTCTGCCTAACTTGGGACTAGATGGCGTTGTGTGAATCGTCCAGAGATATCATTATAAAAAAGTTCAAAAGAAAATTCCGTCAGATAAGTTCCTAACTCCACAAAGCGATATATAAAACATGTAGTCTTGACCTATTTAAGATTTAAAACCCTATTTTCTCGCATGGCCGTTCTAGCAATAAAACAGAAAAACAGTACAATTGAATCAAGAGCAATCCATGAGAGTGAATTCTTATTGAGACTTGCAAACGGCTTGCATTATTTTCACTGGTGACAAATGGATGGAATTTCTACAGGGAAATTTATTCCTGGATTCACTATTACGATGTGACTGGTCACTTCGGGGCGAAGTGGATTGAGGAATGTGGAATAACCACAGTGCTAACAATGTATTATGACAGGTTGACCTCCATCCAGTTCACCCTACAACTAGTTTGATAAATTCTCGATGAATTTGTCACGATGGCCTGACCTGACCTCATGCTCATATTATCATCCTCCACTGGTGCCCCGCCATCGTTAACCGTATCGCAGGCAGGTGCACCATTCCTTTATCATCCATAAGACTGGTCATTGCAATCAATTGCATGTGGTAGATCTTTTGTACCTTTATGTACTTAGCAGCGCTTTTCTTCTGATGGTGGCGGATTTGATTTTTCGCACGGTACCAAACATTTGTATTTATAAATATGATTGTATGTATTAGTCTGAGTCATTTCTGTGTACAAAAAATATATCTAAATTTTTATACCAGTCGTCTCTGTTATGGGTATTCCCATAAATTCTCTGATTAGCTTGAGACCAGATGTCGTTGTGTGAAATGTCCAGGCGTATTATTATTATTTATATATATATACTTGTAAATAATATACTTGGACATTCATATATGTATATATATATATATATGAATAATAATGTCCAAGTATAATAATAATAATAATAATAAAACTCTTTATTGTGTACACATAAAATAATAAGAAAATACAGTAAATAGTAAAATAATAACAAAAGGCGGTCTTATCGCTAAATGCAATCTCTTACTGACAACCTAGAAGAGAGGACTTATGTACATAGAATATATTATTATTTACAAGTGACGTAATATTAGGTCCTAACATATGAAATTAGCGTTTTGTCGTATTGGCCACTTTGATCTCAAATATCCTCTCTTTGGTTAGGAATTCCAATTTATTAATTTAATAGACTTTAGTAGACTAGTGCCGGTGTTGTTCATTTCAGCTTTCTTAAATCTGGCCAGACGATTACTTATTAATATAAGCAGATTCGGTCCCGAAGGAGAAGGCTGTTATTTTTCTTAGCATTGTAATTACATGGCAACGGTGTTGCTGCGCGATATAACTAATTTCGCATACACACAACACAACAGTGGTTATAGTTTTAATGGATCCTCCATTAAAACCTTAAACCTATACCCGGGTCACAAGTCCTGGGGACTGCTTGGAGTTTCCCTCTTCACCCTTCTGATCAATCGCCCGTCCAAGTCAGACAGGAATCCAAGTTAAGACGGCCTGAGCCGAGGTTCGAACCCCCGCGGTGCCCTCAGACAGTCATAATCGTCCGTTAGGCGGGAGGTGCCATTAAACTCACTCGCCCTCATCGTCCAGTGAAGCTGTTATGCTGCGGCCACCATCATTAGAGTAGTCAGAAAAAAAAACAATGGATCTGGCGGTGAATTGATGGAATGCCAAGAAGTTCGTCTCACTCGTGTCTCAGAATCTAAGAAGTGGGTTAATTTAGAAAAATATCAGATATTTCATAACGTTTTCATATACCTAATTATATTATACACATTCTAGTTATAGCTATACCCAAGTTCATCTTATGTGAGTTCTGTCAACTACATAAATGAGAAACGCAATGAACTCGAAACTCAAAGGTTGGGACTTCGTTCCAATATTCATTGATATTCTTTCCAATATATCCCTACGGACTGACGGACGATACGTATGTATTTCAAGTTTAAATAACATCATATTATACTTTATCGAATTAGGTAATATTGGACGGAAGTTCATTTCATTACTTAATGGATTTTATTTTGTTTAATTCCTCTACTATTAGCATGTTTTGTTTTTCAGACTAGTCTAATGCTGTTGGCCCCAGCTGGCCTTTACAGCTTCACCGAACGATAGGGGGCGAGTGCAGATTACCTTGGGCACCCCAAACCGTGAAATGACTTATGGAGCGGCTGAAGGCAAACTCCCGCTTGACGAATACGACTTTTGTCTGAGGGATAGGGCTTCGTAATTTCGATCCCCGTTTCCATTGCTCGGAGTATCGATCGGAAGAGCGACCGGGGGCACCGGTATTGACATGTGTTAGATTACAAATATTCAGTGCGGAAACCTGACCACCGTTTCTGGAAGCGTTATGATCTTCCCCAATGGTGATCAAATTCCGACCGTTATTGAATTTACACCCATATTGCGACACGTGTTTCATCTCTGAAAGAAGCATCATCAGGCATTGAAGAAAGATATTTTGATTTGATTAGAATAGTTCTAAAAAACTAATTAAAAAATACATACAAGAGTCAATAAGAACCAGGACTCAGTATAATGTTGAAAATATAGATTTTAGCACTGAATATGTACAATTGTAAATTAAATCAGGAGCCGGCGAGGTGGACCGGCGGCCGTACTAAAATATGTTTGAACACAAAAGTGGGGGGGGGGGGCTCATCTGTTATACCAATTAATTTGTTAATTATTGGTAATGAACGTTAGTCTAACTTTGTGCGTTTCAACAATGTAATTGGAATTGATGAGAGAATAGTTATTAGTTGCGCCCTGTGGTTTTACCCGTATTTTCATTTAATTAAGGGGCGCTCTCGTAAGCCGACTCAACGCAATAGTTCGTGCACCTGATCAAGGTATTACTTTTCACTCAGTCTTTTTGTTTTTAATTTAGCTCGACTCCTAAATAACGTAGCGTGACGTTTAATAGCCTTTAATTTTCCTCAAGAATTGAGCTATCGATTGCAGTAAAGTTTTTCCAAATTTGACTGTGGTTGTAGTTATAAAGATAGACTTTTTTTTTTAATTTTGATAGACTCCTAAGTAACGTAGTGTATTGTTTAATTAATACCAAGAATAAAGATATCGATTGCAGTAAAGTTTTCCCAAAATCCATCTTAGTTGTAGTTATTAGTTAGAGATTAGCGCGTGCAAACAAACAAATTCTTTAGCATTATCCACACCACCGACTACAGATTTATAATTGCGAAAGTTTGATACCTTTGCATGATTCAACGCCTGAACAAATCATAATGTAATTTGAGATGAAGATGGATTGTATCGCTAGGAATGACATTCTGTTTTTATTTCAAAAATGGACATGAAGTTACGGGTACCAGCTAAAGTAAAGTAAATCAAATTCAATGACGTAAATCTTAAAGTCGCTTTTTTTAAAGACGTATTTAATAAAATCAACACGCAAGAGTCTTGCTCGCTCTCCTTATGGTGAGTTTGCTTATCTAGTGAGAGACGAACTTCTTAGCATTCCATGGATTCACCGTGCTGAACCGTGCGTGAACTGCTCGGAGTCAGCAGTTCCCGGGAAATGTGACCTGGGTGAAGGTCTCGTGTTCTTTTCCTGCCCAGCCAAATCTGGTGCCTGCTGATGCATCTTTAGATACATGTTCCTGTATTGACACGCGCATTTCTAGACAGGCCAAGATCTTTTAGATTACTAGGTAGAGTGATTTCACTAGTATACGAGAGGCCTTTCACTTCGACCTTATATAAATTTTCCATTAACACATCATCGCAACCCGGAAGATGTCCACTGCTGGATGTAGGCCTTCCCTAAAGACCTCCACGACGATCGGTCCTGCGCTGCTCCCATCCAATGCCTTCCAGCGATCATGATCAGATCGTCGGTCCACCTTGTTGGAAGACTTCCCACGCTGCGTCATCCAGTTCGTGATAGCCACTCGACGACATTATTGCCCCAACGGCCATCTGTCCTACAAGCTATGTGCCCTGCCATTGCCACTTCAGTGTCGCAATTCTTCGGGCTATGTCGGTCACTCTGGTTCTTCTGCGGATATCATTTCTGATTCGATCATGCAGAGAAACTCCGAGCATAGCCCTCTCCATTGCCCTCTGAGTAACTCTGAGCTTGTTCATGAGGCCCATAGTTAATACTATGATGCATATTAATACGAACTAATGAAAAAGAGCTATGTGGTTAATTTATATGTGGTCAAAAAAATGTTATTGCTATAAAGTGCTCAAATTATATAATAAGTCTATTTGGTTATTTCTGTTCTATTTTTAGTATGTAATACATATAGCAATACAAGATTCCAGTGCTCGGTTTCCCTTTATATCGCGATAATTTCGGATACCAATAAAACGGGCCTTTAAATTAAATCGCCCCCGTAAACAAAGCAGTCGGCGCAGTAATCACTGTTTACTGGAAATTTCAGTACGCTTGGGTACATTTTCAGTCCTCTGTATGTATATATATGTAGTATACTTTCTAAATAACGGGTTTTACAAGAATTTACAATAGATTTTTTAGCCAGTAATAATCCAAAGAAATTTAATATAAGCACTTTTGACTTTTTTTACTCTACCACTCATTCGGAACGCAAATTTATCACAAGAAAAATGAACAATAAACTTGCGTGTTGCTCTTTTTAATTAATGTTATTCAGAATTACATCTTTAATTTTGGAAGTCTTAAGTTTAAATCTGGCCGACACCAGTATTGACTGACTGTGTGTATCCGATTGACATGCCGGTGATGGAAATACTGATAACAAACCAAATTACTCTAACACTACTAAACTCGCGTTTTTCTAAGTTGTGTGTATCCGATTGACATTCCGGTGATGGAAATACTGATAACAAACCAAATTACTCTAACACTACTAAACTCGCGTTTTTCTAAGTTGTGTGTATCCGATTGACATTCCGGTGATGGAAATACTGATAACAAATCAAATTACTCTAACACTACCAAACTCGCGTTTTTCTAAGTTGTGTGTATCCGATTGACATTCCGGTGATGGAAATACTGATAACAAACCAAATTACTCTTAACACTACTAAACTCGCGTTTTTCTAAGTTGTGTGTATCCGATTGACATTCCGGTGATGGAAATATTGATAACAAACCAAATTACTCTAACACTACTAAACTCGCGTTTTTCTAAGTTGGGACGTAAAGCATAAGACTTAATTCAATCTCGCAATCTTTTTGTCAATAGAAGAATGACAAAGAAGCATATGGTTTACCGGTTTAGCATACTACCTTACTTCCGATGGTCGCATGTTCAAAATTCAAAATATCTTTGTTCATGTAGGTCTATTACAGTCTTAACGCAAAGTTTATTTTTTACATGTATCTTAAATTTCCCTTCAATTTCGTTCGATTCCAAGCATCATTCAAAAATCTGTATTCTTGATTTATATTATGTATGTATTGATAAGACGAGTATATTAAAAAAAAAATTCAAAAATTCAAAATATCTTTATTCATGTATGTCTATTATAGACTCTTATGATATGACAGTAGATTCCGTCAGTTCGAAATGATTTTGAGATAAAAAGAACTGACGAGAAACTCAGCTCGTATTTTTTTTTAAATAAATGTTGTACATGTTTACAATAATACAGATTTATTTAAATTTAAATTTGGGAGCATAGAGTGACCACCAGCAATATAATATTTTTTGTTTTTGGCAATATGCTATTGCAAAAAACAAAAAATCTAATCAGTGTTCGCAATCTGAACAGACTAGTCCCCACAAGCAGCACCCGTTCAAGAGTATGACGGATGAGCCAGCCATCATTGCACTCGACCACATTAGAGGGAGCACATCTACCCGGCCCACGACGCCGCCACATATTTGAACTTTATAGCGGGCATGACTGTTTCAAGTTACTCCAATACGTCATTTACCATATATTATTTACAGCATAAACTGTACCAATCACAGTTTTCATCCATTACAATAATTAATTTACATTATTTAAATTACAATATATCATTACTAAATTTACAATAAGTTTCTTTAGTGTTTATTACACATATTATTTAAGTAATCCTATCAGTTGTTCAGTACCCATAACAAGCTCTGCGAAGCTTGGGACTAGATGACGCTGTGTGAATTGTCCTGGGTTATTATTATATGCACAACGAAAGTTAACTCCCAGAGGAAAATCTCAAATTATTGCTATTGTAACGTCCTCGCCTCGTAAATAATTTGATTCCTCGTTCCAGTACGTGATTGGACTTCTTCCTCGAGGTACACTGGAAGCACACAACTTGCAAGCAATGACAACTCAATTAACTTAAGTAATAGGCAATTAACTAAAGGACGTTAGGTTTAACTTTGCTGGAATTTGTTGAACGGGAAGCTACTGGCAACTGCAACTAGCAGAAACATAAACTTTAACATATTTGTTAGAAAGAAGATTTAAAATTTAAAAATAATTTATTAAGTCATTTTTTGCAAGTCAAGTTTTTGTATTATTCTTTTTTCTACTGTGCAGTTCGGATTTATAGTCAAGAGAAGTGGACTTAAAAAGCTTCTGTCAACTGCAACTGCAACTGCAACAATAAAATTTAAAATTTAGAAATATTATTTTGTATTGTAATTTTTTTAAAAGTTGACGTATAAGTTCGAAGCAGAAGATAAAATAAGTCGTCAAAGCTACCAGAATAATTAAAGTAATTTTGATTATGTGATTATGAAACTATAGGTACTTAAAAAAGCTAAAAAATCGCCACTTTTTGATGATCATGTCAACCTTGTTACTGCACATTGTAATTTAGGGTGGAAAGAGATTGCTGGTAAATGTAGATTGTTAACCCCATTATGTTATTATTATCAATCTACCATCATGATAACAACTACACAACTGGGCGAGCACAATAGATCTATGCAGGTCGCAGTGCTACAGTACTTGAAAATAGTCCAAAAGTTTAAATAAAAAAAACTGCATTGATAATAATAGAAGGGAAAAGGGTGTTATTAATGTGGACTGATGACCTCTAGACTAATGATTTCTGACAATGTACTATGTAAGATTGAACAACACACGGTTTCCCCTGGATACCATCATGAAAATTCCTGGTGAATTTGCCACGATGGGCTAACTGACCTGACCTCATACTTATCTTATTATACTCCACCGTTAGCGCTGGTGATTGCACCATTCCATTATCATCGTTGAAAAAATAAATTTGTAACATTTGTGTATTTTTTTCTGGAATATAGCTGAGTAATTCTTATATCAATTGTTAAATTAATAAAGTCTATCTAAGTTTAGCAGAATATTGCTCCTTTCTCCCAACGAAAAATTTAAAGAAAATATTTTGGCCAACTATAACCTACCGTACTGAAAAAATGTATTAACTTTTCTTTGCAAATAGTTTCAAAACTTTGCTCGTTCAATACAGATTTCATACCAGTAGGTTATACTTGTTAGACTAGTTTCAAAAATAAAGCAAACAAAAAACTAGAAACCTCGAAATTTGATTTGTTATTCAAATTAATAGGGTAACACCCTTTTTTTTAACTTGAGGAAAATTCTCATAGATCATTCTCCCTGCCCCGGCCTTACCGGCTGAAAACCCCAAGGTGTTCCTTCTCCTTACCTTTTGTCAGAATACGGGAGTGCGTAAGCAATCTTCCCCAAAAATATTCTAATAATCAAATAAGTAATAATCATATAGTAATACCATATATGCTCAATGTTCTTGCAACCTAAGCGTATGTGAAAGTGGAAGTACTAGTGTCAGACACATCTTCCATTGTTTCTAGTACTAGCTAATTTTATTGTACAAACGTACCTACTTATAACAAGGCAATGAGAATGCCGACCATCTGGCAAAGTTAGGGGCAAAAACCGTCCAACTGGGCCCCGAACCCTTCTGTGGTGTGCCTCGTTGCCTAAAACTGGGACATCTCAAATTAATAACCAAACGAGAAGCACTGAATCACTGGCAAGAAATGCCAGGATTAACACATTCAAAAGACCTAATATCGGGCTTCTCGACCAAATACTCCAATAGACTACTGCTATTGAGTAAAAACAACATATGCATGATGACTAGGGTCCTCACAGGACACTGCAAATTAAACAAGCATATGGCTAAACTAGGCCTATGCACGACAAGTACCTGCAGATTCTGCCAAACTGAAGAGGAAACGCCGCCTCACATCCTATGTGGTTGTAGCCCACTCATGCATAAACGAAATATCTCCTTTGGAAAGTGTACACTCTTTCCCGAGGAGATAAAAACGATCGCTCCTAAGAATATCCTTCAATTCTTGTCCCTGACGGGTCTAGGTAGCGAACTCTGAAAAGGGCGAGCACAATAGATCTATGTAGTTCGCAGTGCTACAGGTGCTACACAATAGCCCAAACATTCCAATAAAAAAAAAATATAACAAGGTAGATACGCCTAGTTTAAACAGAATAAACTTAAGTTTGCACATGTAAAACTGATTTCTTAATGATCTTATACATACTACATATGCCACTAGCTAGTACATGATAACACAAATATTTTTTGTCCAAAAAAAGCAAATAAAGTCGCAGTAAACTTACATACAGCGACGCTATATATTTTTCTCAATAAACCTTTGCTTATTGTAATAAATTACATAAGTGCATATAAAAGTCCCCATAACACAAGTTGTGCTTACCGTGGGACTAGATGGCGCTGTATTCATTGTCCAGGGTTATTTATTTATTATTATTTTAAATATCTATGTTATGAAACATAATTTACAAGGTTTAATAGGCTATTAGCAATGTCAAGATCCCTGGGGAGCATATAGTTTAATTGTAGGTTATTTGTGGTACAAATATATGACGGAGATAGCCGGACTATGTACAAAATAATCTGCGTGTGTAACTTCGTGTCATCTATTTCAACTTGTAGATTACTTTCAGATCTTAGATTTTTTTTAAATAAAGTTCATTCTCTATGGTAAAATCATCCCAAGGTATATGAATCACTACTGTACACGGCTAGAATTATTTCCTATTACTGTTTTAGGTCCTTTATGTAATTTTTTCTTAAATAAACTTAATATAATCTAATCCTGTTGGATACAGCTGGCCTTTATAGCTTCAGCGAATGATAGGGGGCGAGTGCAGATGGCACTACAAAACCCGTGGAAGGAGACCTAAGGAGCGGTTGAAGGATCTTGCCGAAGACGACGTTAGTCTGAGAGCACCGCTAGAGATTCGAACCTCGGCCCAGGCTGACGTAATTTAGATCCCCGATTGAATTGGTCGGGGGATCGGTCGGAATATTGCAGTAAATACATTATTAAATACAAACGTAATAACATCTAACATTATACTTTTATTTATAACATTATAGTGTACATAAAGTTTAATAATGATATCCCTGGAGTTGAAAGAAAGTTATTTGTTTGCAATTGAGATGTTCGCAATGTTTTTATGAGTGGTCCAACATATTCCATCAACTCTGTGGAGTCATAATAGGATATTTATTGTTTGGAAACAATATAACTTTGTTGATTGGTTTACTTTTTAATTAGCAAATGTACTGTAACTGAAAATGTATGTAAACGAAAGCAACTAGAGATAATAACATAATGTTTGACGACCTCAGTGCTTTAGTGGTATAAAAACTACTACTAGGTAGGTAGTAACTGAAGGTTGTGGGTTCTGTTACCATAAAGACAAATATTTTAGTTTTTTTTTAAAGACAAAGAACTTTTAACTAACTTATTTATTTAATTCTAATTACTTTTGTATGCATTTGGAATAACAAAGTTGTAAGTTCACATTTTACAAGTCGAAACGTGTGAATACAAACTACCAACTAGCACTAATTTATTTAGGCTCAAATATAAAAACACAATAAGATTAAATCAGTCGTAGTGATAAGAGCAGACCAGTCCCTACAAGCAGCACTCGTTCACGAGTATGACGGATGAGCCAGCCATCACTGCGATCGACCATATTTTAGGGAGCCCAATGACCCGGCCCATCACGCCGCCACATGTCATTTTACTGAGCATGACTACTCATTCCACTCGACCACGTCACAGCTACAAAAATTACTATATGGTAGTTACAGTATTCGCACTTTACATGAGGATGCATGCGGCATTCAATACAAAAGCCGCTACGCTATCATATATCAAGAAAGCAGTATGAAAAATAAATTATAACGTTGTTCGCAAATAAACTTATACTTGCTATATATTGCTATCATCTATAAATTCATCTATCCTATAATAGGCTTTTTTACATAACATTTGTTTAATATAAAGTTTGAATTGCCTCTCTGTCAGATTTAGCGTAGATTCTGGCAGTTTATTATAGAATCTTACGCAATTACCATAAAATGAATCACTAACTTTGTGTAGACGGCATTTAGGTAAAATTAACTTATTTTTATTGCGTTTATATTAAATAAGGGATATATGTCGTCATGACACACCGTGGTGTTTCACAACTGGTACAAATGTATGTATTTGTACCATACATTTATTTTTCGTAAATACATACATAATATACATAGAAAACACTCAGACCGATACAAACAATCATACTCATGAATACAAATGCTTGCGCAGTGCGAGGAATCGAACCCGCGACCATTGGAAGTAAGGCTATACCACTAGACCACCGAGACCGTCGAAATAATACCTATATACCTATTTAATACAAACACTTGGTTGAAACACTGCCGAAATATCGGGAACTCAATAAAAATAAAACGTGGTAAGATCCCGTGATTTTTACTAAACGTGTAAAAATCACAGGACCTCACCAGTGTTTGAACATTGCTATATTAAACAGATCTTCCTTGTTTCCAGTAATGAACGTTTTCAAATTACCCTACTTTCATCGGCAAAGTGTACATTGCGAGGAGTGAAGACGTCAGAAGTTCCTTAAGAAAACGAATCCGACGCAACGTGGAAAAATCCATTATTTCCTGTAATAAGCCCAAGGGACTTCCTGGAATAAGCTTGCAGCTGTATTAGGCGAAGATTTCATTCCAAATTAGTTGCTCCGCGCGGAGCACGGCGACAAGATAAAAAGCCATTGAGGACTTGGTCCTTGGGAGCTTATTAATGCGGAGGTAAGAAAATTGGGGATATAACAGAATATGGCTCGTTGGTGGAAATTACTTACTTTGTATACGCGAAACAGGAACGAAAAAGGACGCGGTATAAGAGATCGGTTGTGCTAAAGGGTTTTGTTGGAGATAACATAAATTATTTGTAAACACTTCGTTACAGTTTTTAATTTCTGTACAATATTAATTATAATCTCTCCTCCACTTAGCTAAGGCCAATATGGATGAATATTATCTTCTTATAGATAATAATAATCTCAGGACAATTCACACAGCGCCATCTAGTCCCAAGTTATGCTATCTAAAGCTTGTGTTATGGGTACTAGATAACTGATACAAGTACATAGATATTTTTTTTTCGTAAATACATACATATCATACATAGAAAACACCCAGACCGATACAAACAATCATACTCATGAATACAAAGGTTTGTGCGAGGAATCGAACCCGCGACCATCGGACGTAAAGCAGTGTGCTAGACCGCTAGACCACCGAGGTCGTCAGATCAAATAAATAATAATAATAACAATAGAACTGTTATAATTTATCATTCCTAAAACATGTCGTATTGAAAGAAAAATTTCGTCATCACATTCATAGTCCATATGCATTTTCTTTACTAATTCATGCTTGGCTAAGATCCGCGTATTTAAAAGTTTTGCATCCGTAAAAAGAGGTATATATACAAAATAATCATATACAAAATAATGTCTTTTATTCTGAAATTACAGTTATTTGTGGAAATTTTCATTAAAATATATATTTTTTAAATATAATATAATTTCGATATCATATTCAATATTATATAAGTATGCCCTTTGTATAGGCTTCCTGGCTTCTTCCAGCGACTTCCACTGGTTCTCATCATATAAAATCTTCTCCATTTTATGCCCACAGTTAACATTAACTCGTCTCCCATTTCATTATCTGCCTTCCTCTCTTTCTCTTACCATCTCTAGGATTTAATGAGTATAACTAGATTATAAATTACTATATTTTTTAGTTCGATTTTTGTTTGTTCATTGTGATGGACAGTTATTAAAAATTATATAATTATAATATTTTAGTGGATAGTAATAAAACAATTCATAGTACTTCTGTTATCTAGCTGTTTATACACCGCCTTACTTCCTATTCCGCGGGTTCAATTTCGCACGGTGCAAACATTTGTATTCATGATTACGATTGTTTATTGGTCTGGGTGTTTCCTATGTATACTATGTATGTTCTTTCGTAATTTAAGAGCTGTGCTCTTGTCGGTGGAGCTCCCGCCACCTTCCGCGATCTTCTATCAGTCGTTTTAGCTGTTGATACGACACGACTCCAACTTTTTCTTTAACTTGCTTGATATAGCTGTGTCTTGGTCTTCCCCTTCCTCTCTTTCCATCTATTTTTCCTTCTATAATGTTGTTAATTAGTTCGTCGTGTCGTATCAAGTGCCCCAACATTTTTCCCCGCCTATTCTCAATAATATCTTATGTATGTATTTACAAAAAATAAATGTATATATGTATTTTATTAGTGGTTTGTACCCATAACATACATAAGTTCTGCTTAGCTTGGGACTAGATGGCGGTTTATGAATTGTCCAGGGGTATTATCTCCACAGATTTTATTTTCCAAAGACATGTTTAGTTCACAATAGCACCATCAGTCAGGTCGTAAGCTTGATTGGCGTCCTTATGGTTTAAAATCAATTTTCGTACCAGTGTTAGATATTGCCTTAAGTGATATTAAACAATGGTAAAGATAATTCACTTGTTCTGGGTTATTATTATTACTTTTTAGTAGAAACACTCTACTCTCTAATATGTAATCATTATCTTTGAAGGAGGGCATAATTAAATGACCATAAATTGGGATGTAATAATCACAAATAAGAAAAATGTGGTAGAAAAAAAAGAAAAAATACTCAACGTACCCAAAGACCGAGTTGTACAGAAAACTCGACCTTTTTTAAAGCAGGTACATATTCCGTACGTTTTCTCATAACTAAGTTAATACGGAAGAATTTTTAAATTACACACTCACCCCATTTTACGTCAAATGTTTGTGAAACATAGTTAATATGGAAATTAAAAAGAGAGATTCCATGAAGATGAAAATAATCTACTTAAACGATAAACGAAGTCAGCGTACATATTTATAGATCTTAGTGGGTGTTTAAAGTGCTCGTTAAATGGTCATTTGTAAGTTTAGCGCTTGGAAAAACATTTCAATATTTCACGTTTCTTTTAAAGATTGCTCTGGAAATTCTCTGTGGGAACTGTCTACCTCCCTTCCGCCCCTCTGGATGGATGGAAGACCTTTTACGGAATATTCCGGCCTTTTTTTGCGTTGCTCATCAAAATCTACCATTTTTCGTTCAATCGACTGAATTATAATTGCTGTGTTAGGGATCGCTAACGATTGAAAGTCGGTTTGGCAGCTTCCAAGTTATTTTGTACTAATGATTCGGAAATTGATATAATTAGGTGCTGTATACCTTTTCGGAAATAAATAAAATATATTCTTTTGTGAACGGCATAATTGACGTTTCAATGCTTCGTGGTCTAGCGGTGTAGTACACCGCTTTGCTTCCGATGGTCGGGGGTTCGATTCCTCGAACGGTATAAACATTTGTATTCATGAGTGTCTTCGTCTGTTCGGGTTACGAATACTGATTAGACTATTTGCTTTTTCAATAGCATATGCTGGTGGTCACTCTATTCTCCCAAATTTGAATTTAAAATTGAACCTATATTATTGTAATCATGTACAACATTTAGTTGAAAAGAATAAGAGCTGAGTTTCTTGTCAGTTCTTCTCGTCTCGAAATCATTCCGAACTGACTGTAAATTTGACGTCTTTTGAGATATTTTGAATTTGAATTGGGCGAAAATTAATGTCATGTAAGTGTGATTCAGACAAAGTTGCGTGGGTCAGCTAGTATAGTTAAAAGAAAATATTTGACACCGTCAGGTAATAAGCAGCGTAGCAGTAAAAAATATATACGAACGCCTACAATTGAATCTTTCTACGCAATCATTTCTAAATTACGATTTTACGGCCCGCAATTTGGCATAACAATTTTTTTGGTAATAATTTCTTTCGTTATTGTATTAATTCTGCTAAACGGTTGTTCGACTTTTCCAATGTGGAAAATAATATTTTTTATTTTGTATAAACGTAATACTTTCTTTTTACGATCTTGTTGTAATTCTATTTGAAATAAGATTTCATGGGATCACGAGCCCAAGACGAAAAGGCGGGTGTTTTCTTATAGATGACTAGCTGCGCCTGTGGTTTCACCCGCGTTATGTTTCAATACATTTCAATATAATATATAGCCTGTTAATTTGTTTTTTGGTAAGGAAGAGTGTTTTTAAATGAAACTGTGACCTCTTCTAATGAAGCGTTTATTGCAACTTAACGTTTTTTAAATTACATAGAGGTGGAGTATCCACCCTTTTTATTGGTGCTCATATGTGTCGCGTGATGAGCGGTGTTTCTCACTGGTCGATTGACTGATGCCGTCATCGACGCTAGGTTTGACGTCGACCAGTGGTGGTTGAGGATGGCGCCTGTGACTTTGAGCATTATACTGCTCACAGCAGATTTGCTACTACTGTTTTAACATAGCCTATATATTATTCTAATGCATAAGCTATATTACTGTAAAGATTCATTGAAATCCGTTCAGTAGTTTTTGCAATAAAGAGTAACAAACATCCATACAAACTTTCACATTTATAATACCCCTTCAATTGATCCCCCGTCCAATTCAAACGGGGATCGATATTACGACTGCCTGAGCCGAGGTTCGAACCCCTAGTGGTGCCCTCAGACTAAGGTCGTATCCGTCAGGCGGGAGGTGGCCTTCAGCTGCTCCATAAATCCTTCCGCGAGTTTGGAGTGCCATCTGCACTCACTCCCTATCGTCCGGTGAAGCTGTAAAGGCCAGCTACGGTCAACAGCAATAGAAGAGTCCGAAAAAAAACATTTATAATATTAATAAGATTTTTGTGTGTATTTGGAATAACAAATAAGCCTACATACATAAAGAACGGATATATATCGCGTTGACACACCGTGGTGTTTCACAACTGGTACAAATGTATGTATTTGTATCATACATTTATTTTTCGTAAATACATACATATACATAGAAAACACCCAGACCGATACAAACAATCATATTCATGATTCTATGTATGATATGTATGTATTTACGAAACAAAAATATCTATGTATTTGTATCAGTTGTCTAGTACCCATAACACAAGCTTTAGCTAGCTTAACTTGGGTCTAGATGGCGCTGTGTGAATTATCTTGAGATATTATTATTATTATCATGAATATAAATGTTTGTACCGTGCGAGGAATCGAACCCGCGACCGTCGGAAGTAAGATGTGCTAAACCGCTAGACTATCGAGGCTGTCAAAAATAATACTATATTTATTATACTCTGACAATAGGTAGTAAGGTGTTCGGACCGTGTCGCCATACATTATTCCCGCTCACTTATTAGTTGGCTCGACCCTCTGTTTCCAATGCTCCCCCGGGAATTCCGATATCCAAGTAATATTCAGTAACAGTAGTGCAAGTCCAAACAGAACAGGAACAATCTGGTTTATTATTATCGTTGATTTCAATTAATTTTTGATAACACTAAGATTGTTAATTGAATGTATCGCTGCACGCAATCGCACCACCACTGGGCTGCTACTGAAAATCAGTATTTTGCTCGTTGAGCAAATTGTTCACTGAGTAGCTCCACCCTTTCGTACCCCTGTGGCACTTAATTATGTATTTTCATGTTTATTTTTGTTCTTATTTTATATGTAAGTTAAAGTGTTATGTGTTTTTATTATTATTATTCTTATGTGTTATTTTCCTACACTTGTTTATTGAATTTTGTTTTTACTCGTGGTATCTGGATACGAATAAAGATTTTATCTAATTATCTATAGTAATGAGTGAGTTTATAAATGATAATAATGTTTTTGTAGAATAAAATTCATGACAATATTATGTGACTGCACAAAGAATGAGTTTGTAGCGGTTTCTATGTTGATTATCGCATGCCTCTTACTTGTTACTTATTAAAGTATTTATTTATTAAAAAAAAACATATATTCGAAAGAGCAATACACAAGACTTCTTGCTCATTATTCCTGTGATGAGACGTTCCGAATGAGTGGCGTAATAAAAAATATGACTATTCAAAAGTGCTTGTACAGAGATTATTTGAATAAGTACTGAGATTATTTATAATATCTAAATGGGGAATATCTTCTTTTAATATATAAAATTCTCGCACTGTTAGTTGACATACTTCTACGAAACTGAATAACTTATTTTGATGAAAATTATTGTATGTATTCGGTAGTTCTGAGAATAGGTTGTTATGTATTCATTATAACGCTAAGTGAATAAATAGATTTAATTGCTTAATGTTTTATGAAGTGGCATTAAAAATATACACACTCCTAAAATTTCACCCTAATAGCACTTCTAGCTAAAAATAAATTAGTATTGTTACAAAGAAATAGGGTTTATTTCTTTGTAACAATACTAATTTATTTTTAGATTAATACTTCAATTATTATAGAAGGGGATTGTTAGTAATATGGACTCATGACCCCATTACTAACACCATACCATGTACCATATCAGGTTTATCTTCTCGCGGTTCCCCTGGAAACCATCGTGGTATATTACTGGTGAATTTGTCACAATGGGCTAACTGACCTGACCTCATATTATCATCCTCCACTGGTGCACCGCCAGGGTAAACCGTTAGCGCAGGCGGGAGTACCATTCCATTATCATCCATAAAAAAACAGTTTGCCGCGTAATTATAGTAACAACCTAAGAGAAATCACACAGCTGCAGCCAGTCATGCATAGCAGAGCTTGTGTTATGGGTACTAGGCAACTAATACAAATACATAAATACATAAAAAGACAAATGTTTGCACCGTGACTCGAACCCGCGATCATCGAAAGTAAAGCAGTGTACTGAACCGCTAGACCACCAAGGTTGCATGCCCCGCAGTTAACTATAAAGTAACTGAAATGCTGATTTAACCTATTTATATTTTGCATTCACACACTTCAACTTAAAAATGTAAAGTTAAAACAATTATTTAAAAGAGCAACACGCAAGTTTCTTGCTCGTTCTTCTTGTGATGAGACAGCTTTCCGAATGAGCGGTATATTAAAAAAATGTAATGACTATTCAAAAGTGCTTCAATGTAAGTTTATTTGAATAAATGATTTTCTATTCTATTCAGTCGACAATCATCTTGCTTTATAATCTACTATCTGTGCCAGCAACTTCATTCGCGTGGAATAATCCTTGACCAAAAAAACCAAAGAGAAATTTTCCAACGTTCTAGCTTCAAAAACAGACGAATTTCCATACATTCTTTCATCTTTCCTTTCAACCCTTACTCAGGGTCTAGACAATCTGTGTACCAAATTTCTTTTAATTCGGTTCAGTAGTTTTGGCGTGAAAGCGAGAGAGATATACAAAGTTATTATCGCATTCATAATATTAGTAAGGATATTTTAGCCATCACATTTTAGCACTTTAAAATAGCAACAGATGCTCGATACAACGGGCGTCACATGATAACGTGATGATCATTTACAATTGGGTTGTTAGTTTGTTTGTCACATAAAAAAATGTAGTTGTACTACTCTTGAACGTTATGTTCACTGAGCTTTGTTTGGCGCTATTGTTGTCGATTTACGAACATTGGCAGGACCTACAGTTCAGTGTGCAGAGATGGACGGCGTAACCTGAAATTTTATTGCCTCGTCCGATAGAATTGTTCCAGTTTGTTTAGTTTTATATATTCTTTATTGCACAGATAATAAAAAGTATTATAATTTAGAGACAATGTGAGCAAAGGTGGACTTATCCCTAGAAGAGATCTCTTCCAGTCAACCTAAAACAGTAGGATATGTGGTACTGAGTGGGTAATAATTGGTACAAACAAAAAAAAAATGTCAAAGGATAGATACTAAATAAAATTCAAATAACAAATTGTATAATCTAAAACAAAAGTAAAATACATAAATAGTAATACAAAAATATAGGAATAAACATACATATCATATAATACATAAATATATTCATCATAATAAACAAATAAATAATGATAAAAGTAATCATTCAATGGCAGATAGGTAGTATGATTTTAATCTTTTCTTGAAGGAACTAACAGACGGGATCTGATGAATACGTAACGGTTTTATATCCAATTGTTAGTTTCATATCGATATGTGCATTAATTAAATCTTATCTTACAAAGTATTAGCTACTCCCCCTGGCTTCGCATGGGTGTACACGTATTATATATATAAACGTTCCTTAAGAATCACTCTATGTATTAAAGAAAACCGCATCAAAATCCGTTGCGTAGTTTTAAAAATTTAAGCATACATAGGGACAGACAGCGACAGCGGCTTTATTTTATACTATGTAATGATAATATAATGCAATATAAATATATATAAAGTGAGTCAAGAGGAAGGTTTAGACTATATAACGTCCCACTACTGAGCACTGATATTTAATCGCGCGATAACCTATAGTTCACGCGGGTGAAGCCACGGGGGAAAGCTAGTAATATAAATATATATATATATAGTAACTCTGTCTGTCTCGCTTTCACGCCAAAACTACTATGCCGATTTAAATAATATCTGGTACACAGAAAGTCTAAACTCTGAGAAAGGATATAGGTTACTTTCTAATGTCAATATTTGTATTCACGAGTATGATTGTTTGTATACAAACAATCATACTCATTTTTTTCGTAAATACATACATATTTTACATAGGTAAAATATGTATGTATTTACGGAAAAATAATCTATGTATTTCTATCAGTTGTCGAATACCCATAACTTAGGCTTTAGCTAGCTTAACTTGGGTCTAGATGGCGTTGTGTGAATTGTCTTGAGATTATTATTGTACTTTATTTATTTTAAATAGGTGTTCTTCTGAGGATAAATGTATGTATTTGTAGAATATCACTTATCTAGTACCTATAACACAAGCTTTAGCTAGCTTAACTTGGATCTAGATGGCGCTGTGTGAATAGTCCTAATATATTATTATTACTTTCATTATATATTACAGTAACTCAAGCGTGACATTAATAAAGTCTACTAATATTAAGACGTGAATTATGGCTGTAATATAACGTTTCTTATTACAGAGATTCATTTTGTTTACACATGTAACACCCTGTAGCTATTACAATGGTATTCATTTATTTCAGGCGACAATAATATTGAAATAATCGGGTCACAAGTCTCGGGGACTGCTCGGAGTTTTCCTTTCTGCCACACGATGGACCCGGCACCCGCACGGTGAATCCATGGAATGCTAAGAAGCATATAAGGTCCATAACCGTAACTAACGGATATCCGATATAAAAGATTCGGATAATATCGGATAGGGGCGGAGCCTAATAGAGACACACTATGAAACCATTAGCTATTTGTATTTTACTTTTGAAAGTCCTTAAAAAATTAATATCCGTAATCGAAATTATCCGAAACTAACGGATAATCCGAAATAATTTCATATCCGCATCCGTATCCCTATCCGGTACAATAATTATTTCTATATCCGAAACCTATCCGTATCCGAAATTTCACATCAATAACATCCCTGCTAAGAAGTTCGTCCCTCTTGGCTCATCTACATATTGATATATAGTTCATTATAATAGAAAATATTATTTATTAAAATAAATGTAATAAAAAAATTAAGCACTAGTCATATTTTTTCATCTACCGCTAATTCGGAAAGTTTTTTCAGCACGAGAAGAATGAGCAATAAAGTTGATAGTTGCTACATGTTTATGTATGACTACAAACTATGAAATAACACTAATTCATTAGAGTCAAAACATTAACTACACAAGTATATAATAATAATAACTTAATTGTACAACTAAGAACCTAAAATTAAGAAGCTTAAAAAATATAATATAATAACTAAAATATATTATTAAAAGAGGTCCTTTTAGACAAAGTTCCGAAGATACATATGAATAAATAAATAAATATTAAGATACATATGTAAATAAAAATCCATTATCGATTTAAACTAATGACTTATGTCATATAAAAATAATATTATAAAAAATAATAATAATAATCTTTTATTCATAAATAAACAATACAGTACAATTTCTTAAATTTAGCCCTCGCTTTCGAAATATGTAAACCTGTGCCATGAAAGTCAGTTCCCTACAACATACTATTCAAGTATATTTGTAGACAGTTGAGTGCATATAGCAATTAAAAAACAACATATATTTTTATATATATAGTAAAAATTAATGAAAATAGGTAGATGTTTGAACAGACGTCTTTAATTGCAGAGCGCAGTGACAGAAGTAGTATAAAATAAAAATTATATAGAGTACATCATATTTTGAATATGGATAAAAAGAATATAAAAACTGCCAGTGACTCTCATTGTAGGTCTAACATATATAATTCAAGTTTAGTAAGTATATAAGTATAAATCAGTCGTAATGATTAGAGCATACCAGTTTCCACAATCAGCACTCGTTAACGAATATGACGACGTATGAGCTAGTCATCACAGCGCTCGATCATATTTAAGGGACCTCAATGACCCGGCCCACCATACCGCAACATGTCTGGACATTTTAGTGAGCATGACTGCACAAAACACTCGATACTTCATTTGCAAGTATAGCCATGGGGTTACCATGGAATTACAAGTGCGTTCCCACGTTTAAGAAGTATAGACTTGTGCCTCTGTACCACGTATGGTATAGTATGGTATGGCACTAAACCACATGTAGTTTTATCGCTAAACAATACATTTTCTATCAAATATATTAGGGATTCTGAAGTTCGGAATAATACCAACTGTTAAAATTCACCTACGCACTACCAGTCAGAAACTAAAATACCATCCTGATCAACTGGATGACTGGAGGTCCTCCACCCTGCGTTTCTCCAGAAACTTTTTGGCACATACGACCATATTGTGGAATCATCTTCCAGCAAGGGTATTTCCATACCGATACGATATTGAAACTTTAAGGAAAAGTGCTTATTCCTTCTCAATGCGTCGGCAACACACTTGTAATTCTCCTGGTGTTGCGGGTGCTCATGAGCGGTAGTAATCACTTACGATCAGCAAGGTTGTTTGTCCCATGTGCTACAATTTTCTTTCATATTGTGTTATATAATGCGAGGAATATAGATATACAATCTGCGGAAGTAAATTTGAAGGCGCCAGTCAATAACAAACAAGTTAAGCCTATTTACATTACCTTGGCAAGTTAAATTGTTCCCGTCAACATTGACAGTGTTCGACCACACTTACGTTGTCACATAAACACTTAGCCAATCCGCTATTAAGTTCCTAGCTACATAAACAACCTTTGGGGTCACGAGACTTTAAGCAAGTTTCAATTCTGTTGCTTTGACGGTAAGGTTCTGTGTCCAATGAACGGATACTTTGTAACTTTTGGATAGCAAATCTTCAAGAATAGAACCGTTTAATCGATATTGGTAAGATAAGTGTTTCTTAAACTGTACTATAAAAAGGTAGGACGATCTTAAATCGGTTGCATTTTGTGTATTACTTCAGAACTCTAGAAAATAATAACTTTCGTAGAAAATTCATCAAAATTATTGTGGTACAAATATTATTCTCTCTGTGATGTTAACAGTCATCACAATAGTCCGGAGGAGCTTAACTTTCGACTAAATATCTCAAATGAAATAATGATTTATAGTATCCAGGATAATTTAAAAAAAAGACAGCGCCATCTAGTCTCAAGCTATGGGTACTAGACAACCAATATAAATGCAAAGGTACGTTTTTTTTATTTATTAGAGTGAGACAAACTTTCTAGCATTCCATGAATTCACGGTAAGGGCACCCTTCATATCTTCTTATATATTTCCATAGTGTGGCAGAGAGGGAATCTCCGAATAGATCCCGGGACTTGTGAGTCCCGGGACAACCCAGGTGTAGATTTAAGGGACCTCTTTGTCGACGTATGTCAACACTGACTTTCACTGCTCGTGTGTCTCTATCTGCCCAGCTGAATCTATAGGTAGAGGAGCCTGCTAGTGCTGCTCTAGATATGCTTAGTAGTATCAAACTTACTGCAGTTCCAGACAGGCGACGATCTATTAGAAGATTGCAGAGATATTTTGATAGTGTACCTCTCGCTCTCACTTCGACTGCATATAAACACATAGCCTTTATTCGTTAATTCGCAATATTTATTTGTTTTATTGCACGTTCTTCAGCTATATTCGGAATGTCCCTTAAACAAACACCTGAACACAATAGGTGCTACTGACAGTCCCTTTTGTTGGGCCCCTTTGATGCCGAAGAAACAGCTGTTCACGTAATCCTGGAGTGCGTAGCAGTGGCCATACAACAAAAACAAATCCTCGGAACAGTGAGGTCGATTCGTGAAGCTTGTGAAGACACCAGGAGACTTCTGCGTTTTCGGGAGGAGCTTTGCTGGGTACTTTAGTAGTCTTGGCCCTACAAGTTCAACGGCCCAGATGAGAGGCTCATTGCGGAAAATGGAGTCCAATTTACATTACATTGCAGGTATATTCAGTATTATCTTATATATAAAATTCTCGTGTCACAGTTTTCGTTCCCATACTTCTCCGAAACGGCTTGACCGATTCTCATGAAATTTTGTGAGCGTATTGAGTAGCTCTGAGAATCGGCCAACATCTATTTTTCATCCCCCTAAATGTTAGGGGTAGTCCACCCCTAAATTTTTATTTTTATTTTAAGGCAAAACAACGTTTGCAGGGACAGCTAGTCTTATATATAAAATTCTCGTGTCACAGCTTTCGTTCCCTTACTTCTCCGAAACAGCTTGACCGATTCTCATGAAATTTTGTGAGCGTATTGAGTAGGTCTGAGAATTGGCCAACATCTATTTTTCATCCCCCTAAATGTTAGTGGTAGTCCACCCCTATTTTTTTTTATTTTAAGGCAAAACAACGTTTGCCGGAACAGCTAGTTTTCATTATATATTTCCGTAACCAATTTAAAAGAAGAATGTATAAGTGTATCGCCAACTTTTATATCATCCATTTAAATTGTGATTACACGTCTACTTATGCGCCCTCACGGATTTTCCATCGTAATCTGTCATGACGCTTCTACTGATATATTTCACCGAAAATCTGAAAACACCTATAAAAAGAAGCATATTTTTAATGCGAAAGAGCTAAAGCAAATTAGTAGCGTAATGTGGGTATATCGATGTATACTAGTGGTCGTAGAGTGGTCAATATTCGACCATAAAATATTTGAACCATCAGTAACAAGAAAAGACAAAAAAACAAGACAAAGACATTATAGCGTTTCCTGCTAATATGACTGTGGCTAAATATATATATATTTATTTATATAATATGATTTTTATACTGATTTTTTATATTTATATGTGAATGTATTTTAATTTATATTTTAACTTAATTTAATATTAATTTTTGATATTATTTGTATTATTATTATTTTTGTGTGTGTATTTTGTGCCTGTAGTCTGTACGTACTAACATTAATTATAAGAAATCTGTAATACTAATAAAGTGGGCAATTAAGCCTAATAATAAATACATTATTATTATTATATATTGCCATAGTGATACACACAGCCTATATCAATATTTTATTTTGTTTTATTATTTTCTATATATGTTAATCCTTAAGGAATATATATTGTCATACAATAAATATCTGTACCCGCAAACGTTGTTTTGCTATATAAATTAAAATCGCTATTAAAAAATAAGTGTTGGTGATAGAAGGGTGGAAATTGAGGGTTGTATATTTTTTTTAATGTCTCTTTATAAATTTATAAAAAAAATTGTCCAGAAACAAAAAAAAATAGGGCGATGAGTTACCCTTATCACTTAGGGGTATGAAAAATATATAGTAACCGATTCTCAGACCTACTGAATATGCATATAAAATTTCAAACAAATCGTTCAAACCGTTGGAGGAGTATGGTAACTAACATTGTGACATAAGAATTTTATACACATTTGTATGTAAAGCAAATACTTACTTGCTGACTTTAAAAAACGAAACAGAATAGTAAATTAGTGTTTCAGATAAAATTAAGCGTATTTTTACGGCTGGATGTAACCACCCGCTGCCTCCCTCGACACGGCAGACGTCAACCCTTCTCAGAAATTAGTATATCTCCAGCTTAAACAACCCTTGAAAGCCGAACGGCCCCTGATTATAAATTAGTAACGCTTTTTAGCGAAATTTTCTTTATATCGAAAATAATTTTATAGTAAATACAATTTACTTTTCATTCTCATTAGTAGTCTAACGGTTTAGTACACTGACTCTCCTGAACTCCTTCCGATGGCCGTAGTTCGATTTCTCGCACGGCACAAACATTTGTATTCACGAGTGTGCTTGTTTGTATCGCTCTGGATGTTTTCTACATGTATTATGTATGTAAACAAAAAAAGTATTTATGTATTTATATCAATTGTCTAGTACCCATAACAGAAGCTGCTTACCTCGGGACTGTCTGTGTATTTTTTCTTGTTATCTCTGAAACGGTTGTGTCATTTTTGATTGAACTTTCACTTATAGAGAGCTAATGTGAAAAGGCGTAACTTAGACTACGTTTATTTTAGAAATGTTACTTATTCTAATTCCAGGCGAACGAAGACGCTGGTAGCAGTTAGTTTGTAATATTAATAAATTTATTATAATACATTAAATAATGAAGTTTAATTATTACGCTATTATACGAGTGTTTCAAAGTAAATGTTTGATAGATTATGTTAATGAACGTTTATATTGTCTGTCAAAGCTCAAAACTCTCAAAGGACTCGCTATATCATACCGAAGTTGGTATCTTTGGAAAGTCGGATATCATTTTACAATAATGGCTGGAAACTCATTATGGTGAAATGCTGTTTCCAACTTCAAACATTATGTTAAATCACATTCAATTGTCTAAGTTTTTACATTTTTACATGACTGCTCCAAAAATGTAATGTAATGTTTTCGGGCTGAATATCTGAATTCATTTTTAACCAACTTCAATGATGGCGGGAAGTTCTTAATTTGAATATATTTTTTTGAAATGTTAATGATTTATGAATATATTTTTTTAAATGTTAATGAGTGATGGATTTTTTTATTTCAAAGCTAATAATCTTTAAATTACATTTGCTAACATACAGCTTTACTTCCGATAGTTGAAAGAAGGAAATTTTAATAAAAAGTAACAAATATTCTTATTCATACTCACAGACTATTGCGTTTCTAGTTAATTTCAAATTCAAAATATTCCTTTATTCATGCAGGTCTATTACAAACTCTTATGATATGTGAAATCCCGGAATGATGTCGAGATGAGAAGAACCGATAAGAAACTCAGCTCGTATTTTTTTCAAATAAATGTTGTACATGTTTACAATAATACAGATTCATTTTTAAACTCAAATTTGGGAGAATAGAGTGACCACCAGCATATGCTATTGAAAAAGCAAATAGTCTAATCAGTGTTCGTAACCCGAACAGACCAGTCCCCATAAACAGCGCCCGGTCACGAGTATGACGGATACTCTTAACATTATAATAATAATAATATTCTCAGGACAATTCACACAGCGCCATCTAGACCCAAGTTAAGCTAGCTAAAGCTTGTGTTATGGGTACTAGACAACTGATACAAATATATAGATATTTTTTTTTCGTAAATACATACATATTATATATAGAAAACACCCAGACCGATACAAACAATCATACTCATGAATACAAATGTTTGTGCCGTACAAGGAATCGAACTTTTGTTTATTGTCTTTGTGATGTAAGACTAGGCTAAGATTTGTTCCTGGATGTATAAGTTATTATATTAATATGTTATCTAAGTAGTAGTGTAATTGGTACACTATCTCGTATATACAATATATATTATTATAATTAGTCTTGTCATACGTGTCTGTTACGGACCTACATGAATAAATATTTTTTTGAATTTTGAATTTTGAACCCGCAACCAGCGGTCATAAAGCGGTGTGCCAGACCGATAGACCACCGAGGTCGTCATTATATATTCTCTTACATACAGTTTTACTTCCTATACTAGTTGAAATAAAGAAATTTTAATAAAGAGTAACGAATATTTACCCATCCATCCATATTCACAAACTTTTGCGTTTATAATATTAGCACAGATAACATAATATTACATAATATTAGCAAGACTAGTCAGAAGTAAGATAACCAAATGGAAAAACCCCGAATATTTTGTGGGTTATTCTCTCACGTGTCTCTTGAGCTCCCATATTAGGCTGTCTCTTACAGACGCGATATCAGATATCAGAAAACGTTTGACACATGTCCTTAAGAGATTTCACTGCTCGAGTCTAGCAAACTTCACGTTAAGTGTCAATTTATGAAATTTCCAATTTTTATGAACGACTAGCCGACCCACGTAACTTTGTCTGCATCACACTTACTTGACATTCATAATTGTATTTCACACATTCACATAATATGTTTTTAAATCATAGCCTACGTGTTATAAGGATAACACGTATATATGTCTTTTGAAATTTTTCAAAGTAGATTACGCAACTGGTTAATTGAGAGATGTTTTTAGACAGTAAAAGAATTTTTAAATTTTAATGGTAAAATGAGTTAAGAATTGGATTATATTAATATAATAGTAATGACATAATAACAATAATATTGACATATAATGACTAAATAATAATATAGATATAATAACTTTTTTAAATTGTTTAATATAATAATGTAATATGCTATCTGAAAGACAGAATTGTGTAATTATTTACAGAAGCATAACTAAAATAAAATTTTGCATGTCTAAAATAAAATGATTGTATGGAACCATATGTACCCACTTTATAAGATCTATGCACACCACATTTCTCGCAAAATAAAATCATTTTATTTAATTTCTTTCATTTTATTTAATTTCATTTCATTTCATTGTAAATTTCATCAAAATCTGTTCAGTACTTGTAGCGTGAATAAGTAACAAACATCCATCCAAACTCGCAAACTTTCGCGTCTGTAATTTTAGTAAGATTACTTAGAAAGTAGTTCCTCAATCTTCTCATGCGTTGTTGATCCTGTGGACTACGATGTTTAACCTCTTATTTGACAAACTCCAATGCGCTGTCTTTCCATGTAAAATGTGTCATGACACGTTCTGTTATGATCGCAGGAAAGACAGCGCGCGCTATCGTATCTTGAGGGATTGCATTTAAATATTTTTTGTTTTCACTCTTCGCGAAAGTCAAGTCAAGAAAAAAATAATAAAAATAAAACAGCAAAAGCTGAGTTAAATAAAAAAAATAAAATAATTATAATAATAATAACAAACAATCATACTCATGAATACAAATGTTTGTACCGTGCGAGGAGTCGAACCCACGACCATCGGATAGTAAAGCGGTGTGCTACACCACTAGACCACCGAGGCTGTCTATAATAGAAGTATACTTTATAGAAAATCTAAATGTACAACATTTAAGATTTCACAATAAGTAATAATTTCTTTCAAGTTTCTTACAAGCGTTTATATTCACATATATATTAGTTCATATACGTACATTCTCCCTTCACTGGTCCTTATAAATATCTTATCACCACTCTATCTGTAATGACTTCCACATTTATATTTTTAAATCACCTGTTCACCGGGACCTTACGGCGCATGTGCGAAAAAACCGGGGTGTTCACTTAGTACTGTTTTGGTGTCCACACAGAAGGGTCATTCAGCCTCCTCTTACTATAGAAATACACGCGTTCCGTAATTCTACCCCAACAAAACAAAAATATAGACTTTCATGTATGAAACTAGATCCAAAAACTATTTGTATTACTTCTAAATTTTATACATTACATTATCGTTGATTGTTTTATTTGTTTATTGTGATTTGAACACGAATTCGTGTGTTTACAAGTGTTGGATATAGTATTGTTTTGTGGTGGGATTGAATTGAAATTTGTTTGGCAAGATGTGGTGGATCCTGAGGCGGGCTAGGCTCACCGGAGCGTCTCTCTTCAGCCAAGCTTCGGGGACGACAAACAATAACAATACAAAGACAGGTCTGTATAGAACACATTGTATAGAACACATAATCCAAACAATAATTATATATTAATATGTATCAAAAACATAGTACACCTTTTTACGAAAGAATGGAAGACTATGAAATTTCGCACACATATCTATAAATATAAATACAATTGGGGTGTTTGTTTGTAATATTGAAATAACCGTTTTTTACTGCATTCATATGAATAGATATAAGTACGTACATACATACACCAAAATAACAAATTTTACAATTTTGGTCTGTCTGTCTGTTTGTTCCGGATAATCTCTGAAATGGCTGATATAATAAACTCCTTATTATATCAACTTATGGTAATTATTATTTTAGAAAAATAAACTAAAATTCCACTCGGACGAAGAAGCGAGAACAGCTAGTAGTTTATATAGAGAATGATCACAAATACTAATATTTTTTTTTAATTATGCATAAAATATGTATAAATTCATAAAAAAAAACATTACACACATTACCATGTATTTCACACATGCACGCATAGAATTATATATAATATTAGACAATAGAACATTAATAATGTTCAAACTTACAATTTAAATTTATTATGGTCCTATTTCAATCAATGTACCACTAGTAATGAAAATTAGAGGTCACAATGGTAAGTTTACGATGTATAATATATATTTATCTATTTATTTTCAGGGTCTGAATTACATAAATGCTACTGTTCTTTTTATACAACTTGTAAATGATCAATGCAAAATTTATTTTTATTGTTTTTTTTACAATCAAATATGACTGACTTTCTAGAAAAAGAAATCGTACGCTAGCAGTGGACTGCAGAGTAAGTACACCATGCAGTCCCAAACAGACGTTAAAAAGGAAGGAAAATGGAATTGAATAAACGTTTCTTGGCCAATAAGGATAATCATGAGAGTAATAATTAAGTATAGTATAGTAATAATCAAGTATAAATATTGACGACCTCGGTGGTCTAGCGGTCTAGCACACCGCTTTACAACCGATGGTCGCGGGTTGGATTCCTCGCACGGTACAAACATTTGTATTCATGAGTATGATTGTTTGTATCGGTCTGGGTGTTTTCTATATATAATATGTATGTATTAACAAAAATATATATCTATGTATATATGTATCAGTTATCTAGTACCCATAACACAAGCTTTAGCTAGCTTAACTTGGGTCTAGATGGCGCTGTGTGAATTGTCCTGAGATTATATATATATTATATAATAATTCTAAATATGTAAGCCTTTATAATATGTCTCAAAGCTATCATTTACCTTCAGAGAGATTTTATCTATATATTTTTTTCGAATGTACAAATATTTATTTGTTGTTAATTAAGACTATATGTTATTTTGAGGCATAAGCTATAATTACCGTAAAGTTTCATCAAAATCCATTCAGTAGTTTTTGCGTGAAAGAGTAACAAACGTCCATACTTACAAACTTTATCGATTATTATATTATTAAGATTAAGATAATCAATTATTGAAATTTCTCGAATCCTTGCAACATAAATAAGAAAGAAATATTGTCTATAAATATTATTAAAAAATCCACAAATAAAAAAATATTCTAATTGAAAATAGGCTTTTCAGATATCTAAATATTACAGGCAGGTTCACGAGAAGCGCCCAATAAGTGTATAGTTCGAATCCCACGCAAATGAAATCTCTGGCAAACGCTAACGGATTTTAATAATGTAATTCATGCAATTTAGGATTATAAGATCACAGAATTTTGTAGATCCACCCAGAGGAGAATTAGAACGTTACCTTGGTATCAAATTCAAGTATGGTAATAACCCTGGACAATTCACACAGCGCCATCTAGTCCCAAACTAAGGAGAGCTTCTATTATGCATACTGGGCAACTTATATAACTACTTTGTGTGTTACTCAACGATTTGCGTGGATGTAGTCGTTGAAAACAATTATAAAACAAATTGTAATTATATATTGTTTTTGTATAATAATTTCGACATAATCAACGGTGTAACAAATATTGAAGAACAACAGAAACAAAAGACAATCGTAATCTTGAGAACACGGCGACTATCTCTATTTGAAAATCTTAGTAATATTATAAACGCGAAAGAAGACAAATGAAATAAATACATTGATATATTTTTAAGATACATACATAATACATACATACAGCCTCGGTGGTCTAGTGGTTTAGCACACCGCTTTACTATCCGATGGTCGTGGGTTCGATTCCTCGCACGGTACAAACATTTGTATTCATGAGTATGATTGTTTGTATCGGTCTTGGTGTTTTCTATGTATAATATTTAATTATTTACAAAAAAAAAAGTATCCATGTATTTATATCAGTTGTCTAGTTCCCATAACACAAGCTCTGCTTAGCTTGGGACTAGATGGCGCTGTGTGAATAGTCCTGAAATATTATTATTATTATTATTATTATTATAATAAAAGTACATAGAAAACACCCAGACTGATACAAGCAAATACGAATACAAATTTTTTAATCGAACCCGCGACGATCGGAGCTGAAGCGCTGTGCTAACCACTAACCAGCGAGGTTGTCGATATCGTTGTGATTCGATATGCTCTACATTTATTTTAGTACAATCGAATTGAGTAGGTATCATTTTCTTTGTAAAGTCGTATTTCTATGTTAGAGGTGAGTTATATATTCATGAAGCAAATTTGTATCTCTTACCACATTGTATTTGCCTAAAATTATTATCCCGCTAAAGAATAATGATTTCTTTCTTCTCTTACAGTAATTTAAAATGTAAATTATGTTCTGTATTATGTATGAAATGTCCCAATTGGAACTTATAATGTTTAATTTTTATTATCTACTAGCTGTTCCCGAGATTTCGTCCGCGTGGAATTTAACATTATTTTTCTAAAATAAAAGTAGCCTAAGTTACTTCTTATTATATTAGGTATCTGTTAAAAAAAAGTCCCGTCAAAATTGGTCCAGCCATTTCAGAGATTAGCCGGAACAAACAGACAGACAGACAAAACTGTTATTTTAGTGTATGTACCGTATTTATATTCATATGCATGTAGTAAACAACGGTTATTTTAATATAACAAACAGACACTCCAATTTTATTTATATGTATAGATTAAAACTTTTCGTTTTTATATAAGTTACTAGCTACCCACCCCGGCTTCGTACGGGTGTACATGTATTATATATATAAAACTTCCTCTTGAATCACTCTATTTATTAAAAAAAACCCTTCAAAATCCGTTGCGTAGTTTTAAAGATTTAAGCATACATAGGACCGGACAGACAGCAACAGCAACTTTGTTTTATACTATGTAATGACTAGTTGACCCGCTCAACTTCGTCTCCATCACAATTACTTGACATTATATTTGGACCAATTTACATAATATCTTTCCTTATATATTACTATAAAGTCTCATCAAAATCCGTTCAGTAGTTTTTGCGTGAAAGAGTAACAAACATTCATACATCCATCCATACTACCAAACTTTCGCTTTTATTATATTAGTAAGGTTTTATGCATGAAATGTCTCAATTGGAATCTATAATGTTTAATTTTCATTATGTATAAAAACTTATTATATAACTCGAACTTATAAAAAAGACCAATTTTGGTTTCTTTGATAGACATCTTTACAAGCAGAGCTTGTGTTATATGTAATAAATAACTTATATAAATACATGGATACATTTTTTTTTGTAAATATTTACATATATAATATTTGTGCCGTGCGATGAATCGAACCCGCGACCACCGGACGTAAAGCGGTGTGCTAAACCGCAAGACCACCGAGGTCGTCATATATTAATATACAAATATTAATATTATACATAGATAAGTTTTATTTAAAGCAAGATTGATATTAATAACTATCGTGTATTCATCTCTCACTAAAAGACTAATATAGTCTGTGCTAAAAGTACCACAGAGCAAACAAACGCAGAATTTATATTAAGAGATAAAGGGCGTGACGTTACACGAATTGTTTCTCTCGCCACTCGGTCGTCTGTTATTTTTTAATTAAGTCGCTTCTACAAACAAGATGGAAGTCCATTTTGTGTATTATTTTGTTCCACTAAGGGATCTTTCTTGAATTAGTTTCTTTATTTACAGTTATTAAACTGTTCTTATATTTAACAATAATAATAATCTCAGGACAATTCACACAGCGCCATCTAGACCCACGTTAAGCTAGCTAAAGCTTGTGTTATTGGTTATAGATAACTGATACAAATACACAGATTTTTTTTGTAAATACATAGAAAATACCCAGACCGATACAAACAAACATATTCATGAATACAAATGTTTGTGCCGTACGAGGAATCGAACTCGCGACCATCGGACGTCAAGCGGTGTGCTAGACCGCTAGACCACCGAGGTCGTCATGTCATATTTATTACGGTATATTGATACATCTATATTATTATTATGAATGAGAAATTATTTATATTTTATTAATTTATTATTAATGTTACAATGTAATGTTACATTTTATCCTTAACGTATAAGGTAAAACCCAGCTTCCTGTAAAGGAAAAAGTTCCTGTACTTGTAGCACCCCTAGATTACAGTGATATATAATGTAGGTATAAGTATTATAAAAAACATTTATGATTATTTATTAATATAAATAATCATAAATCACCATCATCATCATCATCATGTTTGTCAATAATATTATGTAATATTAAGTTATCTGTGATAATTCACTGTAATTTGTGTGAAATTAATCATTTAATAATACCTAAGGATATATGACATTAGCACAATCTGAATCATAATATTCAAACCCAAGAAAGTAAGAGGTTCTCAAGTCGTGTATGCGATTGTAGTTTTATTCATGATCTAAACTTATTTATATACTTATACTTACTCTATTAAAACAATTTTAATGGCGAATTGGATTGCGACATTTCTTACATTATTTCTGATATACGCTGTCGTTAGAAATTGTCGTTGATTAACATAATATTACATAATATTATTAATCCGGTCTTAACACGAATTATTTTATGAGTATTAGCTGACTAAGTCAGTTCGTGACCACGCCTAGTGCAACCTAGTCGAAACATCGAGAGAAAGATTTCTACCTCTCCCGTACCTCTTTCGAAGTTTCGACCACTCAGTATCTTTATTTGCCATAAAATTATTCGTGTTAAGATCCGGTTAATAATATAAATAATGTATGTTAAATACGAAAGTTTAAAAATAAACCTTTATGAATTTTGTGAAAATGAAATTATTTAATTTAATTTGTGTGTCAGTTTAAGACTACTAGGTTTTGATTTTATATTTACACTACGGCCAGTCCAGATATGCATTTATTATAATACTCATAAAGTCGAAAATTATTGCTGCATCAGTGCCGTCTTCAGCATAAACGGCGCGGCATCGGTGCCTTCTGTTGTAAAAAAAAAACCGCAATATATTTTAATCTTTCATCTATAAATTTACAAAATATAAAAAAAAAAACAACAATAGAATATCAACAATTAAATTCTATAATGCGTATCTTTTTTTGTGCATTCGACGTAACAAAGTGTATTTAAAGGTCGTTACATTGATTGAGTTTAGAGGTAAATAAAACCTGATTTCTAGCACCCCCTAGGAACCAAACCCACGCCCGGGTTCGGCTGCACCCCTTGAAACTCCGGGTAAAGACGGCCCTGGCGAGTATACTCGAGGTTTTCTTAAAGGTGAGGGAAATGTGAAAATACGAGAAAATATAATATTTGCAAGCGCAGACGGACCGTTCCACAACCACGCAAGTGTAAGTTATTACATTTTTCCCGGATCATTTTACTTTATGACTTGTTATAATAATATTTTATTTCGTTATTATAAAATCCAGTTAATTCTTATTTATATTTTAGTGAGCTGTATTTTGAGGCCGCTCGCGTGTATTCAGGTAAAAAGTGCTGGCTGTTTTTTCATATTTCTTTTTTCTTTACTTTAATCTATACTGATATTATAAAAAGGGAAATTTTGTGAGATATTCAGTGGATACAATTTATTCTTGATTTCATCACAGTCTCACGTAAGATGCAACTGTAACTAAGCAAGAAGAACACTATTTTTTATAATACAATGGTGGCATACGGCCCACCTGATGGTAAATAGTTGCCGTAGCGTATGGACGCCTGGAATACCAGAGGTGTTACCTGCGTGTCCGTTCCGACCCGTAAGAAACCTTAATGTACTCTTCTTGAAAAACCCCATGCAGTAGTCTCGTGAGAAAACTTATATTAATCTGAAATATTAATATTTATTCGAAATCCTCGCCAGGTAGTTCATTCCACAATCTGAGTATACGTGGGAGGAAGCTGCATCGAAACCGCACTGTCCGAGACCACTTAGGTTCTAGCGTGTGGGGATGAATTCCCTGTCGATGGCGATATTGCACGATTAGAACCCAATACCCGTTAGGTCTGATTGGGTATTGATGGTTGTCCGCATCAATACCTAATCAGACCAAACGTATCGGGTGTAAAGTTTGTATGAACATATACAAACTTTAAAATTTATATTTTTCTGAAGCGGTACAAAACGATCCGTGGTCTCTGAAAGTCAGCACTTAGGCAGTAAGTTTTCCTATACAGATTTTAGTACTAGTTTTTATTACCCCCTATTTTATACCCCAAATTGATTATACTGTCACAGATTCCAAGCCTCTGGAGATTAAGGAAATCCTTAACGGAGCATTAAACCTTGACCCAGTAATCTTGAAACTTGTTACTGCACTATTACAGACCCTGAGGCCACTCGATTCGAGTGATATTAGAAAAGGCCTGGTCAGGTAATTTATGTTAGTAATTTTGTATCGAAATTACGTCTTTACGTAATATAAAACAAATTCGCTGTCGTTGTGGATAACATTTTTAATTATGTAGGTTAATTATGAAATTTTCTAGCTTTAAAATTGACGAATTTCCCCCTTAAGGCTAAAATTTTTACAAACTTTGAATGTTATATTTATTTATATTTAATCAACAGCCTTAAAAAAGTTTCATACTTCTAGTTTTAAAAGTGATTATACTTCCATACAACGTTTCATCTCCCCTTACAACCCATTTATCCCTTTAAAATGTATCCGATATCCTTACTCAGGGTCTAGACTATTTGTGTACCAAAATACTTTTACATCAGTTTAGTAGTTTTTGCGTGAAAGCACGATAGACAGACAGACAAGGTAATGTCGCATTTGTTATATTAGTAAGGATTTTATGGCGATTATTATGTATATGAATCAACAATGATTACAGTTTGGAAAGCATTGAAAATAACAAAGGACAAACAAATAAGATTTCCAATGTTAGTATCATGGGGAAAGAGCTCGCGTACGGTGATTGATGGGGCAGGTCAAGAAAACTGGGGTAGGGTTGTCAAATTGAAATCAATAATTTCTAGACATTTTGAAGCTGTTTGAGAACAGGTTAGGTTATGAATACATTGCGTTTACGTTTTAATTTAAACTGTAAATTAAAAAGAACACGCTTAATTAGACGGCATAGCACTTATAAGAGAATTATGGAAAATATTTTTATGTAGATGTTCTAAACAGATTTTTGAAAATATGTTATACCAATAAATAATATCGTCAAGTGTATGGAAACATTCGTTAATATAACTGATAGTTTGGGAAAATAAAGGATCGAAAGGGGAAAATGGCAGTGTAATTATGGGAGATCGTCCCCTTAGATGGGGATGGTAACGTTCGTCACATGGTTACTTGATCTCTTTGGTGAATTTTATGTATGTATATGTATATAGTTACAGCTTACATCATTAGGAGGACTTGCTAGCATCATTATCATTAATAAAAACAGTATAAAATGATGTCACCGTCACTGGCCATCTCTATGTATGCTTAAAATTTTAAAACTACGCTATACTAACAGATTATGAAGCGTTTTTTTAAATAGATAGAGTGATACTAGAGGATCGGGGATCGATATTACGACGGCCTGAGCCGAGGTTCGAACCCCTAGCGGCGCCCTCAGATTAAAATCGTATCCGTCAGGCGGGAGTTGGCCTTCAGCCGCTCCATTAGTCGTTTCGCGTGTTTGGAATACCATCTGCACTTGCCTCCTGGTCCAGTGACTGGACAGCCGCGGCCAACAGCATTAGAGTAGTCCGAAAAAAAGGATGGTTTATATATAAAATACATGTACACCCAGGCGATGTGCTAGTATTTTATAAAAAAAAATATATACGAGAATATTACTTTTTTGACAACCCTAGCAGTGGGCTATAAAAAAGCTTTACATATGCAACAGTATCGGACTTTGTATGGGAAAATTACCATTATAGAACGAAGGGAAGATATGATTGATTACGAGGCAGCAGTTGCTGCGTCCGCAACTTTGTTCGCGTTTTGACAATTGAATAAACCAATATCCCTTGAGGGGGAGGGGGTTGTTATTAAATATTAATTTTATAGTCAGTTTATAAACAATTAGCACTGTGTTTGAAATTTCAAATTGTTACGTATCACAATTTTTTGACATTAATTTCATGAAATTAATAAAAACAATCTGCCAATAGAAAAGAACGCAAGAACTAAGAAAGAGAAAGAACCAAATGTGTACTGTTTTTAAACTATTGAGCAATGAGTTAAAAGGTTTTCTTGCTTGGACACCTTCAACAAACACACTGACAGATGGAGATTAATCAGATTCATTGATATTATCTATACGTATAAATAAAATTGGAGTGTCTGTTTGTAATATCGAAATAACCGTTTGTTACTACATGCAGATGAATATAAAAAACCTCTCCTCCTTCAGGAATCTGACTTTCATTGTTGATTTGTATATATATTGTATGTATATGTATTGGTATGTATTTATATATATATATATATATATATTATTACGTTATGTAAGTATTATGTTAATCATAATGTACCGCCCACATGAATCTCTGTTTGCCCTATGGTTGACTGGGAGAAAATGCCTCTAGGTGTTAAGTCCGCCATGTGCACCTTTATTAATGTATCTGTGCATTAAAGTTTAATAAATAAATAAATAAAATAAATACGGTACATACACCAAAATAACATTTTTTTACCATTTTTGTCTGTCTGTCTGTTTATTCCGGCTAATCTCTGAAGTGGCCGGACCGATTTTGACGGGACTGTTTTTGGCATGTAGCTGTTATAATAAGGAGTAACTTAGTCTACTTTTATTTTAGAAAAATAAAGTTATATTCCACACGGACGAAGTCGCATTACAGCTAGTTATTTATAAAAACGCAATAACATATACTAGTGGCCACTACATTTTTTTTTCACAATTATTGATATTATTGTTGACAAAAATGCAATAACATATGCTGGCCACTACACTCTTCTTAATTGAATTTAAAAATGAATCTGCATTATTAGAACGATGTTCAAGCTTATTTGAAAAGAATGAGCTGAGTTTCTTGTCAGTTCTTCCAAGGTCAGAAGCATTCCGAACTGATTGTAGATGTGATATATCGTAAGAGGTTGTACTAGACCTACATGAATAAAGATATTTTGATTTCATTACTAGGAACAGACATATTTTGTTTTGGTTTGATTTGTTTAGTAACAGGTTGACCTCCATTCGGTTATCTCGGAAAACCGTTTTACTCGTGGTAAATTTACCATGGGCTTATTAAATGGACTATATGCTCATCCTGTTATCCTCCACTGGTGCCCCGCTTGAGTATACCGTTAGCGCAGACGGATGTACCATTCCTAAATCGTTACTAATAGCAATGTACCATGTCAGGTCGACCTCCATGTGGTTCCTCCTGGAAACCATTGTGATAAATTCTTGGTGAATTTGTCACGATGGGCTAACTGACCTGACCTCATGCTCATCTTATCATCCTCCACTGGTGCCCCGCTAGCATAAACCGTTAGCGCAGGTGGGTGCAGCATTCCATTATCATCCGTAAAAGAGAAAAATATCTTTAATAATATTACAGATGTGAAAGTAGGAATGTTTGTTAGGCTTTCACGCAAAAACTACAGAACCGATCATCATGAAATTTTGTACACATGTTCTTGGAGGCGTTAGAATGAACGTATATTAAAAAAAAACAAATATTTTTTATAAAAACCAAAAACATAAAATATTAAGATTTTGACAAAATCTTGCTACTAGCTAGGTACTGGTGAAGTTATTTAATAGATTCAATGCGAGCGAAGCCGCGGGTAAAAGCGAGTCATCTATAAAAAGACTATATCTACCCATATTGAATGTAGGTAACATTCGTCATATTACTTGTTGTTAACATTGTTCGTGCGAATCCGGGGCGTTTCACTAGCATGTTACGTAAGGTTACTTAAATTGAAAAATTTATTGGAAAACTTATTTGCTCTTCAAATGTCTGTAACACGTCATATCTCAATTACTCGACTAATTTTAAAGTTATTTACAGTTAATATTATTTACTTTGTTAAAATTGAACAGTCTACAAAGTTTTAAATATAGGAATAAACAATATACTATTTTAATTTAAGTTTAAATACCGTTTATTTCAATTTAATTTCAAATAGTCATCGTCGATCCTCGGTGGGTTAGTGGTTTAGTATACTGCCTCATTTTGGATGGTCGCTGGTTCTGGGGCATTTATAGTCATATAACCTATATGACTATAAATGCCCCAGTTTTACCATCCATTTACCATCTGATCCCCAGACCATTTACCATCTGACTGTTTGACTTTCAATTACATAATCTATACATATAAATAAAATTGGAGCGTCTGTTTGTAATATTAAAATAACCGTTTTTTACTACATGCATATGAATATAAATATGGTACATACACCAAAAAGCATTTTATTTAATTTTTGTCTGTCTGTCTGATTGTTTGTTCCGGTTAATTTCTGAAATAGCTGGACCGATTTTTAAGGGACTTTTATTGGCAGGTAGCTGATGTAATAAGGAGTAACTTAGCCTACTTTTATTTTAGAAAAATAAAGTTAAATTCCACGCGGTCGAAGTCCCGGGAACAGCTAGTTAAATATAAAATGTATGCGCATAAAAATACCGTTCAATTGTGATTTTACCATACTACTGTTTTAGCAGCTACTAGACATTATGAAAGTATATTCAAATTCAAATTTCATTTATTCATGTAGGATCACATAGGACATCTTATCACATAGGACATGTAGGACATTTTATCCGCTTATGAACGTCAAGTTTTTACATAATAATTTCTTTCCCTACCGTCAATTCAAACAAACTATTATTTTATATACATTCGATAAAATACACAAAACAGCTCCTCGTACGGTTCATAAATCGTGAATTCAGTTTAATATTTCAATGAACATGAATAATGTATGTTCATGTATCGTAAATACATACAATTGGGAATTTACAGCTGCGGTTGGCTGGCCGGCGACCCGTTGTGGCATTTGACAATAATTTATTTGTTTATAAAATAAACAATACTGCTATGTCTAAATAACACTCAACCCATAAAATTAAGGGCGCCCCCCCCATTATCATTGGGGGGGATTGATCATCGAAACATACGGGACAAGAGGCAAGACTTCTTAGTTCAATGGAATGGCAACGCATGATGTATTCATATAGGTTGGTTCTACTAGTTCCAGCGATGGTAAGGTTTCCACACCAGATATTTGTGGTCTCACACATGCTAGCGGAAGTAAATAAAAAATATATTATCATTAAGTAATGGGACTTTCCGTAAAGTAACACCTAATGCAATAAAATCAAAATATCTTTATTCATGTAGGTCTGTTACAGACTCTTATGATAATAATATGTCAAATCTACCGTCAGTTCGGAATTTTGAGATGAGAAGAACTCACTAAGAATTCCGCTCGTGTTCTTTTCAAACATGATTATACATGCCATCACCAATGCTCATACAATACAATAAAATCAAAATATCTTTATTCATGTAGATCTATTACAGACTCTTATGATAATAATATGTCAAATCTACCGTCAGTTCGGAATTTTAAGATGAGAAGAACTGACAAGAAATTCCGCTCGTATTCTTTTCAAATATGATTATACATGCCATCACCAATGCTAATACCTTTTCGATTATACATCTACAACTTTTACACAAATTTATTCCCTACATTTTACACATGATATAAAGAACAAAACACAGATAATATAAAGTAAATAAGAAGCAATAAAAATATATTTATGTAGATAATACCTATATTTTCTATATCTTTGTATATTAGGTAAATTACTTAATTTTTAATTAATTGAGTGAGACATTACAGAGTATTCCAAATGTTTATCAAAACATTTTTAAAATAACAATGTTTACACATTCTTATCGCAAAAGATTATATTTTTCACTACCTATCCTATATAGTGTCTGTTTGTAATATTGAAATAACCGTGTTTTACTTCATATATAAATAGGGTACATACATCAAAATATTATTTTTTACAATTTTTGTCTGTCTGTTTGTTCCGACTAATCTCTGAAATGGTTGGAACGATTTTGACGGGACTTTTATTGGCAGGTAGCTGATGTAATAAGGAGTAACTTAGGCTATTTTTCTTTTAGAAAATTCTTTTATTAAAAAAATTAAGTTAAATTCCACGCGGACAAAGTCGCGGGTACAGCTAGTTATACATATGAACCTTCCTCTTGAATCCCTCTATCTATTGCTAAAAACTTCATTGAAATCCGTTGCGCAGTTTAAAAGATCTAAACGCCCAGACAGCGGCAACAATTTCATTTTTTACTACATAAAGATTAAAATGAAGAGAATAAATCTTATGTTTTCAGTCAAATAAACTAAACTACTAAATAGAGCCTACTGTTACACAACATAAGTAACGTTTGCAGTACATTACTACTATTATTTCCAGGCTCCGTGTAAATAGACATACGTATAACATATTGTATCCCATTATTTAATCCTCACATCGTATATTTAGGAACATTTGACAATCTAATAAACATGTAAAGCAGATTATTTGTTACATGTAAGACACAAAGCGAGTCATTTACAACTCTAATCTACATGTACTTACAATTGAAAATAAATGTCTTATAATGCCTCCTTACTATTCAGTATACTAAGAAATTGTAGGTATGCATTTAGTAATAGTGGTATCTGTTTTAGACTCAGAAAATCGTGTTTCGCTGAAAGGAAATTTCCAAGGTCGTAAAATGCCTAATAAAAAAAAACATTAATATAACCACAGATAACATAATATTATATAACGTATCGTGTAGGTATGCATTTAGTAATAGTGGTATCTGTTTTAGACTCAGAAAATCGTGAGCTCAAAGATGACAGAAAAAAAAAACAAATAAAATGGATGTCACTTCATGGCTGTATGAGTTGCTACAGGCGATTATGTCTTGTACCTAATTGGTTCTGAGCTCAAATCTGGCAGAAATAAAAAATAAAAAATATATGTCACTTTATAGCTGTATGGCCTATACAGAATAACAGCGCGCAGGATATGCTCTGTGTGGGCTACATTGTCAGTTACTAATGAACAAGTTTTATTGTAATTTTATTTATTACGTTTGGTCTTATTAGTTGATAATAAGTTTCTGGCATTGGTAGTTGTCAATAAGTTTCTTATTCTTTCTTTTCTTTTCTTTATATTTCTGACTGACTCGCCGGTGAAGGAAACACAGATAATAAATTAAAAAGATACATCGTACGCCCACTGCCACGTTGGTTTCAAATGTACCCACCGAAATGTGGTCAAATCAAATGTTTTTTTTCTTATCAATGATAATGGAATGGTGCACCCGTCTGCGCTAACCGTTTACGCTGGCGGGGCACTAGTGGAGGATGATAAGATGAGCATGAGGTCAGGTTAGCCCATCGTGGTAAATTCATCACGAATTTGTCACGATGGTTTCGAAGAGGATCCACGTGGACGTCAACCTAATATAGTACATCGCGGGCAATAGTGTTTTTAGTCCATATTACCACAGATAATATAATATTACTAACAATCCTCTTTTTTCCCAAATGTTGCATTTACACAAGTTATGGAGTTGTACCACAGATAAGATAATATTACATACTTATACAAATATTTCTGACATAACAGTCATGATGGTAGATTATAAGTATTGCAGAGAAATTACAGGTCACGGAAGCCTCACATTTTAGTCTTAAAAAACAGCAACGCACGAGAAACATCACGAACATTCCACCGCCTACCTGACGGTGAGTGGTAACTGTCGCTACCGTAAATCGTCGCCAATTACCACCGGGTAGGCGGTTAGTTTCTTTCCCATTCTAGTTACATAAATAGTAATCTAAAGTTTGTATTCATTTTAATCATTATCATTTCTGTAACTCATTATACGCTGCAGAATGGCCAGCCTCATTAAAAAGTCTCTACCAAAGAGTCTTGCTTTCATGAAATCCCTGTAACAAAAATTTCTTAGTATCATTATTTCTTACTATACTACAACGACATACAGTTTATAAAGCAAGGTGCTTGGTAGCAGAAATAGATAGATAATACTTTTTTATTCGTTTCTTAGTACACTGGGAGTCGTGTTGTATTAACATTTAAAGAGTATGACGGAAGATCGTGGAAAGTGGCAAGAGCTCCACCGACAAGAGCGTACCTCTTTAATTATGAATGAATCTTAATACACACATATAGATTCAATTACAATTATAAATTACAGAATATTTAAAACAATACAATAGAATATGGGTAAACATGCATGTGTGTTTGTTACAGCAATACAAAATGACTCTTAGCTCAGTGTGGAGAATCACTTAGGGATCAAAATACTAATTTTCAGCTATAACCGTAAGGATAAATGTTAGGTACATTTATACTTACGGTTATAGCTGTAAATTATATTATATTACTATTTAAAAAAAAATGTTGTCAATAAAAAATAAACAAATAATTAAGAAACTTAGAAGGACTTGATTGGAGTAACAGAATTTGATAAATACTGAAAAACTATAATGTAACTAGCTTTTGCTTATGATTTCACTCGCGTTAATTTATCCCCTTAGGGGTAGAATTTATCAAAATCTTTTCTTAGGGGATGCCTACGTCATAGTAGCTATGTACATGCAAAGTCTCAGCCCGACCGGTTTAAAATTGACAAAGTTTCATACAAACTCTCATCCCCTATTTTATCCCCTTGGGGGTAGAAGTAATCAAAATCCTTTCTTAGCGGATGCCCACGTCATAACATCTGCATGCCAAATTTCAACCCGATCTGTCCAGTGGTGTGGGCTGTGCGTTGATAGATCACTATGTCAGTCACCTTTGAGTTAAATATATTTAGAAGATTATAAAAATGTATAAATAGGTATAAAAATGTTTAAAAAAATAGGTATAGTAATAGGTGAGAAGGACGTATCCATGTAGATGATGTTCTTTAAAGTCTATCTAGGTATCTGGATACATTACCTGATCAGGTATCTCTTCATCTTCATTACATACTATACAAAGTCGCTATCACTGTCTGTCCGTCCCTATGTATGCTTAAATCTTTAAATCTACGCAACGGATTTTGAAGCGGTTTTTTCTAATAGATAGAGTGATTCTAGAGGAAGGTTTATATATATAATACATGTATACCCGGGCGAAGCCGGGGCGAGTAGCTTAGTTAAATATAAAACAAAGTCGCTTTCGCTGTCTGTACGCTGTAATCTTTCACCTTACGCAACGGAGTTTAATTAAGTTTTCAGAAACAATACAGAAAGCTTTATATGTATAAAACATGCGTATTTTCACAGAAATGCCAAGAATTTAAAAGATTTGTAATGCACTCGCATGTAGCCGGGACGGGTCACAATAGCAAGTGCCTTTTGAAGGGACAGGTCTGCTCTAATCACAACGACTCATTTAATCTTATTTGATTACTTAATCAGATAATTGTGTACATAATATTTTGATTATAATGTATTCACTTTAATCAATGAGGTAGTTAGTAATTTGTGTTCACACATCTCAACTTAACAATGTAAAGTTACAATAATTATTTTAAAGCGTAACACGCAAGTTTCTTGCTCGTTCTTCTTCTGATGAGCCAGTTTATAGAATGAGTAGTAGATTAAAAAAAAGTATGACTATTAAAAAGTGCTTAAATATTATGGTTTTAGTTGAATATATAATTTTTATTCTATTATAATAATAACTAGCTACTCGCCCCGGCTTCGTCTGGGTGTACATGTATTATATATATAAACCTTCTTCTTGAATCACTCTATCTATTAAAAAAACCGCTTCAAAATCCGTTGCGTAGTTTTAAAGATTTAAGCATACATAGGGACGGACAGACAGCGACTTTATTTTATACTAGCTACTCGCCCCGGCTTCGCCCGGGTATACATGTATTGTAGATATAAACCTTCCTCTTGAATCACTCATATCTATTTAAAAAAAACAGCTTCAAAATCCGTTGCGTAGTTTTAAAGACTTAAACATATATAGGGACGGATAGACAGCGACAGCGACTTTGTTTTATAGTATGTAATGATGACTACAAATTGGTGTGTTATTTTTAACGCAGAGCAGAGCTAACATAGCCCTATCTAATTCTTGCATAAATTATCCGACAAATCTGAGATTGTTACCAATTTATTCGGGTCGGTATCTGAGTACTTGACAAATGTTTGAACCTTAAGGTTTATCTGCACCGTTTGTATTGTAGATAACTTCATTGTCCCGGAAGTCGTTTTAGTTCTCGACTGTATTTTTGTAGACACAGGAAATAGAACGAGTTGTTAATTTATTAGTTGTTACAAATTTGTGGCAAGTCCCTCAACTGGACTACTACATAATTGACCTCTCTTCAGATTTATTATAGGTATATAGAACAAGGTAGATATATTAAATGTATAATATATGTCTGTTCAAAATCTACCCTGTAACATCGTAAGCACAGATTATTATATTAGAGCCCGTTGTTTCTGTTCCCGCGCGTTCCCTTCCCCTCCCTTACCCAGTACTGAACTGACCGTACAGCGGCCTTGTCGCGCGCGCGCATTGTGTTGTGAATTAAAATAAATTAGAACTGTGTTAAACCTACTGTGAAACTGGAAAGCTAGCGAAGATATCTTCGAGACCCTGAAGCCCAAGAAATCCGCAGAACCATACAGGTACGTGACAGACGCTAGCAGAGAGTAAATTCCCTAACATTTTGGCACTTTCGTAGCATTATTTATTCATAGCTGTGCCCGCGGTTTCACTCGCATGAAATTTATAGCCTATATGTTATTCTGATGTATAAGCTATATTACTGTAAAGTTACAGCAAAACCTGTTCAGTAGTTTTTGCGTGAAACAGTAACAAACAACCATCTATAGTCACAAACTTTCGCATTAAAAATATTGATAAGTTTTTCGACGGCCTCGGTGGTACAGCGGTTTAGCACAACGCTGAAGTACCGATGGTCGTAGGTTTGATTCTTCGCACTGTACAAACATGTGTATGAGTATGATTGTTTGTATTGATCTGGGTGTTTACAATGTATATTATAAAAACTTAAATGCATAATTTAAGTTTTTGTATCAGTTATCTAGTGTCACACAAGCTCTACTTAGCTGGGACTAAATGGCGCTGTGTGATTCACACATTATTCAGGGTTATTATTATTATTTCTGCAGCCAATCACAATGGGTGAACTGACCTAATAAAATTAGGTCAGTTCACCTATTGTGGCAAATTCACCATGACAATTTTGTGAACGAATTGTGTGAAGGTCGAAGACTTACGCAACTTATCTAAATATATATAACTCAAAGGTGACTGACGTAGAGATCTATCAATGCACAGCTCAAACCTCTAGACGGATCGGACTGAAATTTGGCATGCAGGTAGATGTTATGACGTAGATGCTAAGAAAGGATTTTGATTACTTCTACCCCAAGAGGATGAAAGTTTGTATGAAACTTTGTCAATTTTAAACCGATCGGGCTGAGACTTTGCATGCATAAAGCTGACATAAGCATCCCATAAGTTAGGATTTTGCTAAATTCCTCCCCTAAGGGGATAAATTAACGCGAGCGAAGCCGCGGGCAAAAGCTAGTATTCATATATACTCCGATGCTACCTGTGAAAATACGTGTGATGTTAGAGATACGATCAATCTGTGTGACAAAGATTAACTGTGATGAAGATTATGGATGTTTGTTACTCTTTCACACAAAAACTACTGAACAGATTTTGATGAAACTTTGCAATAATATAGCTTATACATCAGAATAACACATAGGCTATAAATTTAAGTATCTTTATTCATATAGGTCTATTACAGACTCTTATGATATGTCAAATCTAATCAAATCTAATATTAGTAGATATGAAAAATCCACCCTATAATCCCATATATTAATGTAACAGTATATTAGACGTAGGTCGACCCAGTTGCTCATACTATCTCTGATCTACTAACAGAGATGCGGTAAGCTTATCTCCCACGTGAGCCGCATGCAGCCGACGTCGCGGCTCTACGTGACCCTGAAACTTGATATTAACACTAAGTTGTAACATATCAATTTAAAAAAACGGGAAAACGTGAAAGAAATAGTGATAATTACTATATATATTTTTATATAACGACCTCGGTGGTCTAGCGGTCTAGCACACCGCTTTATGTCAGACGATCGCGGGTTCGATTCCTCGCACGGCACAAACATTTGTATTAATGAGTATTGTTTGTATCGGTCTGGCTGTTTTCTATGTATAATATGTATGTATTTACACAAAAAAAAATCTATGTATTTGTATTAGTTATCTAGTATCTAACACAAGCTTTAGCTAGCTTAACTCGGGTCTTGATAGCTGTGTGAATTGCCCTGAGTTTATTATTATTATTATATGTTTTTCCCGTTTTTTAAAGAAATAGAATGAACTGTTAATTCATGTGAAACTTAAGAAATAGTGAAATAATCTATAAGAAATGATACGTGTTACTCAAAAGAGTTGGTGATTGCAGCAATAAAAGCTTACGTAATAAAAACAAACTGATACCTAAATACCGTTTAACTAAAGTTATTTATGGCAATTGCGTAAGGTTTTACAACAAACTACTAGAGTCTGTTCTAAATTTGCCTGAAAAAAGATTCGAATATCGTATAAAACACTTCCTTTGTAAAAAAGGAATTTTTGGGAGGAATCGAACCCGCGACAATTTGAAGTGAAGCGGTGTTAAACCGCTAGATCACCGAGGCCTATCTCCTCTATAGTTTTTGTTGTAGTAATAAGAAAAAAGACTAGGTAAACGGAGACTACTGACAATTAGGAATAGAATAAAGGAATTGAAGTATCAAAAACAAGAATGTAATATAAAAGAACTATAAATTCAAATACAAATTTAGAATATAAAATACATATCTGATTGTTACAACAGTTTTGTAAATAGGATATTTAACCAGACTTATGTATAAACCCAAATCATACCTGATCAGAAATGTTTTGTAAATACATATATAATATACATCACACTAACACAGAACACACCCAAACTGATACAAAACAATCATACCCATGACTTCCAATGTTTATACTATGCGAGAAATCAAACCCACGACCGGATCCGAAAACGGCTAGACCACCGAGATCAAATTTTATTATAGTTGTGTAGAGCGGATTTTAAAGAATAGAATAGATAATAGAATAGTCTTATTCATCCGAATTATACCTAATCAGACGTGTTTACCTCTCCTATACGATTGTATAGTTAAACAACACGTGTTTATCTGGCATTAAACATTCATTCCGTATAATCACGTACAAGACTCATATCCGAGCATTTGCTAAAAATATATTTCGCCCTCACAGTCAGGTTGGATATAATTTATACAACTTCGAAATGTCTACTTCATTGATGTCGCAAATGACATCACGTCTCTCAGATGTGGAGCGATTAGACTTACTAACTTATATCTATAGTTATCTTGTGTTTCAATAATAAGACGATTGGCATAGAAGAAAATATCCGTCTAGTCCCAAAGTAAACAGAGCTTGTGTTATGGTACTAGATAATTGATAGAAATATTTAAATACATTGTTTTGTAAATACATATATAATATACATAGAACACACCCCAACTGTTACAAAACAATCATACCAATGACTTCCAATGTTTATACTGTGCGAGAAATCAAACCCATGACCGGATCTGAAAGTAAAGCGGTATAAAACGGCTAGATCACCGAGACCAAATTTTATTATGGTTGTGTAGAGCGGATTTTAAAGATCGCCACACATCAATGGCTGTATTGGCTGAGTCCTTTTGCCTTTCCCTGAGATGGGAAAAACCGAAACTAAAAAAAAAGACTTCAGAATTGACTTTTCTGCAGATATACTAATTTTCTTCTGCTACTAATTCTTAATTGTTTATAACTATACATGTCTGTAATACTTTTACTTTTACTTTTATTATACTAGCAATATCGTTTCTAAATATAAAACAAACTGAATATAAGTACAGTCCCTACTAACATAACGTCAATACACATCCTATATGGTTTTAGCCCACTCATGCTTAAACGAAATATCTCCATTGGAAAGTATACACTCTATCCTGAGGAGATAAAAACCATCGCTCCTGAGAATATCCTTCAATTTTTGTCCCTGATGGGTCTATCTATGTAGATGTGGGTAGATCTATGTAGGTCGACGTGTCACAGGCTGTAACACTATAACTCATGGATCTTAGCACCTGAAAATAGCCCAAAACCTAAAAAAAACATACCTAACAACTACAGATAAAGAAACACTGCACAAAATACTCTAATTATAATAATACGTATATTATTAATTTATTAACAACATTGAAACATTTCTGTTTACAAATATAATCATGTCGTGTGTATTTGACTGTCTGTACGTCAATAAATAATTCATCAATAATAGCATCGCTATATGTTGACGTGATAAATGTAACATAATAGCAAATACATAAATCATACACACATTTGTATGAAATAATTGAGGGAATATCTATAATCTAAAGCAGAACTATTAATCAAGTCTAAAAAGAAGTTTATTCCTTTTATTAACCAATTATGTGTTTTTCTAATTGATGTAGTATAATTTTGTGATCGTTTGGTATAATAATTTTGACAGTATTAAAAATAAGAGTTTGTTTTGTAACTTCCAAAATTTTCATGTTATTTTGTTAAGTCAGTAAGGGAATTTGATGATTCTTTTTAATCGAAAAGGTTAGCTATTATTGGAATATTTTGTTTGAGATATTTTCTATTGTTTCGAATGTTAGTTTCTTAGCTTTGTTCATCATGATTATAGGTAATACCATATATTTTATAATTTTTTATGAATCACATAAAATAAGTTGGAATCGTGTCGTATCAACAGCTAAAAAAACTGATAGAAGATCGTGGAAGGTGGCGGGAGCTCCAACGACAACAGCACAGCTCTTAAATTATGAACGAATGAAATATTTTTTTTTTATTTCAAAAATACGAACTACGAAGTTTCTATCTGAAATTTATAATATCACCGTTTATTTATATTATACATAGACCATTAATTTGGTAAAAAGCATAAATTATTATTCTTTTTAAATAGGATTATAATACGGTACTACTAATATAACAAGACCCGACGTTGCAAAGTCATCCTGTTTGGTCACAGTCTCGCCTCGAATAAAAGATCAACCTTCCGTAATGACTTTGTAAGGGAGTATAATTAATATTCAAAATCTAAAGTGCAAGAGGCAAGTCATTCAACAAAGAATGTTAAAGATTTAACTCATTCTATTTTGGTAAGCCATTCTTTTGAGAAAATTGTTATTTTTAGCTGAACGAAGCACAAAAGTTTCCATTATAGTCTGTACTTTCGTTCGTTAATTCACAACAATCTCAACGAATCCACGGCTCTTTTAGTTTTTTGTTTATTTGTAAAATATTTACACAGAAATTTTACAATGTCTTACGTATAAACACTACAAGCAAGTTCTTTGTGAGCGAGATCTATTGTTTTGTAGTAAATACTGTTGTTTAAGTACGGACTAGTAAATTTGCTGACTTTCTGTTTACACTTTTTAATATGTTTCATTGGTTAAATTATTTATTATTACTTTCATTTTATGTGTTGTTGTGTTGATCAGCGCATTGCTACATAATTATTACAAAGCCCACCAACCCCTATTAATAGTGATAGAAATAGAAATAGATATAATCTTTATTCAAATAAACTCATTACAAGCACTTTTGAATAGTCATATTTTGATTCTACCACTCATTCGGAATGCAGATTCATCACAAGAAGAATGAGCAAGAAACTTGTGTGTTGCTCTTTTTAATAGATGTTTTTTTTTTTTTTTTTATATAAATAATTACAGTGTAACAAGTAAGAGGCATGCGACAATCAACATAGAAATCGCTACGCACTCATTATTAGTGTAATCAGATAATATTGTCAGTGCTATGTATTTAAAATTTTTCTAGAAAAACATTATTATCGTTAACGAATTCTTCAATTTTATAATAAGCTTTTTTGCAAAGGAAGTGTTTTATTTGACATTTAAATCTTTTTTCTGGCAGATTTATAACAGACTCTGGTATTTTATTTAAAACCTTACGCAATTGCCATAAAACGAATTACTAACTTTAGCCAAACGACATTTAGGTAAAATCAGTTTGTTATTGTTACGTAAGCTTTTATTAGTGCAATCACTAACTCTTTTGAAACTGTCTATATTCTTCCTGGCATACATGATATTTTCATAAATATATTGAGAAGCAACGGTGAGGATATTTGATTCCTTAAAGCACTCTCGCAAAGACTCCTGGAACCCATGCTATAAATGGAGCGAATGGCCCTCTTTTGTAAAATAAATATTGTATTTATATCAGATGCTTAGCCCCATAACAAAATACCATACGACATAATGCTATGGAAATAGCTAACGTACACAAGTTTAGCCGTTGCCACGTCTGTTAATTGTTTAATTCTTCTTACCGCATAAGCGGCGGAACTAAGTCGACTCGCTAATTTAGTAATATGAGCGCCCCATTGCAACTTGGAATCTAATGTGATACCTAGAAATACAGTATCATCCACAAAATTAATAGGTTTATTGTCCAACGTGATTTTTGAATCTACCGGCCTTACATTGGGAGAGTAAATTTGATACATTTAGTTTTATTTGCATTTAGTAACATATTATTAGCCGTAAACCATTTTAAAACATAAGAAAGAGCACCGTTTACTTCGATATTAATTTATATAGCAAAACAACGTTTGCCGGGACATATGGTATAGTATAATTTCTTCTGTTGTCTATGGATGGATGTTACTCTTTCACGTAAAAACTACTTAATGGATTTTAATGAAACTTTACAGTAATACAGCTTATGTATCAGAATAACATAGGATATAAACATGCGAGATAAAAGTTTACATAAAGGTATGTTAATTTTCCGTCTCTATTGAAAAATAACTCACTAAAGCTACGAATTAATTCACGCTGTAAAAGCGTGTAGTACTAAATAGCTACTTAATTTTCTCTGACTTTAATAAAAACGGAAACTTTTTCGCGCGGAGCTCTCACGTCCTAGCACAGAATATAAAATAGTTTTTTGCCTGTTTGTTGGTAATTAAATATTTTTCAGTTAAATTCATGTTATAGTGGTTTAGGATATGGCTATGTCTGTAGAATAAACTAGTTACTTAAAACTTACATATACTTTCTAGTTTTAGTACATATTTCATATTAAAATATTAAAATAATGTAATTTATTAATATGTTCTTTATGTGTTTATCTTCGCGTTATATCAAGTTTAAATATATACCTAAATACATAATTCTCAAAAATATTATATAATTCTGAAAAACAGTTACTCATAAATAAAAGTTGTTGAGTTTTATTTTAATTTAAAATATAAATTTACAATATTTGTTTAAATGCAAAAATCTCTTTCACATTCTATAGTAATATTTTTTAATTCTCTAAACAATCTCTCATATATTAAACAAGTTACAGTTCATTAAATCAAATCAAATCAAAACTAATTTATTTGTGTAGTAGTAGGTTTTGTATTATGCCATGTTTTCCCCAGCGTTCAGTTCAGTATACAGATTCAATTGAGAAGAACTGGCAACAAACTCAACTGAATTTCTTTTTTTAGAAACTAGTTTATTTACTTTGTATACTTATATAGTCATCTATGTATCTTTTTGTAGAAGCTATATAGTTTACTAGCTTTAATTTATTTCCTTAGGGGTGGAATTTATCAAAATCCTTGCTTAGAGGATGCCTACGTCATAGTAGCTTTATGCATGCAAAGTCACAGCCCGATCGGTTTAAAATTGACAAAGTTTCATATAAACTTTCATCCCCAATTTTATCCCTTTTCGGGTATAAATAATCAAAATCCTTTCTTAGCGGATGCCTACGTCATAACATCTACCTGCATAAATTTCAGCCCAATCCAGTGGTTTGGGCCGTGCGTTGATAGATCACTACGTCAGTCACCTTTGAGTTATATATATTATTTCGATTTATATTGTATACTCCTATAGTTATCTAAGTATGTTGGCGACCTATCGCCAATATCCTTTGATGCTTTTATTATTTTTAAATTTATATTTTTGAAAAGTTCTTTTTTATATGTCATGTTATTTGACATACTTCACTTTATTGTATTATTCTATCATTGTGATTATTCACCCATACAGTCGACCGATCCATTACAATGTATGTATAATTAAATGAAAACCATGTGCATGAACAACTATTTAAGTTAATTTAATTACAATCAGGGCTCATATTATGAATATTATAAGTGGCCGCAACCTTCCGACTTGTAGGAAAAAGGGAAAATCAAAATTGATATTTTAATCTCTGATGGGATCGGACCGTTCGTTTCGCCGCGCTGGGTACCTCGAGCCATCAAAAGAACAAAGCCAACCAGAGGGTCGCCGCCGCTAGACAATTTGTTTAATGTTTACCAAAATCAATTTTATGAATGCGCAATCTATTTTTGTGTTAAAACAAGCCTTTTTATAATTATAGAAATCGTTTCTGTCAATAAATGGCTTTATTTATGAGAGATAGTACATTATATAGAATGAAATCTGAATATAATGTATATCTACGTTGTTATATTATTATATTACTAGCTGACCCCGCGACATCGTCCGCGTGGATTATAACATTATTTTTCTAAAATAAAAGTAGCCTAAGTTACTCCTTATTACATCAGTTATCTGCTAAAAAAAGTCCCATCAAAATCGGTCCAGCCATTTCAGAGATTAGTCGGAACAAACTGACAGACAGACAGACAAAAATTGTAAAAAATGTTATTCTGGTGTATGTACTGTATTTATATTCATATGCATGTAGTATAATACGGTTATTTCAATTTTACAAACAGACACTCTAATTTTATTTATATGTATAGAATATATGCATATCTATGTTAATGTTGAGGTGGATGTGTGGTGTGACAAGAATGGATAAGATAAAGAATGAATACATTAGAGGAAGTATGAAAGTGGCACCGGTGTCAGAGAGGTTGAACTTTCGTCTATCGTTGTAATTTATATAGTAATGCGTAGGAACAGGATAATTTTTTAAATTATGCATAAAATACATTAAATGAATAAAAAAACATGTGGATGTTTTTAATACACAAAGGCCATATATAGAGATGGATGGACTGTGTGAAAGATGATATGGTTAAAAGAATAGATATTGTTATTAATATAACGCCTTTACTCTTAAATTAATTATGAATGGAAGCGAAAAACATATTCATATAAATAAATGGGATAAGGAAGAAGCAGATGATGAATATATGCATATCTATATATTAATACGTGAAGAAATAACTTTGTATCCCTTTTTACGAATATTGCGCGGACGGAGAATTATGAACTTTCGCACACTTGTAGTTTATATAGATAAGGAGTGCAGAATGCAATTTTTTTTAATTATGCATACAAATACATTAAATGAATAAAAAAACATTACGCACACTAATACGTTTTTGACACACACAAACGCATATATACTCTTGTTTACTGTTAAGTTAAGTCTGTGGTTAAACTGAGAATAGATATTGTTATTAATATTATTTGCCTATAGTCTTAAATTAATTATTGTCAAATTTGGCGATCACTTATTCCTATAAATATACTAGGTAACTCCACAAATGTTAGTTTAACATATAAATTCAAATCGCTATTAAAAAATAGTGACTGATGATAAAAGGGTAAAAATTTAGGGTTGTACGATTTTTAATGCCACATTATAAACAAGGAAACAAAATGTTAGGGGTGGACAACGCTTATCACTTCGAGGTATGAAAAATAGATAGTAGCTGATTCTCAGACCTACACAATATACTTATAATATTTCATAAAAATCACACACATAATTATTTTCAAATTATAACACAGTTAAAATTTTCATTCGCATAAATTGAGGCAATTAAACAATTGCCAATAATAGCAGGAATATCTCACTATATAACTGTTTTCTGCAAATAAATTCATTTCAAATTCAAATTAAAATTCAACTCGATTTAGCTGAGAATACGTTATTTGCACAGTACAAAACAAATCAATATAGGTCATTGCATTCTCTACGAGCATTGAGACAGACTTACCAGGGAAATATAGATCAATTAACTATCTGATTCATTTTGTTACTCAAGTAAATATTTATTTATATCAACTAAAGGTTTGCCTTGGTGATCTAGCGGTTTCCACACCGCTTTACTTCCGATTGTCGCGGGATCGATTCCTCGCATGGCACAAACATTTGTATTCATGAGTACGATTGTTTGTATCGGTCTGGGTATCTTCTATTTATATCATGTATGTATTTACAAATATCTAAGTATTTATATTAGTTGTCTAATACCGAACGACGAGGTTTATATTAAGTTAATTTGAATACAGATTATTTCTATTTCAATTATTTCACACAGAGTGCATATAAAGCTTTATTTACGGACGTAGAAAGCAATTAGAAACAGCGCAGGACCCCTCCAGTGCTGCATAATGGCCAGTCGAATGCAACACGAATTACAAGAGATACGGGAATTCAATTAAAAAGTGAACTGCATTGCTGCGTTTGATGGTTTTATCTGACGTAGAAATTGTGCAAAGTAGTTTCTTTTGGTATTCCTATCTCGCTTCTTTCTGTTTTTTAAGCCAGTCTCGTAAAAAACGAGTTTTTGGAAAAAAGGGATACGAAGTTTTTATTTTATGTTATGAAAATATCATCTATGCCAGAAGGAATATAGACAGTTTCAAAAGAGTTAGTGATTGCACTAATAAAAGCTTACGTAACAATAACAAACTGATTTTACCTAAATGTCGTTTGGATAAAGTTAGTAATTCGTTTTATGGCAATTGCGTAATGTATTTACAATAAAATTTAGAGTCTGTTATAAATCTGAAGAAAAAAGATTTAAATGTCAAATAAAACAGTTAATTTGAAAAATTATTACTATAAAATTGAAGAATTCGTTAACGATAATAATGTTTTTATAGTAAAACTTAAAATCTATAGCACTGACAATATTATCAGATTACATTAATAATGAGTGCGTAGCGACTTACAAGAGATTGATTATAAAAATGAACTGCATTACTTGTTATACTGTAATTATTTATATAAAAAAAAACATCTATTAAAAAGAGCAACACACAAGTTTCTTTTGATGAATCTGCATTCCGAATGAGTGGTAGAATCAAAATATGACTATTCAAAAGTGCTTGTGATGAGTTTATTTGAATAACGATTATTTCTATTTCTATTTCTATTTCACGTAATAATTTAAAGTGGCGCCGGTGTCGGAGAGGTTAAAGATTAATCGTCTATCGCGGTATGGGCATGTAATGCGTAGGAATAAAGATCATATCTTAAGAAAGGTGGTAATGAATGTGGATGGTTATAAAGCCAGAGGAAGACCGAAAACGAGATGGATGGATTGTGTGAAAGATAAAAATTGTGTGGAAGAGAAAACATACTACGCCGACCACAAATAAATGGGATAAAGAAGAAGCAGATGATGAATAATCTTACTAATATTGTAATATTATATTATCTGTGCTAATATTATAAACTCGGAAGTTTGTAAGTGTGGATAGATGCATGAATGTTTGTTACTTTTTCATGCAATAACTACTGAATTCATTTTTAATGAAACTTTACTATAATGTAGGTTATACGTCAGAATTACATATGAGCTATAAATTTCAAGCGCTTGTCACCGCGGACACAACTTAATATATATAGCTTGTACATCAGAATAACACATAAGCTATAAATTCACGCGAGTGAAACCACGAGCGCAGCTAGTATGTTTATTCAAAACAGCAACACACAAGTATGTAGCTTGTTCTTCTTGTGATGTGTCTACGTTCTGAATGAGTGGTATATAGAAAAATATGTTACTCAAAAGTGCTTGTATTGAGTTCATAATAAATAACTTAATTGTAGTAAATAATCTCTATTCAAGATTATTTTATAATAATAATCTCAGGACAATCCACACAGCGCCATCTAGACCGAAGTTAAGCTAGCTAAAGCTTGTGTTATGGGTACTAGATAAATGATACAAATACATAGATTTCTTTCTCGTAAATACATACATATTATACATAGAAAACACCCAGATCGATACAAACAATCATACTTATGAATATAAATGTTTGTGCCGCGCGAGGAATCGAACCCGCGCGTAAGGTGGTATGCTAACCCACTAGACCACCGAGGCTGTCAATTTCTATTTCTATTTATAACTCTGTTCTTTGGTACACGTAGTACAGATTATACATACAAAATGTATGTTAAAATATCTTTAACTACATGTATTATACAAATATATGTATAAAATTAATTATTTTCATTTGCATGTGAGTTACAATTTAATATTTGTGTACTCAAACATGGAGCAGAAATATCGTTTTAATTAAACCATATAATGTAATAGATAGGTAATATAAATAAACTAGCTACTCGCCCCGGCTTCACACGGGTATACATGTATTACACATATAAACCTTCCTCTAGAATCACTCTATCTATTAAAAAAACCACTTCAAAATCCGTTGCGTAGTGTTAAAGATTTAAACATACATAGGGACTGACAGTGACAGCGACTTTGTTTTATACTATGTAATGATGATATAGCCTAAGTTACTCCTTATAACATTAGCTATCTGCAAGTGAAAGTCTCGTCAAAATAGGTCTGAGTTTCAGATATTAGCAACTATTAAGTACAGACACATATGAAACTTAAACCTACCGTGAATTCGCAACATACAATGAGTTACGATGAACTGACAAGAAACTGATTTGAAACTGACAAGAAATTCTTTTCAAACGAGATTTAATTTTTGATGAAACTTTACAGTAATACAGCTTATATATCAGATTTATACATCTATACATATAAATAAAATTGGAGTATCTGTTTGTAATATTGAAATAACCGTTTTTTACTACATGTATATAAATATAAATATGGTACAAATAATATTTTTTATAATTTTTATCTGTTTGTTTGTTCCGGCTAATCTCTGAAATGACTGGACCGATTTTGACGGGACTTTTATTGGCAGGTAGTTGATGTAATGAGTAACTAAGCCTACTTTTATTTTAGAATTAGTTTTACATCGCGAGTACAGCTAGTAGGATATAAATTTCATGCGGTTTAAACCGCTAGCAGAGCTAGTATAGAATATAATTAAAAAAACACAGATTGGTGTATCAATTAATTTAGCTAAACTGAATTAATTTAAACAAATAGTTTGCAGTGTTAACAACGGCAAACGTGGCAAATGACGGTAAACAAAATTAGGACCAAGTCCGTGCCGGGTCTGGATTTTAATTAAGTTACCGAGATTCGGTTAAATCTCAACGACCACGAGTTGCACCAATATTCATCTACCATACTGCCAGATTCCAAGACCTGGAAACTAGTAGTAATTTTGTACACAAATATTGGTGCAAGTTGTTATACAACAGAGAGTTATATCATTATAATACCTATTAGTTTTCAGTCGCCATCTTGTCTGGGATACAATTCAAGATGGCGGCTAAAAACTAATATTGGAAAGTTAAAAACGATTTCTTACCCAAACTGTTGAGCCAGCAATGTAAAATGTTATTAGCAGAAGTAGCTGAGATAGTGATCTACGGAGATGACTTTTTTTTTATACTATGATGGTGGCAATCAAGCATACGGCCCATCTGATGGTAAACGGTTACCGTAGTCTATGAACGTCTGAAACACCAGGGGTATCACGTACTCGTTGCCGACCCTTAAGAAACCTTAATATACCCTTCTTGAAAAACCCCATGCTGTGGTCTCGTGGGAAAACCTCGACAGGAAGTTCATTCCACAATCTACAAGTGTACTTTGACTTTGTACCAAGTATAATACTAGTACTACTAGTAATAAAGGCACACACACCACATACCGCTGGCAAAAGCTAGTGTATTAGTGATAATACACTAGCTTTTGCCAGCGGCTTCGCTCGCGTTAATTTATCCCCTTACGGGCGGAATTTATTAAAATCCTTTCTTAAGGGATGCCTACGTCATAGTAGCTTTATGCATGCAAAGTCTCAGCCCGATCGGTTTAAAATTGACAAAGTTTCATACAAACTTTCATCCACTATTTTATCCCCTTGGGGGTAGAATTAATCAAAATCCTTTCTTAGCGCATGCCTACGTCAAATTTCAGCCCGATCCGTCCAGTGGTTTGGGCTGTGCGTTGATAGATCACTATGTCAGTCATCTTTATTTATTTTTATTTATTTTATTTATTTTTTATTTATTTATTTATTTACTTAATACAGAAAACATGTGTACTAATTTAGACTTTGAGTTACATATATATATTCAGATGTTACAAAAAAGCACTGATATCTATAGCATAAGTGTAATACCTAGTATAGGATATGTATATGTATGTATTGTACATAAAAATGTATATAAATGTATTTATATTTGTTGTCTAATAGTCTAAAACACAGTTCAAACATTTGTATTCATTTGTATTCAAGTTTGTTGTTTGTATCGGTCTGGGTGTTTTCTATTTATTTAAAAAATATATATTAAAATTTATATCCGTTGTCTAGTATACATAACACAAGCTCTGCTTACCTTGGGATTAGATGGCGTTGTGTTAATTGTCGATGGTTATTTATTTATACATTTTATATTCTCAAACTTCTTCGGTGTTATTATTATTATTGTAAGTTTTATATTATTATTATTTATTTGTACATACAAATAGACAAATCTATATGAGTATAGATAAAAATGATGGCATTATGTGAATTGTCCTGGGGTATTATTATTATAATGAAGTTGGTTAAAAATCATCAGTAACTTTTGATTGAGTTTGAAATGAATATGGTTGGTTGGATTGTTTGTTAACTCTGTTTGACCGAATGTTGTGGGCGTAATCGTTTATTGTGTCCAGTCATTCGTATTTGTATCCTATATGGTATATGGTTGACGGCCGCGGTGGTCTAGCGGTTGAGCACACCTCTTTACTTCCGATGGTCGCGGGCACGTTGCAAAAATTTAGATTCATGAATGATTGTTTGTGTTGGTCTGGGTGTTTTCTATGTATATTATGTATGTATTAAAAAAAAAAATTATAAAAATATATAAAAGACGTCATTTGTTATTTTATTCACTCTTTTGACTTTGAAATAGTCACCATTTGAATCGATCCAATAAAAATATCTCGCCGTTTCTTTTCTCCGTAACTGCGTCCTTACTTGTAATTTAAAACTGATTTTTAGCCTAATAGTACGTTAATAAATATTATATATTAATGAAATAGTTTAAATGAAGACGTAGATATATACAAATACTTTTTGTTTTTACTTTATACATTTATTTTTGAAGTAATTTTATTTTTGAGTACGCTGACAGGCATGAGTAACTGATTTCTGTATATTATCTGTGGGGAATATACAATGAACGATTTAACTGTAGTACTAAGTAGTCCTCTGTTAGATCTGGATTCATAATAATGTTAGGTTTATTCCTAATGTTAATAACATTAGGAATGGTTTAAACCTCGACTATTTAGACCACGTTTCGTCCGAGTTTTAATAGATTTTTGTAATAGGACCGTATAAGTGTAGTCCCTCCGATCGATGTCTGTATTGTAGTACATTCATCCCTCCGGGGTAAACCCATTAGTGATGTAACGGAAGCGACCGACACTGGGCTCTTATCCCGATTTCCGGATATTGGAATCCACTCCCCCCGATGTCTGTAATTGTTTGTTTAACCTCCAAGTATCTACGTACATCTTAGTTAAAGTCACGTCTGTCCAATAAAAATGCGGGTACAATTTATTTAGTGGTACAAACTGTTTTTCGGTTGTTCCGTAATTAGCTTGAGTAAGTTTTTTCTATTAATTTAATCTACATGTAAATAAAATTGGAGTGTCTGTTTGTAATATTGAAATAACCGTTTTTTACTACATGCATATGAATATAAATACGGTATATACACCAAAATAACATTTTTTACAATTTTTGTCTGCCTGCCTGTTTGTTTCGGCTAATCTCTGAAATGGCTGGATCGATGTTGATAGGACTTTTATTATCAGGTAGCTGATGTAATAAGAAGTAACTTAGGCTACTTTTATTTTAGAAAAATTCTCTAATTAACTTTCTTGTTAAATTTCACCCGGACGAAGTCGCCGGTACAGCTAGTTGATAATAATATCTTAGGACAATTCACACAGCGCTATGTAGTCCCAAGTTACTAGGCTAGGTACTAGTACTTAGCCTAGTTGCTTGGGACATGTATCTATGTATTTATTTAAATAGATAGAGGGAGATGATAATAATATCTTAGGACAATTCACACAGGACTAAGTCGCCGGTAAGTTACTAGGATAATAGTATCTTAGCCTAATTGGGACATGTATTTATGTAAGTTGTCTATATACATAGATACATGGGGGAAGGAGATTATTAGTACCTAATGTGGACTAATAACCCCATTACTAGCTACGTATCATGTCAGGTTGACTTCCACGTGGTTCCCCCTGGAAACCATCGTGATCAGTTCATAGTGAATCTACCACGATAGGTTAACCGACCTGACCTAGTAGTAAATTTAAGTTGTTCATATACAGATTCAATTAAGTAGAACTAGAAAGAAACTCAACTGAATTATTTTTTTTTATAAAGTTTGTGTTACATTGATTACTTATATAGGTGTCTATGTCTAACATTAAATGAAAATCCCGTGAATGAACTACTTGAGGTGGATAATATTGTATATGTATGGATATATATATTTATATGTCGGTTCTTTATACATGTGCAGAAAGCTATTGCATCTACTCGATGTAATGATATAGATAGATAAAATTTTTATTCACGTTAAAGGCACACACACACAAAACACTGTATAATAAAAACAGATATACAATTACATTAGCCAAGTCAAACAAAATACAATACACAACAAACATACACATAAATTAAAATGCAATACAGTTAACATAAAAAAAACGGTATAAGTAACGTAGTGTGTGAGCATAGCCCATACGCAAAAAGGCAGCACCTCAGTATATTGTTTGTTGGATACAAGGCATTCAGGCAATGCCAGGAGACATACGCGATATCTCTGTGTAAAATAAATCGATGCAAAAGAGTAAAATAATAATAATAATAATAATCTCAGGACAATTCACACAGCGCCATCTAGATCCAAGTTAAGCTAGCTAAAGCTTGTGTTATGGGTACTAGATAACTGATACAAATACATAGATATTTTTTTTTTTGTAAATACATACATATTATATATAGAAAATACCCAGACCGATACAAACAATCATACTCATGAATACAAATGTTTGTGCCGTGCGAGGAATCGAACCCGCGACCATCGGTCGTAAAGCGGTAGACTGGACCGCTAGACCACCGAGGTCGTCGATAAATCGTATATTTTTCTTATGACAAAATTAACAACTCAAATTTATGTACACTTTTTTAAAGTAAAAAAGTGGCTTTAAGTTTCCAGCAATATACTATGAAGTCCACAATACTACTATTGCCATGCACGTTTGTCATTCTAGCTGTCATGGGCAGTGATGGATTTTTTATTGTAACACTACATTGTTAATATTTTCTCAATGGTAGAATCGTAGACAACGTCAGTTAATATTAATTAAGAATCTCTATTAAGTCAAAATCAATAGCAAAATTCAAACAAATCTCATTTTAAAGTCAAATTACGAATTCATTTTCTTTGCAATGTGCAATCATTATTAAAATTTCTAATTCTAATTATCTATTTATCTTTTTTGCTCTATTTATCTTTTCCTCTGCCTCACGCTTTAGTATTTCTGTTTCCAAATTGTTTTATTAGATAAGCGGATAGTATACTCTTTAGGGTTTAGTTTGCTATATGCATATTTATATATATTTGTGCATGAAAGTAAAAATAAATAAAACCTATACTATCATTACATAGTATAAAACAAAGTCGCTGTTGCTGTCTGTCCGTCCCTATGTATGCTCAAATCTAAATCTAATCTAAATCGTAAGCATATATTAAAGATCCGTGCTCAGTAGTGAGACTTTATATAACCTAAACCTTCCTCTTGAGTCACATTATATATGTATATATATATATATATATATATATATATATATATATATATATATATATATATATATATATATATATTATATATTATATAGTATAAAATAAAGTCGCTGTCGCTGTCTGTTCGTCCCTATGTATGCTTAAATCTTTAAAATGACGCAACGGATTTTGAAGCGATTTCTTTAAATAGATAGAGTAATTTTAGACGAAAGTTTATATGTATAATACATGTACACCCGTGCGAAGCCGGGGCGAGTAGCTAGTAATATTATAAAGTTGTAGAGTTTGATTGTTTGAACGCGCTAATCTCAGGAACTAAGTTGTAATTAAAAAAATATTTTTGTGTTGGATAGTGGACTATTTGAAGACTTTGACTTAAGAAGTGTTCTTTGACTTTGTCGAGGAAGGCTAATCTATACAACATTACGCTACGACCAATAGGAGAGGAGCTGCAATTAAGCATATTGTAAAAGGTGAGGAAATTAAACGCAGACGAGTTTTGTGGGTCAGCTAGTTTAGTATAAATATCATTTTCAGCATCAGTGGGTTGTTACTCCGTCATAATATTTAATAAGCTTTTTTGTTTCCTTTTTTTATTCTTCTCTCTTTTTTGATGCCTCCAATCTGTACAATACCGTTGAGGCCGTTAGGTATTACTAATGTATTCTAAATCCAGCAAAAACATAACTCAGCTGAGGAAAGGAAACAACTTCCTCGACAGTTTTGATTTACAATCCGTGGATTTTCATAGATCTACCACATTGCAGGATATCGAAACTTCTAATCTAGTTGTACTTCGAAACTGTTCTATCCTACGGTGTTTGTACGTGCAATGCTCCACCCAATAGCTATTGATATAAAAATACGACGCTATATTGGGACCGGTCACGAACTGTTGTGTGCAGAAATTGATTTCTACTTATTTTTGTTTTCCGTACGGCTTCAAATATAGTTGTGTCACTGAAAGAGAATAGACGCTGTGTGGACACGTGTATCGCTCAACAAAATGTTTGTTCAGATAATATCGTTTGTTTAGAATAGAATAAAAAGGAAAATTCTAGATTAAAATAAACTAACATTTAAGCACTTTAGAATAGACATCGGGTACGCGTTGCTGGAGAAGGTTGTACGGGAGGCTTCCAGGACACGCGTCTTTTCTAGATATACTTCTTATTTCACTCATTATTATATAGTTATTTAAACAATCTAAATATATATAACTCAAAGGTGACTGACGTAGTGATCTATCAACGCACAGTCCAAACCATTGGACGGATCGGGCCGAAATTTGGCATGCAGGTAGATGTTATGACGTAGGCATCCGCTAAGAAAGGATTTTGATTAGTTATTCCAAAGGAATAAAATAGGGGATGAACGTTTGTATGAAACTTTGTCAATTTTAAACTGTTCGGGCTGAGACTTTGCATGCATAAAGCTACTATGACGTAGGCATCCCCTAAGAAAGGATTTTGATAAATTACACCCCTAAGGGGATAAATTAACGCGAGCGAAGCCGCGGGCAAAAGCTAGTATACTATATTTTACAACAATACAGTCCATATATAGAAGAACCCGTTAGGATTATACAGTAGGGACTGGTCTGCTCTTATCACTACGACTGATTTAATCTTAAGATTATAACCCGTTTGGTAGTTTGTATTACGTTTCGACTTGTAAATGTAAACTTACAAGGATTATTTAAAAGAGCAACACACAAGATTCTTGCTCGTTCTTCTTGTGATGAGACAGCTTTCCGAACGAGTGGTAAATAAAAAACAAATTGTTATGACTATTCAAAAGTGCTTAAATTAAGTTTATTTGAATAAATGATTTTCTATTCTATTCTATTCTACAGACATGTTTAATTTTTTAATCTACCGCTCAATAGGAAAGCCGTCTCATTAGAAGAAAACGAGTAAGAAATTTGCGCGTTGCTTTTTTAAATAATTTAGTTGTAACTTTACATACTTAAGTTTAAATGTGTGAATATATACCATCTATCGATATTTTATTATAGTCAATAGGTATATGAAATACACAACCAACTGGTACATAAATAAGAGTGGATCAGTCGTAGAGCTGACTAGTCCCTACACAGATGAGTCGGCCGACACTGCGCTCGACCATATTTTCGGAAGCCCAGTTTAGATATATACACGTAGTGTCATTATGTATATATATGATAGATAGTTAGACCACAATGAATATATATAGTTTTTCCTCGTGGATATGCCTGCGTGCAAGAATTAGCCAGCAATGGTTGACGCTGGTATACTAAGTAACATATGAGACGATCACCATATTGGATTTTACCTACATTAATAATACTCGTACATACATACTACATTAAGGATATAGGTGCGAAAAAATTCCCAACAAAAAACGTAAAAGGTATCCCTTATGTTGCGACTTGTATAATTATAAATAATTATAGAAAAAGCTATACAGTTGCCTTTATACGACAGATTCTTTCACGCGCGACAAAAGAGCACCCGCTATAGAGAGCGAGAAAGTCATCGCTCGCAGTTACGAAGCATTATATTTGACTATATTTTTATTCACTCTTTTTATTTCTTCTCTTCTCATTTGATGTAAGTTTATTTTCTTTTTAAATTATTATTTCTATCACAAATTTTTATTAATGGCTCTTTTAAGAATTATAAAATTATCAATGATTCTATAACTATATGTTCCATAGTCTGACATCCGCCATTTTGTAATGATAATTAATAATTAAAAGTACGCTAAAGTACTCATGATAGAAGAACTCGCACATTAATAATAAATCCATTTATTGCTAATATTAGTATAGTAATATAGTTACACATTTATAAATATTTATTATGATTGGAAATAGGTACAAACTCAACTGTTGCTGGACTGATGGGCGTCCAGCGCTGGTTTTCAGTTTGTACCTATTCCATACTATTCTCGCGTTCTGATTCGAGCTGGTGGCGCATACGGCGTTTCTTTATTTACATTCGTTCCTGCGTAGCATAGCCTATTCGCGCGTGTAAGAATGTTCGTGTAAAGGAAGTTTGCATGAAACAATTGCCTATGTAGAAGAAGATCACCACTTTCTGAAAGTCTATTAGCCATTTCAACTTAATAAAAAACTCATTCAATTCCATTACCAATGTATATTAATCTTGAGTAGCTATTCGCGCGTGAAAGAATGTTCGTGTAAAGGCAGTTTGCATGAAATAATTGCCTATGTAGAAGAAGATCACCACTTTCTGTAAGTCTCTTAGCCATTTCAACTTAATAAAAAACTCATTCAATTCCATTACCAATGTATATTAATCTTGAGTAGCTATTCGCGCGTGAAAGAATGTTCGTGTAAAGGCAGTTTGCATGAAACAATTGCCTATGTAACCTTACCACTTTCTGTAAGTCTATTAGCCATTTCAACTTAATAAAAAACTCATTCAATTCCATTACCAGTGTACTGTAAAGGGCACGTCCAAAATACACACCCGTGTGTATCCACAGTGTAGTTCAGTATACCGTGACATCACGCAGTCCAACTAAATTGGTTATTGTGACACACGGCTTCAGTTGATTGTGTTACTGCGTTCCATTGTGTTCCTGACCCGACATACGTGTTCATCATACTGAGGGGCAATCTGAAAGGGTAGCTTTACTTATTTAGATGCGTACTTTTAGCGTAGGCGGTGTAGCGACTTATGTTTTCGGGATTGGTGTTTATAATTTAAAGAGAATGTTTTATGTCGTAGGTAAATAAGTATTCGTATGTTTGTATCGCTTAAGATCGAGCAGTATGTGTGATTTCATATGCGTGAAAATTATAAGCTATATTATTGCAAAATTTCATTATAATCCATTCAGTAGTTTTTGCGTTAAAGAGTAACGAACATTCGTCCATACTCAAAAACATTAGTGTTTATAACATTAGTAAGATTATTACTTGTTATACATGAATCAAGATTAACATTGACATGCTCCTTCTGATTCAAACATTCATTTTTATGTTCTCGCAGTAGATCGGTATCAAACGAGATGTCGTCCCCAAGGGTTTTAATTTGATGCAATCATTCCGTGCGTACACGATTCTTTTTCAATTTCCTTTATTGCATTTCTGATTGAAATTTAACCGAATCCAAACTGGCCGAACCCGGGAGTTAGTAGTCCCAGTTAAGGTATTAACTTTGATTGGGACTGTTGTAAACTCTGCACATTTTTGACAACCTCGGTGGTCTAGCGGTTTAGCTCACCGCTTTACGACCGATGGTCACGGCTTCGATTCCTCGCACGGCACAAACATGTATTCATGAGTATGATAGTTTGCAGCGGTCTGGGTGTTTTCTATGTATAATATGAATGTATTTACAAAAAAATATATCTATGTATTTGTATCAGTTGTCTAGGACCCATAACACAAGCTTTAGCTAGCTTAACTTGGGTCTAGATGGCGCTGTGTGAATTGTCGTGAGATTTTTTTTTTATGTATTAACCAGCTGTCCCGGCAAATGTTGTTTTGCCATATACATTGAAGTACTAATATCTCTATTAAAAAATATAGGTTGGTGATAGATTGGTGAAACTTACAAAATACTTATATTAAGTTTATTTGAATAAAGATTATTTATATTTTACTGGACAACGGACGACGGCCATGTTCCTCCGTAACGGTACTCAATTTTAATAGAACATACAGAAAATGTAAACAAACATTTTAACTTAAAAAATATCATATCATCCTCAAACCCTCAAGTCAACCTTTGAATGACTTGAGGGTTTTAACTGCATTTAACACCACATTTTGAACTGTATTTATATATATTTTCACAATTATTATAAAGTAAGTATATTTAATTACTAGGGAAAGGCATTTTGAAATTACCTAAGTGAGTGAAGATATTATATGTTGATTATATCCAGGTTAGCTGAGTATTTTTATGTATATTTTTGTTGAATGGTTGAATGGTTAGTTTATATTTTTATTTATATTTTATTGGTAAGAACCTCAGTAAACTCAATTTAAACATCTTGCAGTTTAACATAGAACAATGTTTTATCCGATAAGTTATTTGGTATTTATTTATTCATTAACAATTTATATTATGTTTGAAATTATAAAAATTTTGCTACTAAAAAATTCATCAACACTGTAAAAAGATTGCTCCAACAGAAAACAACGCAACCTGCTCCTAAAAAGCTTCAAATTATGTAAAAATGAGAATTTTATTTGTATAGCTTAGTTGTTGTGTATACCATAGACTTTTTTATAATATGTTCAAATTTGGTAGAAAAAGCGTCTGATTGAAAACCAGATCCGCACGGGAGCATCCTGTCGACATACTCTGAACCGGGTTCTTTTGCTGCCTTTAATTAAGTATCCTTTAAATATATTTTCTTTTATGTCATTTCACGGGCCGCAATAAATGATTCTTTTGTTTATTAAATCTTTAATACACAACTATATATGCATATGGCGGACTTAACACCATGAGGTATTTTCTCCCAGTCAACCGCTGGGCAAATAGAGATTTATGTGACCAGTGATTAAAAAAAAATGTATACCATTTAAAATAACAATGTAAAATAAAACTATGATTATAAACGAGTCCCTAATCATATATAATCTTAATTAATCATATATTATTACTTACTCTTACTTATTCTTATAAGTAAGAGTAAGTAATAATTCGGTGTCGAGACCCTTGGTCCGTGGGGTCCTAGCGCTATAAGACTTTTCAAAGAAATAACGAAAAGGTTAGTCGACATCACAGAAGACCGAAGAGCTGGCAGCTACCTTGGACAAAGAATTAGTGTAGCTATTCAAAGAGGGAACGCTGCCAGTATCTTCGGAACGTTGCCTAAAGGGACCCCTTTTAATAATATATTTTAGTCATCATATTATATATTTTTTTTTAAGCTTTTTAATTTTTGGTTCTTAGTATTACTTATTCTTACTTTAAAAATATGAAGTCAAAATTGTGAGCAAAATTAACAAATGATATTAAAAGAAAAACTCAATATGTTGGGCTATATAAAATGATGATTCATTTTATAATAGAGCCTACTTGAAGCACACAACAACGTTCAAACACTAAACTTATTGATTAAATGTAATATTAGACTGTAAAATCTGTACTATATAAAATACGGTTTTATGATATGGATTATATGAGATATAGTTTGTCTACTTTGGTACCTAAACTGCGTATTGTCTGACCCAAAGGTTTCGCCAGGGGTATTGCTTCGTTTATTAGATATTAAGTTACTCGTAAAGTTCGCAACCGATCGGTAGGGGCGATTTGTGAAAGACTCCAGCCGATGTTTGTTTTGAGTTATCTCTACTTAACTCTGCATACACACCTGATGCGTCCTAGTCTTAAATAATAGATCTACATATATTATTTGTGTATGTATGTGCATGTGTTTACATGTATTTACTTTTAGTATATGTATATTCTTTTTTGACCTATTGTTTTTTTTAATTAACTGCCTACAGTTTTTCTCTGCACAGCCTATGGTTGACTGGTAGAAAATGCCTTAAGGCGTTAAGTCCGCCATATGTACTTTTACCTTGGTATTTTGTGCATTAAAGTTATATAAATAAATAAATAAAAAATAAATATATATATGCATAATAAGTCTGGTTATAAATACTGTTACATAAAACCTTTTTTTTTTTTGTTTTTTAATTATTTTGAATTTCGAACACGTATCTTACTTTATAAATAACTAGCTACTCGCCCCGGCTTCGTCCGGGTGTACAAGTATTACCTTCTTCTTGAATCTATCTATTAAAAAACCACTTTAAAATCCGTTGCGTAGTTTTAAAGATTTAAGAATACATAGGGACAGACAGACAGCGACAGCGACTTTGTTTTATACTATGTTGTGACGATTAGGTAATAATTTTGTAGGTATAAATTGTAATAATATTACATTATGTCTTAAAAAAATATATTTTCACTTCTAACTGAATTTATATATGTATATACTATCACAATAAAAAGCAGACGAATACACATGTAACCGTGATACGGATATAACACAGATATGAAGGTAACACGGATGCCTACAAGTAAGTAAAATAAACTTTTAGCTATCGTGTTTCTGAATGAGACGGAAGATATGTCCGTATCGTTCTCAAAGGTAGTCCTGGTGCCTAGACAGATCAGATAATATGTAAATCGTGAAGGTGAACTTCATTAAAATTCATGTCACCTCCCGTCCGAATATCCGATCCCTTCGCATTCTGTATTACAAGTCGTCAATTATGCGTAACGCCTATCAGTTTTCTAAGCAATCATACAATACATACGTAGAATTATTTTACATTTGACATAAAAATGTAAATTGCAATAATTAAAACAAAAACAAACTTTATAATGTAACTAGCTGTTTGCACGACTACATCCGCGTGGAAATAAACTTTATTTTCCTAAAATAAAAGCTATAATGTAAACTAAATGTAATCTTTATATAAAATTCTCGTGTCACAGTTTTCGTTTCCATACTCCTCTGAAACGGCTTGACCGATTCTCATGAAATTTTGTGAGCGTATTGAGTAGGTCTGAGAATCGGCCAACATCTATTTTTCATCCCCCTAAATGTTAGGGGTAGTCCACCCCTAAATTTTTTTTTTATTTTAAGGCAAAACAACGTTTGCCGGGACAGCTAGTTATAAGTTATATATATGGCCTAAGTTACTCCTTATTACATCAGCTACCTGCCAAAAAAAGTCCCGTCAAAATCGGTCCAGTCATTTCAGAGATTAGCTGGAACAAACAGACAGACAGACAAAAATTACAAAAAATGTTATTTTGGTGTATGTATTTACATTCATATGCATGTAGTAAAAAACGGTTATTTCAATATTACCAACAGACACCCCAATTTTGTAAATAAACTTTCGCGTATATAATATTAGTAAGATCAGATATCTTATATGTTTAACCCTGGACAATTAACACAGCGCCATCTAGTCCCACGGTAAGCAGAGCTTGTGTTATGGGTACTAACAACTGATATAAACACATTTTTTTAATACATATAAAAAAGTCTAAATATTATATACTTATTATCAATTTAATATACTTATTTCTATTTTAATATAATAGAAAACACCCAGACCGATACAAACAATTCATGAATACAAATATTTGCACCGTCCGAGGAATCGAACCCGCGACCATAGGAAGTAAAGCGGTGTGTTAAACCGCTAGACCACCGAGGTCATAATATATTTATTATTATTCTTACTACTGAATTAGTTATACCTTTTGTTTAATCTAAACATATAGCGAGGAAATTGCCCACGCTCTTGGCTAAATAAGATCTCGTCGTCTGAACGACGACTAGAAAAACTTTTAATTATCTTATATCAAATTAATTTGCTAAGAACAGTAAGTACCTAATTAAATTGCTGGAGTTTTCATTACACTTTTGCTTTCAACCGGCTGCTAAACGGAAGGGCTGTTTTACCCGACTACGACTAAGTAAAAAGTAGGGTTATGGTTTTAAACGGTATTTCTACCGGTATATATGTATAGATTTCCATCTATTGTACATCGATCGTTGGTAGCTAAGCGATTTAGCACACCGCTTTACTTTCAATGGTGCGGCATCCATTCCTTGCACGGTAAAAAGATTTGTATTCATGAGTCATTCATGAATATGCTTAGGCAATACAAACCCAGAACAATACAAACAATCATACTCAAGAATACAAATCTTTGCACCGTTCTAGGAATCGAAGCCACGACCTTCGGAAGTAAAGCCGTGTTCTCTATCTATATTATGTATGTATTTACAAAAAATAAATGTAGGTGTGTACTTATTTATTTTAGTAATGAAAGCTCTACTTAGCTTGGGACTAGATGGAGCTGTGTGAGAAATACTGGGTTATTATTATTATTATCATCCACTAGTTATGTTTATAGCCTATATGTTATTTTGATGTATAACCTATATTACCGTAAGGTTTTATAAAAATCCGTTCAGTAGTTTTTGCGCGAAAGAGTAACAAACATCCATCCATACTCACAAACTTTTCGTTTATAATTATTAATTATAAAAAAACTAATACTAACTAATAATATGTAAAAAAAAAAATAATAATAATATTTATTGCAGTTACAGGTTGTGTTACATAATTAAGTTGTACATAAGAGTTAATACAATTTGAACATACAATTGTATGTTCAAATTGTATATATATAATGAAATGAAATGAAAAACACTTTATTGTTCCTCTCACAGAAAGATATAACAGTTACATAAATTAATATGTACATCAGATATAAAAAGAAAAACAATGGGCGGCTATCGCTGTAGAGCGATTTCTTCCAGGCAATTTTAACCTTAATTGCATATATATAACATATAATATATGTCTTGTTATTGTATAATATATGTATAGGTAGTGTTACATAATTAAGTTGTACATAACAACTTAATTATGTAACACAACCTATAACCGCAATTAATATTATTATTATTGAGCCATCTGAACTAGTATAGAATTTTACTATATCCCAAATGTCACATACCTTCCCATGGTGCACAATATTTCATTTATTAACATTTGCTTTTACACAACATTTTTTATACTTGTATATATATATATAATACTAGCTTTTGCCCGCGGCTTCGCTCGCGTTAATTTATCCCCTTAGGGTTGGAATTTATCAAAATCCTTTCTTAGGGGGTGCCTATGTCATAGTAGCTTTATGCATGCAAAGTCTCAGCCCGATCGGTTTAAAATTGACAAAGTTTCATATAAACTTTCATCCCCTATTTTATCCCTTTGGGGGTAGAATTAATCAAAATCCTTTCTTAACGGATGCCTACGTAATAACATCTACCTGCATGCCAAATTTCAGCCCGATCCGTCCAGTGGTTCGGGCTGTGCGTTGATAGATCACTATGTCAGTCATCTTTGAGTTACATATATTTAGATTAGTAAGATACATGTATTTTCCTTACATGCTGCAGATGGAATTTAGTCACTCTCCTATATTTAAGCTGTCCGTAGAAAGACATTAGTCGTTAGCCACAGATTACATTCAACATTACCGTTCTAAATTACAACATCAGTTTTATTACAGTCATTTTAGTTCTACGGACTGTTGCACGGCGGACAGACAGACGATTTATTGTGTTACAAATCGATCTAATGGCATTAGAGACGATCACGTGTTGATTACACGTGTCGTATAATGTTATCTATTAATGGTAGCTCTATTGTCATTATCTTATATATACAATAACAATTTACTATAACAATTTAATTTACTAAATAATAATAATACATTATAGGTATTATTATAACATAATAGTAAAATATATGTATTAATGTAATTTATACTATTATCTTAAATCAAATCTGTTGTAATTTGTTGCATGCCCGATAGGGTGAAACTGTTGATACATAAACTATACATATTGTTATATCACCTACAAAAAAATGTAGCCACACAGTTAGCAATAAAGATATACTGTATTCTATAAATTGAGTGTAATTTCCACAGACAACAATCTCAATACTTAAGTCTGTATGTCCCTGACTCCTCTACATACAGGTCGTAAAAAATTTATTTTTTCTATGATAAGTACATACATAGATACTTAATATCGTCATATAGTTTTGTAAGTAGAGATATCTCATTATCTGTATCTATATTATTTTATTTAATATCATTGACATATCTTTCGGAGTATGTTCTTGAGACAACGTGTCCTAGTTCTTACGAAATAAATCATTAAGGGATGATCCGTGAAGAATTATATATAGTCGGGGAGATTATCTGAAAAATATAGTAATTTTTGTAGCTGTGACGTGGTCGAGTGGAATGAGTAGTCATGCTCACTAAAATGTCCAGACATGTGGCGGCGTGGTGGGCCGGGTCATTGGGCTCCCTAAAACATGGTCGAGCGCAGTGATGGCTGGCTCATCCGTCATGCTCGTGAACGAGTGCTGCTTGTAGGGACTGGTCTGCTCTTATCACTACGACTGACTTTATCTTATTGTGTTTTTATATTTGAGGCCAAATAAATTAGTGCTGGTTGGTAGTTTGTATTCACACGTTTCGACTTGTAAAATGTGAACTTACAAGGATTGTTTAAAAGAGCAACACACAAGTTTCTTGCTTATTCGTCTTGTGATGAGACAGCTTTCCGAATAAGCGGTAGATTTAAAAAAATTTTGACTATTCAAAAGTGCTTAAATTAAGTTTATTTGAATAAATGATTTTCTATTCTATTCTATTCTAAAACAGGTGCTTAATAAAAAAATCAACGACACATTTTTGCATACATTTGCGACAATAATAACATTTTCATAAAAGTTTCTGAAGAAATTATTAATTCAAATTGTTTTTAGTATCTTCTCATAACTGAAAGAAAAATACTAGTACTGATGATTATTTAATTGAATTAGTGATCGGTAATCGGAATCGGAATCGGTAGTTTGTATTCACACACTTAAACATAAATTGTAAAGTAAGAATAAAATTATTTAAAAGAGCAACACATAAGTTTCTTGGTCGTTCTTCTTGTGATGAGACAGCTTTCCGAATGAGCGGTAGATTAAAAAAAATGTTATGACTATTCAAAAGTGCTTCAATGTAAGTTTATTTGAATAAATGATTTTCTATTCTATTCTATTCTACTGAATCCACCAGCACTTCTGTAAAATTTAATATCTATAACAAAGTTAAAATGTACTATTAAAAGAAACATAAAAGAAACTTGACATAAAACATTTAAAGTTTAATTTAATCTTAATTATATTCAATCACTCGGCGATAAAATGTCGATCAATAATCGCCCGTTTACTTTATCAATGAATTTTGTTGAAGTTAAACACTGCAATTAGTTTAATGGGGTGTAATGTGAAATTAACATGCTCTAATTACTTTGAATTATAACGCTATGAAAAATTAACGTTACTTTATAAAGAAATATCGGTTAATAGCTAATGCTGAAATAGAAATAATCTTTATTCAAATAAACTCATAAAAATAGCACTTTTGAATAGTCATATTTTGATTCTACCACTCATTCGGAATGCAGATTCATCACAAGAAGAATGAGCAAGAAACTTGTGTGTTGCTCTTTTTAATAGATGTTTTTTTTATATGTATATAATTATAGTATAACAAGTAAGAGGCATGAGATAATCAACATATAACGCACTCATTATTAGTGTAATCAGATAATATTGTCAGTGCTATGGATTTTAAGTTTGGCTTTGCAAGTTGTCTTTGTAAATAAAGACAGAGAAACTATAGGGTAAGCACTTTGAATTATAACGTTATGAAAAATTAACGTTACTTTATAAAGAAATACCGGTTCTGTAGCTAATGCTGGTTTTGCTTTGCAAGCTGTATTTGTAAATAAAGACAGAGAAATTATAGGGTAAGCACTTTGAATTATAACGTTATGAAAAATTAACGTTACTTTATAAAGAAATACCGGTTCTTTAGCTACTGCTGGTTTTGGTTTGCAAGCTGTCTTTGTAAATAAAGACAGAGAAACTATAGGGTAAGCACTTTGAATTATAACGTTATGAAAAATTAACGTTACTTTATAAAGAAATACCGGTTCTGTAGCTAATGCTGGTTTTGCTTTGCAAGCTGTATTTGTAAATAAAGACAGAGAAACTATAGGGTAAGCACTTTGAATTATAACGTTATGAAAAATTAACGTTAATTTATAAAGAAATACCGGTTCTGTAGCTAATGCTGGTTTTGGTTTGCAAGTTGTCTTTGTAAATAAAGACAGAGAAACTATAGGGTAAGCACTTTGAATTATAACGTTATGAAAAATTAACATTATCTTATAAAGAAATACCGGTTCTGTAGCTAATATTGGTTTTTCTTTGCAAGCTGTCTTTGTAAATAAAGACAGAGAAACTATAGGGTAAGCCGGCTTATAACTTAGTACCTCCGAAACCGCAACGCATGAAAGCTTCCACCGGCGTCCTAATATATTGTAATGATACCATATTTATTTATTTATTATCACAAAAATTTTCATCACATAATATTCTTACATTTGAAAATAAAAAATACACTTATATTTAAAAATATATACATAGCTGTAGCTGGTAATGAACAAGTTCATCTTAATACTTTTCATGATTCAGAACGCAATAGTTTCTTTTTATAGATGATAATGGAATGGTGAACCCGCTTGCGCTAACGGTTTACGCTGGCAGGGCACCAGTGGAGGATGATAAGATAAACATGAGGTCAAGTCAGTTAGCCCATCGTGATAATCCACCAGGAAGTTATCACGATAGCTTCCAAGGGGAACCGCGTGGAGGTCAACCTGACATGGTACATTGCTAGTATTCCTTTCACCCCAACGCAATAGTTTAGTAAGTACCTACTTATTTACAATATTACAACGAATTAATGTGATATAAGTTTTATATGTGGACATTTGCAAAGAATGTTAATATTGAGTTATCAAAAGTGGTTTTTAGACTGATGTTATATTGAATTTATTTACGTATTATGTATCTATACTTCACAAGGTTTCGTCGTTTGAACACAAGACTATTGAGAATTCATCAGTTAGCACAGAGACAAGTAAATAGTACAACTACAGACTTCACACAATACTTGCTAATATCTATGCTACTAAAATATATGTTTGTGATACTCACGTTATAGCTGTTGTAGTTTTATTCAATTTGTCTATAGGTAAAACGAAAAAGACTAGATATACGGAAAAAATATGTTCAGAAAGTATTGACAACAGAAAATGAAGTATATAAAAGAATGTACAATCAAAGAACTTTAAAATTAAATACAAATTTAGAATAAAAAAATACATTTTTGATTAGCCAGACGACAATAACTATAATACAATAATACGACAATAACTATATAGACAATGGTCCCCATTTTCTATGAGGATGGCTTTCAGCTTGTTAGACAATAAATAAAACGTATAGTAGCTGTGCCCGCGGTTTAATCTGCGTGAAATTTCTAGCCTATATATTATTGTGGTGTATAAGCTATATTATTGTAAAGTTTCATTAAAATCCAGTCAGTAGTTTTTGCTTGAAAATAATAAACATCCATTCATCCATCCATACCCTCAAACTTCCACCTTTATAACATTAGTAAGACGAGACGCTGTAGTTACAACTATCGTAGAATAAGATTTGTCCTGCAAATGCACAAACAAAAAGAATAAAAATAAGTTTATTCAAATAAACCTATACATATATAAACTCTTTTGAATTGCCATACTTTGAAGCTATCGCTGGAAATCTTACTGCCTATCGCTGGATCGCTATCGGAAAGCTGTCTCATTACGGGAAGGAAGAGTAAGAAACTTACGTGTTGTTCTTTTAAAATAATTGTCTTAACTTTATATTTTTAAGTTGAAATGTGTGAGTACAGACTACCAACTACAACTAATTAGAGTCGAAATATTAAGAAGTTACATGGGTTTTAAAATTTAATAAAAGCAAATTTTTTTCGTCTTATTAAATAGAAACAACATGTTAAAAATATTCTCTCAAAATTTCAAATCGATCCGTGTAAAATTCTAAGAGCTAGCTAGACCCTTCGGAAGTTCCGCTCATCGTGCCACATTGGTGTTCCTTTGTTGCTTTTTATGCATGGCATGGACTTGAAACTTGGCCGAAACAGCCATGAGTATGCCCAAAAAGAAGATGAGAACCGCATACTCATTGCCGAAAAGAAAGCTGAGATTGAGACTCGTGTAGCTAGAATTCGTCACAGACAAGAGCAAAAGGATACCCTAGACATTGCCGCAGCTGCGGGTACTCTACTTTATGGTACTGGAATCGATAATTCCATGTATGTTTGAAACAAAAAATTGTAACCCCTTAAATACACGTAGGTTAAGTAACTAAATAAGTTTAAATCAGTTATAGTCCAAACAATGGATAAAATCAGATGAAAGGAAATGAAGTGACTCTCAGTAGAAAAATATTTTCTTCATCTATTTTCAGATTCAAAGGCTTATGTTGAGCAATTTAAATTCTTCAAACATTCCAACGCAATAATACAATGGAGAGTTGCGTATTCAGCAGATCGTTTGAAGTTAAAATTTCAAGACAGACAATTTTCAATTCGTTAACTTTCTTCCTTGCATATGATATATCTTTATCGTATAAATTGACATGCATATCGAATGAAATCATTTATTTATACTTACTAGCTACTGGCACACTAAACGATGCATATTTTTGATGAATATCTGTGGGTATATCATATTTTATTATTATAAATCTACACCTACATCTGTAATATAGCTTTATATGTCTGTGAGACATAGACATTGACCCAAAAGGAAAGAGACAGACAGGCTCGGTGTTGGAGAAAAATGGAAAGAATTAGCAGAAAAGATAAAATAAGATGATGAAGAAGTTCTGCAAAGGGTTAAAGAAAAGAAACAGATATAAATATTCTTGAGTATAGGCAGGGAAAATGTTGGGACGAATTTGCTCGGGTCAGCTAGTAAATAAATATATGTATATTCCTATACATATTAACATATGGTAGACAGTTAGGATTAGTTTGTCCTCTATTCAGATATTTTATTATTTTCTGTGACCCCTTTATTCCAGTGAACTCGTTTTAAATGCACATTTTAATTATCTCTGAACTGAATTATCCAGTTGGTCTAAAACTATTCTTCCACTGTTTTGTCATAAACTGCCAGAATTTGTTTTTTACTGAATCAGCATGCAATATAGAAAAAGTTTCATTTTAACAAAACAAAGTTATATTCAAAGACTCAGTCGCGGGTAATAGCTAGTAATAAATGTAATGTCGTTGATAACAGTTAAGTAACTTAGGAAATTGATCACTAATAAAGAAGAGGTCGCTATTCAGAGATAAGGCCGCCCATTGTTAGCTCTGTCTCGCTTTATAGTAACAATATATTTTAATATTATGAAATAAAGATACTGCTTCTGGTAGTGTTCAGACACAGAAAAAATAAATATTTAGCAAAAATCAGATTTAGGGTCGATTTTGGAAAATATGTATTTTTCTGATATAGGGTTCATTATGCAAAATATGTATTTTTTTTAGTTAATGCAGAATTAATTAAAAACATTAAATACGATTCTTCAATATAAATATAAATTTTAACTTAATACAATTTATCCATTTTGTGGCCACATATATGAATGTAAGTGGAATTAAAAAAAATACCAATTAATTATTTCGCTTCTATTCTTTCAATCATTGTAGATGAAATTACAATAAATTTATATCAAAGCATAATTTTTTCGCTTTCATTTCACATTTCTAATTAAAGCTTGTGTTTCCTTGAGTATTAATTTAAGGAAAGCTATTAATATTCTCTGTAAAATTAGAATATTTTTATTAATACCAAATGCAAATTTCTTTGCCAGCAAGCTCGATATCTCCCGTGAGATTTTTTGCAAAAACTTAAAATGGTTAGATCGCCGTTGCATTTACAAGTAGAATTTTAAACAAAGTCAACATTATGGGAGCTTGAATTTTTTATACGACGATGGTGACAAACAAGCATACGGCGCGGCCCCTCTGATAGTAAACAGTCACCGTAGCCTATGGACGTCTAAATCACCAAGAGTGCCAGGCGCGTCATTCTTTTCTAAAGTTGTTTCATCAATAGAAAGTTATATTTTCAGTGGCATGGGCTATATTTCTTGAACGAGGGAGAACTTCTGGCGGGGTGTGGTATATCGGCGCTACTGTGGCAGATTGTCGTCATCAGTGCCGTGACCACACAGATAATTTCAATATATTAGAATTATAATACTAATTCATAAGCATGTTAGTTTATGTATGTTAGTGTATGGGCATGTAGTGATTAGGAATGAAGATCATATCCTAAGGACGGTGTTACATATGAATGTGGATGGTTATAAGGGTAGAGGAAGACCGAAAAAGAAATGGATGGATTGTGTCAAAGATGATATGGTAAGAAAAGAAGTAAATAACGGGATGACTGCGAACAGAGAGGAAGGGAAAAATTACGCTGACCCCAAATAAATGGGATAAGGAAGAAGCAGATGATGATGATATGCAGCATGTTATAGTAGTAATTTAGCTTAGTAGCGTAGCTAGTAGCTTGAAATAAATAAATAAATAATAACAGCGCCTCATTAAAATGTAAAAACTACAGGTTTATATTTCACTTTACAATTAAAACTCGTGAGACTGAAAACATTTGGAAATCTGCATAAATTTAATATTCTATCAATGTACGCAAGTTCAGCCAGTCTATTATAATTTGACGTAATGCAAGACCTTTGTATTTTTATATAGAGAACCGAGGGCCAACTAATTGAAATTAAAAAGATTTGGCATGTTTTGACTGTTGTCGTGCTAAAAATTCGATCGCTCCGACCCGGCTACGTATAGTTGCGCTCACCTTAGGAAGTTCTATTATTTAAAATTGCTGTAGAGTAGATTACGAAAAAATTTAGTCAACTAGCGCTATCTATGCATTTTAAAAGTCTTTTGTCTGTATTTCCCCAATTATAACATTTTATCTATACATATAAATAAAATTGGAGTGTCTGTTAGTAATATTGAAATAACCGTTTTTTGCTACATGCACATGAATATAAATACGGTACATACACCAAAATAACATTTTTTACAATTTTTGTCTGTCAGTCTGTTTGTTCCGGCTAATCTCTGAAACGGCTGGACCGATTTTGACGGGTCTTTTTTTGGCAGGTAGCTGATGTAATAAGGAGTAACTTAGGCTACTTTTATTTTAGACGAATTCTTTATTTTAGAATAATAAAGTTAGATACCACGCGGACGAAGTCGCGGGAACAGTTAGTTAGTAGATCCAGATTATCCTATACAATGTCAGAAACTTTTCCTCTTAAAAAAAATTGTATACATATAGTACATAAAATGATTACTTAAAACTGTACTGTACTTTGTGAAATTATTGTCATTTTATTGTTAAGACCCTGACATTGTACCTCTTTATAAGTAAAAAAAACACTCAAGTATATACCTATTTAATGTATTATATTTTTTACGAACACTTTTTGTGTGAAATAATATACTCGATTGTGTTGCTCTGAAAAAAGAGTAAATTTATCAACAATCTTATACAACTCACCTGAAAAGAAAAACAACATTTTATGCTATCACGTCACTATATTATAAACTCAAATTCTAAACAAATGCACAGCTATTATTATTTAACTAAACGTTACGTATATCTAGAAAGTTCCTCGATAAAATGACATACGTTTCTTTCTTTCTGACGTTTAAATTTAAATCAACTGCGATTGCGCGCCAAATTCAAATAAAGAATGTCAATGACCTTAATTTACATGTATCATAACTACTTAACGATATCTTTCCTAAGTAGTCACTTCTTATAATTGGACGTAGTGCAAGAGATTCGTATTTTTTATCATTTAAAACTTAACGTAAGACGATTATTTAGCAAAACTGTTAGATACATCTAGAAACTTCCTCGATAAAATGACGTACGTTATTCTGACGTTTAAATTTAAATCAACTGCGAATGCGCGCCAAATTCAAATAAAGAATGTCGATGACCTTAATTTACATGTATCATAACTACTCCCCTTCGATCGATCCGCCGTCCAATTCAAACGGGGATCGATATTACGACGGCCTGAACCGAGGTTGCTGAGGAGGAACCCTTAATGGTGCCCTCAGACTTAAGTCGTATCTGTCAATGTCTGGAATTGGCCTTCAGCCGCTCCATTAGTCCTTCCGCGGGTTTGGAGTGCCATCTGCACTCGCCCCCTATCGTCCGGTGAAGCTGTAAAGGCCAGCTGCGGCCAACAGCATTAGAGTAGTCCGAAAAAAAAATCATAACTACTTAACGATATCTTTCCTAAGTAGTCACTTCTTATAATTGGACGTAGTGCAAGAGATTCGTATTTTTTATCATTTAAAACTTAACGTAAGACGATTATTTAGCAAAACTGTTAAATACATCTAGAAACTTCCTCGATAAAATGACGTACATTATTTTGACGTTTAACTTTAAATCAACGGCGAAAGCGCGCTAATTTCGAATAAAAAATGTCAAGAACCCTAATTTACATGTGTCATAACTACTTAACGATATCTTCCCTAAGTAGTCACTTCTTATAATTTGACGTAGTGCAAGAGAATCGTATTTTTTTAATTTAAACCCTAACGTAAAACGTGCCGCGAGCAACTAATTGGAATAAATGAGAGTTGACGTGTTTTGACTACTCATTGTTTCATCCGCTATTCAATTTTCCTTTCTCTTAAGAAGTGAAATGTAAATACAACTCACTTCTTTCTTTTCAAAAATTAATAACAGCAAAATTGCTGTTATTAATTTTTGAATTAAAAAGCCGACAGTTTAAGATTGTAAATATTTCTTCTCGTTAATAATTACCTTCACGTGAAAGTGGCGCCGGTGTCGGAGAGTTTAAAGAGTAATCGTCTATCGTGGTATGGGCATGTAATGCGTAGGAATGAAGATCATATCCTAAGGAAGGCGTTACATATGGTGTGGATGGTTATAAGGGTAGAAGAAGACCGAACAAGAGATGGATGGACTGTGTGAAAGATATGGTGAGAAAGGGAGTAAATAACAAGATGACTGCGAACAGAGATGAATGGAAGAGAAAAACATATTACGCCGACCACAAATAAATGGGATAAGGAAGAAGCAGATGATGATGATAATATAATTACCTTCACGTATTCGCCTTTGGAGATCATCACGTCTAATTCCAGTGGATTTACAGATTTGGATGCAAAGGACTACGTCTTATTTCAGAGTATTTACAGAGGTGGATGCAAAGATGTCTGCTTTGGAATGTGTCTCATATATTTAAGCCGGAAGCAGCTTGCTTTGTAAATGAAATTCAGTTTACAAAGCAAGCTGCTCGGAGTTTGTAGAGAGTAATTACACAGTGATATTACAGGGCAAACATGACATTTTAATCCTCGGGAATAACCATAGTAAAAACTGTAAAACATAAACACAATTGTATCACATAAATATTTTATAACATAACAACCTATATATTAAATTTCTAAAATAAAAATAGCCTATGTTACTCCATATAACACTAGCTAACAGCGATTGAAAGTCCCGTCAAAATCGGTCTTGCCATTTCAGCGATTAGCAAGAACAAACTGAATGCCAGACAAACAATTTTTTTAAATTAATTTTTAGTGTAAGTACCGTATATACTTTCATTAGTATTTAGTTAAAAGTTCTCAATTTGAAATTATAAATAGACACTGCAATTTTATTTACTTGTATAGATTTACAATAAATTAAAAAATTAGCTAAGCCAATACAGATTTGAGAACTGCGAAGTGTTGGTTACAAGTTATCGTCTTAATTGAGATTAAATATTATAACAGACAGTTGCCTCGGGGTAGTATCTAAATTTTGTGGTTAAAGTTCCTCCAGTCAGAAATTTAAAGATTGAATCGAGATTTTGTATCTTGATTGAACTGTTAACTTAACTGGGTCAAGACCGATCTAATTATAAAATATATTTCATATCTTGACGTATCTTTTATATATTTTGGTAATAATGATTCAGTTTTTGTACAAATATATACGATCAGTGCTAGTTGGTAGTTTGAATTCATACATTTCAAGTTAAAAATGTAAAGTTACAATAATTATTTAAAAGAGCAACACGTAGTTTCTTGCTCTTCCTGTGAAGGGACTTCTTTCCGAATTAGTGGTAGATTAAAAATAGGTGTGACTATTCAAAAGTGCTTAAATTTAAGATTATAATGATTAGTTTGATAGATAGTTGAATAAAGAATTTTATTTATTTATTATTATTTCACTTATAAAACTGTACTATAAATATATAATATGTACATACAAATTACCTTCTAACGGCTGGTGATTATTTAAAAGACAAAGAAAGTTCAATTAACTTATTTATTTAATTCTAACTTACAATTATGAATCGCAATTGATTCGACTTATAACTAAATTAACCTATTCGCGTTCGCGACTAAATCTAGAGTGACCGTCCACCTGCCTTCCATTGTCTCTCTTGGATGCCGTTTTTTTGAATCATCAACTGTTGGAAAGTATTGGGACATACTTTCCAAGAGCAATCACTGTATCCATGCAGGTTGTGTAACAAAGAGTTATGGACCTAGGGGGTTTGTACCCGTAACATACATATAAACAAATATACACATATAATGTTTATATGTATGGCATCTTATTGACATTATTATTATTATTAGCATGAATTTTCTACTATTCTATTCAAGAGGCAACTATAACCTACTGTCTTTTCTCCTCTACCCAAAGGTTGTCTGGAAGAAATTGCATAGGCGAAATGCCGAAATTTGTACGCTATTACTCTGTTAATTTTGATTGCTGTAATAAATCATAAAGAGTATATAAATAAATAAATATGTATAGTTATCATGATAGTTGTGGCCTATATCAGACTGTCGAGGGAAGTTTTCGCCCAATTTCTATCAATACAGAATATTTGTACCTATCCTACGTTCAGAATGCGAAGTAGGTCGATAGTTAGGCACCTAGGCATCCAGGCACCTGCCCAAAATTTCCATAACGGCAATGTTCTCACGGACATCTGTATGAATGAGCGAATATCTTCACGACTCGAGTGCTCACTAAACGATATTGGCATAGCAATCGCAGAAATTCGGAGACCCGTCCCGAAATTCCGTTCAAATTGTGTTCATTCCGCGTCCGGTCTGTGTGCTTATTTTAATCACATTCCTGTATTACTCAGTTTTTCCAATCGACTTCATCAATTTAATGAAATCTCGTCTAGGTAACTGGAATAGCCGTTAGCTTGTTTGCCATTCAAACATCATAATACAAATAGCAGACGGCTCATACAATGTCAAAAGCACCACAGGTGTTACCAAAGGAAGTTGTGACATAATTTTAAATGAAAACTCTGTTTTTATGTAATTAGAACAGCAAGCGGTCCGCTTGTTTAACATTTAAATTACAATAAAAGAAATAGCAGTCACCCCATATGATGTCAAGCACCACGGACATTAAAAAGAGGGAGTTGTGACGTCATTATTCCACTCATGATTTCTGAAGAATAAGTCCTTCATAACCCGAACAGACAGTTAAGAGATCATTATTTAGAAATAACAATGCTATCATTACACTATTTTATTAATAAGTTAATCAGATATTAACACGAATAATTATATGGTAAAGGTATTAACCTCTCTTTCCTTAGTTACTATAAGATTATTCGTGTTAGGATTTTCTATGTATCATTTGCTTTTTTTAAATTTTTTATTGAAGGGTTGGAGCTATTCTTTGGCGCTTGGACCTGTAGCAGCGACCTATATAGATCGATTGTGCTCGCCCTTTTTCAGAGTTCGCTACCTAGACCTGTCAGGGACAAGAATTGAAGGATATTCTTAGTAGCGATGGTTTTTGTCTCCTCGATCCTGAGAAGATAAAAACCATCGCTCCTAAGTGTAAAGTTTCCAAAGGAGATAATACTTTTATGCATGAGTGGGCTATAACCACATAGGATGTGTAGTGGCGTTTCCTCTTCGGTTTGGCAAAATCTGCAGATTTTTGTCGTGCACAGGCCTAGGTTTGCTATATGTTTGTTCAATTTGCAGTCTCCTGTGCTCATCAATATAAATTGCTTTACATAATTAAGACCCCGATCTAGTGTAGTAAACTGCCAAAAGTGGTGTTCCCAAAGTTTGCGTGAAACAGAAAGGTTGGGTTTATTTTATAGTATACGATTTTACGTAGTTATATTGTAACTTTTTGTTTAGTATCTTGATAAGCGTTTGTTGTCACCCAATCCACAAGCGCGGCGTGTAATCTATGAGCGTGACAGCACCAGCGGCGTGATTTACAGCCTCCGCAATCTTGATTCATAATCTAACAAGCTTTTATATCACAACTTCTAGCCTGCCCGACGTTGCTCGAGTATAACAACATTATAAACTTAAATTCATACCGAACATTTATTCATGTTGGATATTTTATTATTCAACATGAATAAACTATTTTTTATTTAGCTACATATGTATGCCAGTTGCGGTGCCATATGAATTAATAGTGCTATTTAAAAAATAGGGGTTAGTGGTAGAAGGGTGGAATTTAGGGTTGTGAGTATTGTGAGAATATTAGGGTTATGAGTTGTTAATGTATTTGGGATTCCATCGCGGACAAACAACGCGACACGAAATTTTTATATATTAAGACAAGATTAACAATAAGTAGGTATTACTGGAGTTTAGTCTACAGTTTCAATTAAAAAGAACTATGTCAAGACACTCAACTATAATATTTTTGTGCTAGAATGAATTACGCCTGTGCTAACAGTTTACTCAAGCGGGGCACCAGTGGAAGATGATAGCATAAACATGTGGTTAGGTCAGTTAGCTCATCTTGGTAAGTTCTCCAGGAGGAACCACGTGTAGCTCCTTGCTATGTAACCTGACATGGTACATTGCTAGAAATGGGGTTATTAATTCCCATGACTAAAAATCCCATACCCCTGATTTACTTATTTATATGTGTAAAATTATACATGATTGAATAACGTTTGAACATTTGTCATTTAAATTGTATCATATATATGTACCCTAATTTCGTTTTCTATAATGTACATACCTTTCAAATAGTGAAAGAATTTTTCAAATAGCTACTTCAATGGGTCACTATTACTTACAGTAAAGTGAGCATGAAAGAAAAGGACTAACAGCTCAACATCTGGAATAGGTTTTTGGACATTTGACGAATTCTGTATACATAATCATTCAAGATGTAGACAATGATTCATTCATAACTTAAGAGTCGCGCTCATGTCGTTGGAGTTCCTGCCATTTTTGATGATCAAAACATCTGTTAAATCATATTTACTGAGCAAAGCCTCACTCACTAAACGATTACTTGAATGACGAGCGTGCAGGGCAATAGTTGTTCATGCACGGGATTTTCATTTCATGTTAGACATAGAGACCTATATAAATATACATTGTAGATACACTGGCTTTTAAAAAAACAGTAATTCAATTGAGTTTCTTTCCAGTTCTTCTCACGGACGGACGGACGGTAGGGTAAAAATTAAAATATAAAAATTTTATATTCATCAGCGGCTAAAATGTCCTACATTAATAAATTATTTTTGTATTTGATCAATGATACGAAATGATCCACGATGGTATTCAACGCCTTACTTTCCGATGGTCGCGGGTTTTTTCCTCGCACGGTGCAAACATTTGTATTCATGATTGTTTCTATTGATCTGGGTGTTTTCTATTGTATTTACTAAAAAAAATATTTATATCAGTTGTCTTCTGCCGTACCTTATGTCCTCTGCTTAGCTTGGGACTAGATGGCACTGTGTGGATGTGTCCAGGGTTATTATTATTATTATTACTACAATGTAATAACCCTGGACGAAGTCGCGTGTGCTGCCACACGCGACTTCGTCTGCGTGGAATTTAACTTAATTTTTCTAAAATAAACGTAGCCTAAGTTACTACTAATTACATCAGCTACCTTCCAATAAAAGTCCCGTCAAAATCGGTCCAACCATTTCAGAGATTAACCGGAACAAACAGACAGACAGACAAAAATTGTAAAAAATATTATTTTGGTACCGTATTTTTATTCATATGCATGTAGTAAAAATCGGTTATTTCAATTTTTTAAAGGGACACTCCAATTTTATTTATATGTATAGATGTATAGATTATTTATTACTATCATTTCCCTTTTTCAACTGTAATCTGTGTACATATGATAACTTTCCCATAATCTCAGATAACTATGTATCATGTAAGTTTGTTACATTATGCCTTTATCTAGGTTATCGATCTGTCTAAAGCCAGAGTCAGACATAGCTTATCTACGAGTACATAGACGTAGCTTGTAGCATCAAATACACTAATGCCCTCAAAGTAACGATGTGTGCTCCCTGTACAATTAAGAGCGTGAGTCCAAAGTTTGAACAAACATTTGTATTTACTTTGTCATTTGACATTGTGTATTTATTTATTTGTATGAGACAACTTAATAATATTTATATAACAATATTTGCTTATATTATAAATACCTTAAGGTAACTAATAATTTTTATATTAGTTTAAAAATAGGGGTTGATGATAGAAGGGTGAAAATTTAGGGTAGTATGTATTTTGTTACTGCCACGTCATTAAAAAATGAATAAAATATTGTCCTAAAAATAAATGTTAGGGGTGGACTCTTGTCACTTAGGGGTATGAAAAATATTTAGTAGGATAGTAGATATAAAATTTCATTATGTCACGAGAATATATAATAAGAATATTATACCTATATAAGATATATAAAATGAAATAATATTGTCTTTGTGGTCACCATACTCACTATGGCAATCTACCACGGTAGCGCCGGTACACCACTCCCTTCGGTCGGTAGTCTTCCTTCATAAAGCTGGACAGCATGTTGATTGTGACCCGGGCCATAAACCCTTTGAAGCTGGTATTACAACTCGATTCCAGCTGCGTCACCCTAAGGTTAATAATCATCATTTCTTCACATCAGTCATAATTATTTATTCAGCATAGCATACAATACAAAAACACAGTGAAAAATTTAAAAGCTAATATCGCGCTATGATTTGAAACGGCCGCCAGCAGGTGCCGCAGCGTGACACTGCAGCGATGATTTTCATGTTTAAGTTAGGTCTTGGTCTGGATGTAGTCGACGATGTCCTGTTCCTTTGAAAGCATATCAAAGTCTTCACAGTTCAAATGTATCTGCAGTTTCTATAAAGTCCAGTATTGAGTGATAAACCTGCATCGATTTCTTATGATCTGGATTATTTGAATAGCTATTAGGTTTAAAGATTCAATCATTTTGTGCGTCGATTGCAAAGGATAATATACTTTAAGTGTCAACGCATTCAGTTCAATTTATTTTGAACTAGTGACCCGGGCAGGCACGATGCATTACAAATCTTATAATTTCTCAGCTTGTCTATATTATAACGCATGTATTATACATATATACCTTCCTTTTGAATCACTCTATCTTTTACTGGAAATTACATTAAAATCTATTGTGTAATTTAAAAGATATAAGCGAACAAACAACGGCGATGAATTTGTTCTATACTATGTGAAGATCAATTTTCTCCGATGGTGTTGCACAATTTAGTTATTCGGATTTCGCTACAGTACAGACTAAAATGAACTCAAAGGAATGCATAGAGTTTATTTTTCTTTTAGTTCTATTATCGTGGAAATTGAGTGCGAATACTAATACAATACTATCTTTTCGCTCTTCAAAACACAAACTCTCGTGGTGATTGCAATAGAATCATATTGATTCTACGTATCACGAGTGTTTCAGATACTACTATATTATATAAGTATATTCTGTGATTCATGTCAAAATATCTTTCTTCACGTAAGTCTCGTACAGATAATTGTGTTATTTCAAATCTACCTATTCAAGATTGGATTCTATAATCGACTAAACAGACTCTTTTACGCAAAAACTATTGAACGGATTTTGATGCATATGACCTTTACAGTAATATAGCTGATGCATCAGAATAACATAATAATCCCTCTTTTGGGATAAGTCCGCCATTGTACCATCTATTTATTTTTTAAGACATATGTATCTATTAATATTTTGTACAATAAAGAATTACAAACAAACAAACATATAGGTTATAAATTTCATGCGAGTGAAACCGCGGGCCCAGCTAGTAATACATACGTTTAAATATATGCTCAAGTGCACGTGTTTGCACAACATATTACATCTTTATATATATTCCGAATATATTCCGAATGTTGCCAAAATGTATGCTGAATGGTCTTTAAACAAGAACTTAATTAATTTGTATAATAAACTGTTTATATATTAAACTGTTTAGCTCCGCTACCATTAGCAAGTAGGATGACACAAATATTCAGTGCCGACACCTGACTACCGCTACTGGAAGTGTTACGACTCCTTTGGTGATCAAATTCCGACTATTATTGAACGTACACCCGTATCGCAACACATTTTTTGCCTCTGAACGAGGCATCCTCAAGTAATGGCTACCGCTACTGGAAGCGTTACGACTCCTCCGATGATCAAATTCCGACTATTATTGAACGTAGGTACACCCGTATCGCGGCCATTTTTTGCCTCTGAACGAGGCATCCTCAAGCAATGACTACCGCTACTGGAAGCGTTACGACTCCTCCGGTGATCAAATTCCGACTATTATTGAACGTAGGTACACCCGTATCGCGACCATTTTTTGCCTCTGAACGAGGCATCCTCAAGCAATGACTACCGCTACAGGAAGCGTTACGACTCCTCCGGTGATCAAATTCCGACTATTATTGAACGTAGGTACAACCGTATCGCGGCTATTTTTTGCCTCTGAACGAGGCATCCTCAAGCAATGGCTACCGCTACTGGAAGCGTTACGACTCTTCCAGTTATCAAATTCCGACTATTATTGAACGTAGGTACACCCGTATCGCGACCAATTTTTGCCTCTGATCGAGGCATCCTCAAGCAATGGCTACCGCTACTGGAAGCGTTACAACTCTTCCAGTGATCAAATTCCGACTATTATTGAACGTAGGTACACCCGTATCGCGACCATTTTTTGCCTCTGAACGAGGCATCCTCAAGCAATGGCTACCGCTACTGGAAGCGTTACGACTCTTCCAGTTATCAAATTCCGACTATTATTGAACGTAGGTACACCCGTATCGCGCCTATTTTTTGCCTCTGAACGAGGCATCCTCAAGCAATGACTACCGCTACTGGAAGCGTTACGACTCCTCCGGTGATCAAATTCCGACTATTATTGAACGTAGGTACACCCGTATCGCGGCCATTTTTTGCCTCTGAACGAGGCATCCTCAAGGAATGACTACCGCTACTGGAAGCGTTACGACTCCTTTGGTGATCAAATTTCGACTATTTTTGAACGTACACCCGTATCGCGGCCATTTTTTACAGCCCTGAATAGAGTTCGGATATAACTTTGAAGCCTAGCGTTGACTGATTTGCAACTAAACTGTCAACGCTAGTAATAATGGTAGTGAAATTAAACAATTTATTATACGAAATGGACTTCCACAAAATTACATCTAATTCGAAAAAAATATATCGCTAGTAATTCTTGATAATGTGTATTTACTTACAGCAATATTTATTAAATATAGCAACACGCAAGATCAAGAATCTTTCTACTTTCTCATTCTTCTTGTGATGAGTTTTGAGTTGATGCGTACCGAATGAGTGGTAAAATAAAAAAAATATATCTATTCCAAAGTGCTATATATCTCATCTATATATATAAAAATGAATTGCTGTTCGTTAGTCGTTATGACCCTAACGACTAACGAAAAGCAATTCATAAAATATGGTCGAGCGCAGTGATGGCTGGCTTATCCGTCATACTCGTGAACGAGTGCTGCTTGTAGGGACTGGTCTGCTCTTATCACTACGACTTTATTAAATCTTATTGTGTTTTTATATTTGAGCTTAAATAAATTAGTGCTGGTTGGTAGTTTGTATGCACACGTTTCGACTTGTAAAATGTGAAATTACAAGAATTGTTTAAAAGAGCAACACACAAGTTTCTTGCTTATTCTTTCTGCGATGAGACAGGTTTCCGAATAAGCGGTAGATTTAAAAAAAATGATTAACTATTCAAAAGTGCTTAAATTAAGTTTATTTTAATAAATGATTTTCTATTCTATTCTATTCTTAGTCTTGCTAAAACTCGAGAACGGCTGAACCGATTTGGCTAATTTTAGTCTTCAAATATTCGTGGAAGTCCAGGGAAGATTTAAACGGTGATGAAATATTTAAAAAATCCATGGAGAATAGCAAAATTCAACTTTATTTTCCCATACTTCCTTCCTTTCTCCCATAGAACCTTGACAGGGTGCATTCAGAAATTTATTGCGTAACTAAACTTCAAAATTCTTTTATATACGAGGCGAAACGAAGCTGGCGTCGTCAGCTAGTATATTATATATAATTTATTATTATTTCTATACCTCAAATATGTGTTCAAACATTTGGCCATATGTTTCTACACATATTCTGCCGTTGGAGTAATAATGGCATACGTAGTAGTCGGTTTTGTATATATATGTATATACATATATACCATAGACCACACCGTCTGTGCGTCTGCTAAATCCCGCCTCACCGCATCGCAATTTGTAGGCGTTAATCTGCGATAGAAACCACACTCCCTTCATGATTAACTGTTCGCCGTACCATACGATATGTGTAATATACATGGATTATCCTGACTTACCTATAAGACTACTATTATTTGACGACCTCGGTGGTTTAGTGGTTTAGCACACCGCTTTAACGTCACGGGTTCGACTCCTCGGACGACACAGACATTTGTTTGTGTCGGGCTGGCTGTTTTTATGTATAATACTAGCTGTTCCCGCGACTTTGTCCGCGTGGAATTTCATTTCGTTTCTCTAAAATAAAAGATTTTTTAAAATAAAACTAGCCTAAGTTGCTCCTTATTACCTCAGCTACCTGCCAAAAAAAGTTCCATCAAAATCAGTCCAGCCATTTTAGAGATTAACCAGGACAAACAGACAGACAGACAAAAATTGTAAAAAATGTTATTTTGGTGTATGTACCGTATTTATATTCATATGCATGTAGTAAAAAACGGTTATTTCATTATTACAAACAGACTCCAATTTTATTTATATATATGTATAGATGTATGTATTTACGAAAAAAGAAATATCTATGTAATATATATGATAGTATCATATATAAAAATAAAGTTTCTCAAATGCACAAAATATATAATGCGTTGTGCAGTCATTGGGTTACACCCAATGTCAATGCACTGCACCCAATTCAATTATTTAATATTGCACTGGATTACTGTGTGACCGTACATAAATATAAAGCCACTGTTTTAATTAATTAGACAAAATTTTACTGAGCTCGCTGGCGCGTTATTTCCCCAGGTGTACAATATTATGTACTAGCTGACCCGCGTAACTTCTCTTACACTACGTGACATTTATAATTTTATTTAACACAATTTATATAATATCTTTTTAAATTATGGCCCATGTGTTATTCGGATGTATAAGCTATATTACTGGTAAAGTTTCATCAAAATTAGTTCAGTAGTTTTTGCATGAAAAGAGTAACAAACATCCATCTATACTTACAAACTTTCGCGTTTATAATATTATTAAGATGTAATACTGCGCTGTAATAATTAGTGTATATATATGTACATTTTTAAATGCATCTACATATTGCACTGTATTGCATTGCATTCACAGTCATTGTACATGCTATAATTACACGACTTTCTCATATTTATGGGATATTACGCGTATACATTCATTAATGAGCACTTTATTTAGAGATATATTTTTAAGTATAATCTTATTAATATTATAAACGCGAAAGTTTGTGTGTATGGATGGACAGATGGATGGATGAATATTTTTAGTATTTCACACAAAAACTACTGAACGGATTTTGATGAGACTTTTCAATAATATAGATTGTACATCAGAATAACAGCGGTTTAGCAATAAACCGCTGGACTACCGAGGTCGTTAAATTATGTAATACTTGCTGTGCCCGTGACTTCGTCCGCGTGAAGTAGTCACCTTGGCCAAAAAATGTGACATACAAAGATGTAATTACTGATTTATTTATTTATTTGATTGTCATATTTACTTATATTTAATCAACAGCTCAAAAAATAAGTTTCAAGCTTCTATAAATGACGATACTTCCATACAATCTTTTATCTCTTCTTTCAACCCCTTACAACCCTTTTTTCGCTTCAAGAAGTACCCTCTGTCCTTTCTCAGGATCTAGACTATCTGTGTACCAAATTTCATTTATGTCGGTTCAGTAGTTTTGGCGTGAAAGCCAGACAGACAGACAGAGTTACTTTCTTTTAGAGTTTTAGTAAAGATTTTTCCGTCTTACACACCGTCTTTCTTTATATTCATATTTATATTCTTATATTTATATTCGTCAGTCTAATTTATATTCAGTCCTTCGCTCACAATACCCAATGTGCCACGTGCAATAAAATTTAATTTAATTTCATCTATAGTTGGCACAACTAGTACTCTAAATACATAACAAAATTCTAGTTTATATTTACTCGTACAGCCATGTACTTGGAACTATACAAGACGTAAGGTTTACATGGTCGGTTAATGACTTCACTGCTAACAAAGTCGTTTGATAGCTCCAGGAGTGCAGTCACCACATTGTATCCGAGATAACTACCCCGTTACGGTACTTGGGATCGATATTTGATGGCATCACCGTGCAAAATTACTGTCCCGTTGTAGGTGCATGTCACAAACTATATAATACATAAGGGTATGTAGTACTAGCTACCGCGCTTCGCCTGCATCACATTTACTTGATACCAGTCGTGAATATGAAGTAATTTATTTTGATAACGATTGATAGCAAGATTAAGGCATGTTATGCGGAGGAATGAGGATCATGTCTTATGGAAAGTGTATAATATGAATGTGGATGGATGTAAAGGGAGGGGACGCCGTAAGAAAAGATGGATGGATTGTGTGAAAGATGATATGAATAAAAGAAGAGTATGCTCAGATATGACGACCGATAGAGAGCAGTGGAAGAGAATGACATACTGCGCCGACCACAGATAATGGGATAAAGGCAAGGCAATGATGATGATTAATAGCAAGATTCAAATAAATGCCTAAGTTTTATTCTAATGTATAAGCTATTGTTTGCTGGAGGAATATTGCAGTGGTTGATTTGTTTTAAATTGAAATAAAAAGAATATTTTGAAATTGTACATTGATTTTAATAATGAAGTCACAGAATGTTTGCAAAATTTATATAAAATAACATCGATGTTCTGTGCCTGACGTTCGAAATTTGAAATTTTTAAATGTTATTTTTAATATATTAAATGGCTATTTGCGTTCGCAAACAGCTATGTTACTGTAAAGTTTCACCAAAATCCGTTAAGGAGTTTTTGAGAAAGATTTCTGAATGAGTGGTAGGTTAAAAAAAATTGCTTAAAATTGAGTTTATTGGCATATCCTTTTTATTTTGTATACGACTGATATTACTTACACTATTCAAAATTGTAATTATCATTTATATGCTGACGACCTTCAATTATACATATCTGTAAAACCGGATACAACTGAGTCGGTAGTAAATAGAATAAATGAAGATCTGAATCGCTTAGCCTCTTGGTGTGAACAAAATTGTTTAGTTGTTAAGTCGAAGTAAGTCGAAGTTCATATTATTGGGCTCCAAACGTCAAGTAACTGATATTAATGCACGTAAACCACAAATTGTTTTGTCTGGAAATCATATAGAACAAGTGACATATGCACGCAATTTAGGTCTTGTTATGGACGAGAGATTACAATTCGAAAAACATATATTGGATATCATGCGTAATTGTTTTTACAGACTAAAAGTACTGTACAGGTTGCGTGAATTCTTATCTGTTGATATTCGAATCAAATTGTGCGAAGCGTTAGTGTTGTCTAAGTTTAATTACGCTGATAATGTGTTTGAGTGCCATTTAGCTCGAACTAAGAAAATGATACAACGTATCCAAAACGCATGTGCTCGATTTTGCTTTCCTATTGCTCGTCGTGCTCATATCACTCCCTTTTTGGAACAGAATAACTTGTTAAATATGACAGCACGTCGAAATTTACATTTTGCTTCATTGCTTTTTGGCGTAATACACAGTAAAAAGCCCTCATATCTGTATGATAAATTAAATTTATCAAAGCGTAACGTAAGAATAAATTCTCTTTTACTTTGTCCACGATAGAGAACAGCTGCTTTTCGTGGTAGCTTGACATACGCTGCTACGAAATGCTAGAACAATCTTCCACCGCCAGTTAGGAACGCCAAATCATTATTCACCTTTAAAAAACTATACAAGAATTATCTATGTACTATGTACTATTTAACCAATAAATCTTACGGCAAAGTAGTTGTATATATATTTAATGTTTATATTTATTAATGTTATTTTATTCTATTTTGTTATCTCTAGTATATGTAATTGGTTTGTATTTATTAGTTGTAATTTTGTTTTAATTATTATCATTAATATTTTAAATAGTGCCCTCTCTCTCCCCCCCTTTTATATATATATTTTTGGTGCCACTGAAAACCAGCTGTATGTTCACCTAGGACATACATTAAAGCTGATTTCAGTGCATTATTGGATGTAAAAAATGTTTATTTTATGTTTATTTTTTAATTATGGTAAATTAAGTTTAATTATATGTACATTTTATTTGCTCTTTTTTTTCCGTTTGTTGTTTATATTGTATTTGTTACATTGCACTGAATAAAATGTTTTTTCTTTCTTTCTTTCGTTTCTTTCTTTCCCAACATTTTTCCCCGCCTATTCTCAATAATATCTATGATCTGTCTCTTTTCTTGTATCAAGCACTTCTTCATTCCTTATTTTATCTTTCCAGCTAATTCTTTCCATTCTTCTCCAATACCACATTTCAAAGGCTTCCAGTTTGTCTTTTTCCTTTTGTGTCAGTACATCATTTTGTTCTATCATCAATACTTTTCGCAGCGCACGCGGTGTTAGGTATTTTTTATGTATTTTTACACCTTGAGTTACATTATTGGAGTTTTAGTAAGGATCCCTAATTTTTTTGGAAATACAATATAACCTATGTTATTCAGGGATCGTGTAGCTTCCTAATGGTGAAAGAATTTTTCAAATCGGTCCAGTAGTTTCGGAGCCTATTCAATACAAACAAACAAACTTTTTGCTCTTTATAATGTTAGTATAGATTTATTATTATATCACACAATTGACATAATATCTTTTTTAATTATAGCTTATGTGTCATTTGTATCATAACACTTACTTGATATTTAATAAGGTCCCGGAGAGAACCTGGAGATCTGTAGTACAGGTTTCGACCTAGTTTAGACTCTAGACTCTAGACTCTCACAAGGAATAACTTGTAAGTTCAAATATAATTTATCTACATTGTAAGATTCTTTATGAGCAGTAAAATAAAGATTATTATTATTATTTATCATTATATTTCACACAATATATTATACATAATATCTTCTTTATTTTACTGCTCACAAGGAATGCCTCTGTTTTATTCTAATGTATAAGCTATTGTTTGCTGGAGGAATATTGCAGTGGTTGATTTGTTTTAAATTGAAATAAAAAGAATATTTTGTAATTGTACATTGATTTTAATAATGAAGTCACAGAATGTTCGAGAAAGAGTGCAAAATTGTATATAAAATAACATAGATGTTCTGTGCCTGACGTTCGAAATTTGAAATTTTTAAATGTTATTTTTAATATATTAGATGGCTATTTGCGTTCGCAAACAGCTATGTTACGGTAAAGTTTCACCAAAATCCGTTAAGGAGTTTTGAGAAAGATTTCTGAATGAGTGGTAGGTTAAAAAGAATTGCTTAAAATTGAGTTTATTGGCTTAAAGAGTATTTATGTTTCGCTATAGCCAACTTGATATAAGCAAGGCCTGTACTACGAGTATGTGCGTACAGTACTAGAGAACTAATAAACATTCTTAGAATTTGGATAGATAACAACTTAGATAGATGTAGATAACCACACATCATTCTTTTTTATACAAACCAAATCAATTATTTATTTATTTATACAAACAAACATATTCATATACAAATTATTGTATTGTGCAGAAATCAAACATATAACCATCGGAGTATTAGGACAATGTCCTGAACCACTACACTGTCAAACTCGTGAAAATAATAAATAATTAATGAAGTACTTAGTAGACTAGATATTTGAAAATTTATCTTTAACACAATTGAGAACAAATTCCAACCAGTCCATCTGTTACAATTAGTGTTGCCAGATCATATTGCCCTTACCCAAATTTTGTCCAAAATTATAATGATCTAGATTTGAAGATCAACTCTCTTAAAAAGAAAGTCTGTATTAGTAGTTGTGATCCCTGTTTGAGTTTCTTAATTCAACACACAAGTTTCTTGCTTGTTCTTCTTGTGATGAGACAGCATTCCGAATGAGCAGTAGATTAAAAAAAAAAATGTTATGACTATTCAAAAGTGCTTCAATGTAAGTTTATTTGAATAAATGATTTTCTATTCTATTCTATTCTTTTTGAGTTCTTAATTTTATTAGGTCCTACGTTAATGTTTCCTATTTTCTCCCAAACCCGCTAATTATTCATACATTTTCCTATAAATGGTTAACCAATATTATTAAATGTATATATCTATTTAGACTTCTCTATGGAGTTCTGTTCTAATACCATTTTATTTTACATTTTTAATGTATATATACAGTATTTTCTTACCTTTAAAAACCTGCGAAAATATTCGAAATCAGCTAAAATAGAAAACATTTATTCCCAAATATCCACCACACAACCACAAAATGTCAACTATGAGGCAAAATTCCATAATCTGGCATCACTGGTTACAATTCGAACTAATAACTCCGAATATCCCAACAGACCTACGTACATACCTACAGGCCATGCTACAGATAATTCACACAGATTCAGTTTGTACTACAGTCTGGCCGCTCAGAGTTCGCGTTTCAGACAGATCGGGATCGAATGGACGTGTGACTTTGAACTGACGTACAATTTAGGGCAAATTTTTAAATATCTTTTATTTGCCTTGTTAACGAGTGATGATATTAAAAATGTTATACTTATTCCAATATTTTTTTAATAATTATGTTTGTTATATCCAATTTTATTAGTTTGTAATCTTGTTAAGTTATTGTCAATTTTTATGTTTACTTTGTTAGTAGTAGTTTAGAACTTAAGTGCTATCGTCGTCGTTGATTACTTATTGTATTAATTTACTAGCAGTAGTTAGCAAATTAATACAATTAGAAAGCAGTTACTTTACTAGAAAAAACAGAGAGGGTGGACTCACTGCCCCTGTCACTGTCTGAATTATAGGCCATTTTGTCTCGTTCATTACTCTAAAATTTTATTATTATATAAGCAATCGTATAATTTTTATTTGAGACAAATAAAGATTATTATTATTATTAATTTGGGGCAAACGTTATTAACTATTAACTACTTATAGTCCAGTAAATTAGTTATTAATTTTAGTGGCTAATCAACAGCAGATTAAAGAAAAATGAAAAGGACCTGTTTTGTGCAGATTTTATTCTCTACAATTTTTATTTACAACGATTTTTCATATTTCTTACCCTTATCGAATTTTTTTGCGTTTTTCAATACTTTTTTAAATATTTTCATTCCTTTTCCGTCAACTTAAATCAAAATTTTTTTTTAATATTATTATTAATGAATTTCCGGACTTTGCCGCCCTTTTTCCGCCTTTTTCCGATATTGCGCCAAAACTAGTCACATCATGTTTAATTTAAAATTTTACTGGACTATTAACAAATATAAAAAGAATAGTTTTTAAACATTGAACCACATCAAACTGCGTTGTTTCAAGGTTATTTAGTCACATCACTACAAAACCAAACAGTTGATCGGTCGATCCCGAGCTGTCAGAAACGCAAACTCTAGCATGTGCCAGAGTTTATGTTTCAAACAGTTAAACAGTTGAAACTCTTCAGACGCAATTTGGAGCGCCTCTATTTGATTAATAATGCTGTTTATTTATAACACGTCGCCGAAAGCGAAGTTGGGATTAAGTTGTGAATTCTAATTAACTAATCCGAATCATTAATACAGTAATTACTCGTCATTCTTCGTTGAACTAAATTAGAAATATTATCTAACAAGAGTATATTTTGATCCGAAAATCTTTATATCTATACATCTATACATATAAATAAAATTGGAGTGTCTGTTTGTAATATTGAAATAACCGTTTTTTACTGCATGCATATGAATATAAATACGGTACATACACCAATAAACTACTTTTTAAAATTTTTGTCTGTCTGTCGGTCTGTTTGTTTCGGGTAATCTCTGAAATGGCTGGGCCGATTTTGACAGGACGGACGAAAGGAGTTACTTAAGAGAATGGGAACACCATATCATCCTATTCGTTGCATTTCGGAGTATTAATTTGTCATGATTTTGTACTTCGTTTTTGAAGGTAGAAATAAATATAATTACATCTGCTTTGTGGTTTTTAAGTAAATATACTTGTAATAAAAATAATGATTCTTTTCTCAATGTATTTTTTTCTTTTGACAGGTAAGAAAATCACACTTTTAATGCCGGCGAAAAAGATGAAAGAAGTGTTACAAGGTATGTTTTGATGATATTCCGTAATTGGTATACAGTATGCGAGGTAGTATTAGTATAGGTAGGTAGTAGTAGTAGTATTTCAAACCTTTGTTTAATATAAACGTTTTTATAGTATCTGTGATGGAACAAATGTATTAAGGCTGGTTTAAAATGAGACACGTTCCTAGGTGAGATAAGTTATGTGTATTCAGCTCGCTAGCAAAATCGTAAAAGAACGAAGAATATGGCATTAGAAAACAATCGGTACATAAAAACATAACGTTTAAATGTACAATTCAAAAATATATAAAAAACTTATAAAAATTATCAAGAAGTTGCCGTCGGCAACAGTATTACGACTGTAATCCTACATGGGATAGTCAGAGGTCTAACTATCGATAGCGTAGTGAACGCAACATATGATATGTCCATATTTTGCTTTGTATTTATTTGAAATTGAATAGACAGGGGTTCGGATTAATTTATAATATCAGTGTTTTTCATTAATAGACAGTAGGAAATATAAATTGACAAGTTTAAATTGTAGTTCAGAATCGAACTCAGGACTTATAGGTCTAAGTCGGGGTAGTATATTACTAGTCATGCCGCTATTAAGCTAGAAAAATATACCAAAATGGAATCACTTGTTTTATTAAAGAGTTTTTGTGGTTTTTGGGAAAGGGAATAAATACATTTTATACATTGCGAAACGTAAAGGTCAGTAAGTCAACAGTTTTATTTGGGACTGGTTAAATAAACGTGAACTTTATATAAACAAACTTTGAGTTTTTTCCAAAGCTACGGCGGCTGTTTGTTTATTTCCGACACGCTAATTGTATACTGCCTAGTGTTTTTGCAAATTATTTATTCCTGAGCTTCCACTTCCAAGAAAAAAAAAAAGTTCCATTTTCAAATGAGAATTAAATTTTTTCGAATTTCGTTCTCTAAAACTCATTTGAAAATGGAAGCTGTGAGTAAAAGCATAAAGTTTGTCTATTATTTAAAACAAGTTGGTACCAGAGTCACTAAAAAAATAAATTTTATGAACAAATTTTTCGTGCTGTTGATTTCCGCAGTTTATAGTTTTGAGTACCCATTTTAATTACTAAATGAATGAATATTTATTTAATTTCCACACAAATTAAAACATAAAATATATAGTAACATCAGCAAATTTATACTATAAAATTTATAGTAGACTGGCACCTAAACTAGAACGGAGATCTGTGTCTTAGGAATCCAGGCCTCCATGTCTATAATATGAGGTATAATTTATACTTTATAAATTATATTTTATAATTATATCTATGTTGGTTCTTAAGATATGTGTACTGTTAAATAAATAATATTAAGTTGCCTAAAACAAAATAAATAAAAACTAGTTTACAATATCAGCTAGAATAATGATGAATGTATCAAATTCAAATTCAAATTCAAATTCAAAAATCATTTATTCATGTAGGACATTTTAGCCGCTTATGAACGTCAAATTTTTACATTATAATTTTATTTTTTTCCCTACCGTCCAGTTCGGTATATAGATCCAATTGAGAAGAACTGGCAAGAAACTCAATTGAATTACTTTTTTTTTTTTAAAGCCAGTTTATTTACAGTGTATATTTATATAGGTGTCTATGTCTAACATTAAATGAAAATTCAGTGCATGAACAACTATTGCCATGCACACTCGTCATTCAAGTAATCGTTTAGTGAGTAATAGGCTTTGCTCAGTAAATATGATTTAACAGATGTTTTGAATTTATTTAAGGGTAATTCCAACATATCCTTTGGTATCTTATTGTAAATTTTTATACCTATTCCCATAAAAGACCTATTAACTTTTTCTAAACGATACTTGGGGACAGCAAGTTTGTCTTTAAATCTTGTATTAATATTATGAATATTGCTGTTTTTTGGAAATAAGTCAAGATTTTTATGAACATATAGGATATTTGAATATATAAATTGAGAAGCAACGGTGAGAATATTTGCCTCTTTGAATTTCTCTCTTAATTATCTTCTCTTTGAATTTATCTTGACGAATACACATTTTACAAATAAGAGAATGAGTTTGTTTGTTATTTCTTAACGTCAAAATGTTATGAAAACTATTGATAGTTAAGATATGGAAGGAAAGATACTTTTTTTACATCATAAAAATCTATTTTGGAGAAACACTCGCCATAGGGCACGAATGTGTTCTACCGGTCTTCTACCGGTTAAAAACTTGAAGGTATACCTCTAAGGTCTTCACTGGCTGTGTTACGGGAACAAGTTCAGTCTTCCATTTACCCGCCCTAAGGAAGGATACCAACGTTTCAATATTTACTCATCATCATCATTCCAGCCCAAAGGTCTTCCCCAAAAATCTCCACGACGATCACAACCAATACTGCGCTGTTCGCAACCAACGCTATCCAGCGATTTTGATATTTACTAGTTTCCAATATTAGCTAGAATAGTGATGGTACATTGAAACGGTATATTAACCAGTGCAACTTGTTCTAAAGTTCAGACAGTGAGCTAACTCAGTTGCCAAGAAGTTGTAAACAAACTCCACTGTAAGTTAACTGGACGGTATCGCCCGGAGTTACTGACTTGTTACACCACTAATGTGTGGAAATTTCACGTTGGATAATGTTGTAGAAGGAACTTGTCGATCTTAGTTCAATACACTGTCTGCCCGATTGTCGTCGATTCAATCCTTTTAGTACAATAATAATTATAATAACTCAGGACTCAAATCACATAGCGCCATCTAGTGCCATGCTAAGCTGAGCTTGTATTACGGGTACTAGATAACTCAAAAATATCTAGATATTTTCTTATAAACGCATACATAAAATACGTAGAAAACACCAGTCAGATACAGGCAATCATACTAATGAACACGAATCACTATCATCATCATCATCATCATCACTAATGTATACAAATGTTTGCTCTGTGCGAGGCTTCGAACACGCGACCTACGGAGGTAAGGTGGTATGCTAATAAACCGTTAGACTGCATTGTTTTTATGTGTCCTTCTAAAATATTGATGAAATCTGAAATCCCTAATTTTGGCCTAAGAGAGTTTCCGGATATAAATCAAATTAAAAAAAAGAAATCGTATAATTAAAATTGCCTATGTTTTATATATTAAACATAAGTGTAAACACTTAGTTCGCAAAAATACTGAAAATGGGAATCCGGCTCGAAGGACCAAAATATTGAGTGGTGTTTATATTTCGAGTATAAAAACTACCGAATTGTTAATTATAAGTATATGTATTTTGTAGTAATTTTATAGGAGTTATGCTCTGATACGGTAGCTGTAATGACGTAAACTTTTATTTTATACTACGATGGTAGCAAACAAGCATACGCCCCATCTGATGGTGAACGGTTACCATCGACTATAGACGTCTGAAACACCAGAGGTGTTAAGTGCGATTTGCCGACTCTTATATGAACTTCTATCGAAATTTAATATAAAAATATGTTATGAAAATGTTAAGTACTTATATTTAATAAATTCAAAGCAAGATCTTAAAAACGAGTAGTGAGTTATTCCTAAATTTAACCCGCAGGAAACTGTTTCCTGAACATTTATAACACAAACTCGTTCGTTATTTATGATTTATTTTGCAAGCCCCAATTTGCAGTCTCTTCTTTATATTTCTTTTAGAGATTTATCGCCGCTCGCTTTTAGTGAAGTTACTTTGCCGTTCTTATCAACTGAGTTGCAGAATAACTACATACAGGTATTTAGGCTTAGTGACGACCTTCACGAAGGTTTATTTAGTTTATTTACTTGACTATGAAGAGGGTAATTATTTTACGTATTACACGTAGTTTATAAAATTGCTTGCTGTCTTTTTGTTATGACGGTAGGGTGATCTAGCAGTTTAGCACACCGCTTTACTTCTGATGGTCGTGGGTTCGATTACTCGCACGGTGCAAACATATATATTTGTGAGTACGATTGTTTGTACGCTTCTGATGGTCGCGGCTTCGATTCTTCGCACTGTGCAAACATTTGTGTTTGTGAGTATGATTGCTTGTATCGGTCTGGGTGTATTGTATGTATATTATGTATGTATTTATATAAAAATATCTGTTGTTAAAAATATGTTATTCTGTTGTATGAGCTAAATTACTGTAAAGTTTCATTAAAGTCTGTTCAGTAGATTTTACGTGAAAGAGAGATATAACAAAAATCTATCCATTTATCCCTTCATGTTCACAAACTTTTACATTATAATATTAGTATACCCCGCACAGACGTTCACCAACTATATTGCTCTTTTTATATATTTATATTAACAGGTTGAAGCTGAAAATCAGTGTTTTGTTCTCTTGTTAACATGTTGAACATTTTGATGTTCCACGCTGAGCTTCAACCTTTTTGTATTGCTACAGATCACACATAATAACACAAACTGGTAAACCTTATGTCGTACTACATATTGTCTATATTTACGAACATGTAATTATGTGTTATTAGTAACAATGAAATAAATGATATATCTATCTATCTACCTATCTATATAGAGAAAAGTGCAGAATACATTTTTTTTTTAATTATGCTTACAAAATACATTAATCAATTTAAAAAAAGCACGACTATGTCTTTGACACATACACGCACATGTACTATTTTGTTTATAGATACATAGTGACAATAGAAATTTAATAATTTTCAAGCATACAATTTGTATTAATAACGGTCGACTAGTCTATATAAATACAATGAGATAGTTTAGATTTTGCTAAAACGAAAGTAAACTCAGGAACCATAGCACCCATTAGAGAAAATAATCATACTTACATAGATGTATTAGTAATGTATATATTTCATATCAATGTGATGGTTATAAGAGAAGCTGAACACCGAAAAAGAGATGGGTGGACTGTGTGAACGATGATATGGTAAGAAAGGGTAAGTACATAACGAGATGATTGCGAACAGAGATGAATGGAAGAGAAAAACATATTACGCCGACTCCAAATGAATGGGATAAGGAAAAAGCAAAACTCGCAAAGTTATTAGCAACTGGTAAATCTGGCGGGGATAATTCGTTTTTTAAAATGGTAACGATTAAAAGAAAATCAGCAGTGCAAATTTTAGATACTTAGTTTAAAACTATAAAGTGTCAGAGCCTTAACCTAATTTCGTCAATCATATTCTTTCGGCTTCTGAAATGATGAAGATACCTAGTGAAGGTCAGTTGCGGTTCCGTGGGTGGTTTGAAGTATAGGATCCTGTTTTTTTGAGACCTTGTGCACTATAACTTTAAAGTTCATATCAGTTCTTATTTAAGACATTTATTTTAAGAAATTGTCTATTGCTTAATAGATAATGTTGTATAAATAACATTTTTATTATGTTTTATACTTTGAAATAAACACCAACATCTAGAAGCACAATTCTCTAGAGAGACTGATTACCACAAATTTGTGAATTCTCCAAAGGGACAGCGTAGTTATCTTATTTGCAAATCCTTGACACTGAAGTATTTATGAGCTTGAGAATAAACTAAAACAGAACGTCGGCCGTTCTTTAAAGTTACCCGCAAAAAAAGTTGTGCTATCTCCGGCAATTCCCTAGATTGTTGCATTTTTTTAGACGAAAAAAACTTCCAAGTATCATACTGTTTTAAATTTGACGCGATCATTATTTATACTTGTAATTAGTAAAAATCTCAGGATCTAACCACGTTTTATTTTTATTAAGTTCTCGATATTTCGGTAATATTTCAACTGCCATGATCACGGGTGACTAAGAGCAGCAGGTAGATTTTTTTCGGACAACGTTAATGCTATCGGCTGCAGCTAGCCTTTACAGCTTCATCGAACGATAGGGAGCGAGTGCAGATGACACTCCAAACCCGCGGAAGGACTTAGGGAGCAGCTGAATGCTAACTCCCGCCTGACAGATACAACTTTAGTCTGAGGGCACCGCTAGGGGTTCGAACCTCATCTGAGGCAGTCGTAATTTTGATCCCCGTAATTGAAATTGGATAGGGGATCGATCGGAAGGGAAATAAAATTTAATTTAATTTTATGAGCAGATATTCGTCTACCTTCACACGTCTTCATTTGTTGCTACTATTGAAACTCGCTCGATACTCATCTTGGAAAACAATACTCAGTCAACCGTGACCATGACTGTGGAAACACTGCTGAAATATAGGGAACTCAATACTCGTTTGAGAGTGATGTTTATGTCAAAAAGACTTCAGTATACATTAAGATTTATTTTCTATTTTTCCTATATATTGTTGTATGTACATTGATTTTCTGTTGTTGTTATTCTTCATTCAGAGAGTTAATTGGTTTTGAGAAATTGAATAATTAACTTGTAATAACTTGATGAATTGTTATATTATACAATTAATAACTTTCAGTAAATTGAAATATGATCAGTTCGAATTTATTTCAGGGTTGGTTAGTATTTATTTCTAAAGTATCAGAAACCGTAAGAAATTATTCATATTGGCAAAGTCTTGATTTCGTTTACATAGACTATTAAATTTTAATATAATATTATTAGCTGTAACTGCGGTTTCTCCCGTAATAATTTTCAATATATAAATTTCAATATAAAATATAGCCTGTGTGTTATTCTGATGCATAAGCTATATTACTGTAAAGTTTCATCAAAATCCGTTCAGTAGTTTTTCCGTGAAAGAGTAACAAACATCCATACAAACAAACTATGGTGTTTATAATATTATTAAGATTGTACCTATGTTAAAACTGTACAACACACAGTTTTTTAATCTACAATGGTGGCAAAGCTTACGGACCATCTGATGGTAAACAGTTACCGTAGGCTATAAACGATAGAAGTTACCCAAACCCAACTACGTTGGATATTGAAAGTAGTGCCCCGCCTCTTAAGGTACTTTTAGATCTTCCTGCTTCTAGTATATCTGCGAAGTAATTATTTAGTCTTTGGTTTTGGGATGTGTATTTGATACAGAATCTTGGTTACTTTTAAACTTTCGTGTTTAATATACATTATTTAAATTATTAACCGGGTCTTAACACGAATAACTTTATGGCAAATAAAGTAAAAATAAAGGGTCAAAGAGCACATCGCAGCGGTTAAAAATCGACAACCACACAAATCAGTGACTGCCGATCATCTACTGAACGCTGGAACAAATCACTGGATTGAACTATTTGCGCCTAAGGTCCTGTCTACTGATCGCCACTATTACCCACGAATGGTCCGGGAGGCGATTGAAATTAAAAAACATCCCACAATTTCAACAGAGAGGATGGCTTAAAATTATCATCTGCGTGGAATCCAGTCATAAATAAATTCAAGCAAAGTTCAGTAGCATCAATAGTCAATAAGTGTACGGATACCGTGAGTGCTGTGTGTCGCGAACTTTCGTTAAACAATCTAGTGACGGTAGATGAAGAAAAAACTGCTGTCACCTATCTACATTGACATCGCTGTTACTCCAGTCAGCTCGTGACCACGGCTAGTGCAACCTAGTCGAAACGTCGAGAGAGGTAAATACCTTTATAAAATTATTCGTCTTAAGAATAAGTCCAAGATTTAATTTGGAACATTCATTTATTCTCCCTTCAGGCTTTAATTGTTTAAATGCAGTACATTCTACTATTCTGTGATTTTTATTACAAAATGCACAGGTAGGTGCCTTATAGTAAGACTTGTCACACGAGGACGTGACAAACGTTTTTGTTATTTTAGTACGATTACTTAAAAATCAAAAATATTTAAATTCAAATTCACCTTTATTACAGTTAACTCCATTCATTGACAAAGACGGACTGCTCAGAGTGGGTGGTCGCCTTCAGAACTCAGAACATTCCTTTAATAAAAAGCATCCAGCGCTGTTACATAGTAAACATTATTTTACAAAATTAATCATGGAAGGCGAACACTTGCGACTGATGCATGCTGGACCCCAGCTGCTCCTTAGCTCCGTCCGTGATCAGTATTGGCCAATTAATGGTCGTAATTTGGCACGAAGAATAACTCGCGAGTGTATCGTTTGCACTCGCTTACGCGGTAACACTATGGAGCAGCTGATGGGTAATCTACCAGCTGACAGGCTGCACCCTGGATATGCATTTCAAATCTGTGGTGCAGACTTTGCTGGTCCTTTTCAAATATCTACAAGAAAGGGTCGTGGTAGCAAAATTTCAAAATGTTATTTGTGTTTATTTGTCTGTTTTGCTACTAAAGCTGTACATTTAGAGATAGTTAGTGACTTAAGTACAAATGCCTTTATATTATGCCTACGCAGGTTTATATCACGTAGGGGTAAACCTCATACGATTCACTGTGATAATGGTCGTAATTTTGTTGGGGCTAATAATGAGTTGGGAAGGATGTTAAAATCAAATATTTCCGTCTTTGACAGTTTTTTTGCCAATGAAGGCATTAAATTTTCTTTTATCCCCCCTATTCACCCACCATGGGTGGTTTATGGGAATCTTTTGTAAAGTTAGTTAAGTACCACTTGAAACGAATATGTAATACAAGTTTAACTTATGAGGAACTAGACACACTGTTCACACAAATAGAGGCTATCCTAAATTCTAGACCACTTACTCCCCTCTCATCTGACCCCAATGATCTCTCACCTTTAACTCCGGGGCACTTCTTGATTGGAAGACCTATCAGTGCCTTGCCAACGTCGCCTCCGCCACTACATTAACCGCTATCAACTAATTGAAGTACTAAGACAACATTTTTGGTCTAGATGGCGTAATGAATATTTATGCGAACTTCAGCAGCGTACCAAGTGGAAGCGTCGGCAGCGAGACATCCAGGTCGGGGACCTAGTGGTATTCAAAGATGCCACCACTCCACCACTGAAATGGAAACTTGGCAGAGCCGTTCAGCTGTTTCCAGGCAGTGACGGGCTTTGCAGAGTAGCTTTATTTCAAGACCATCAGCGGGATCGAGAGGAGAGCCCTAAACAAGGTCTGCCTCCTCCCCACGACGCTGCTGGGGGCGGAGGATGTTCAGAACACTGGGAAGGGGAGAGGGGTGAGGCATCTGCCGGCACCGCTGATCCGCGCGGCGACCGGTCTGCCTCTTCCCATTCAGAAGTCACGGCGAGCGCCCGCGCCACTTAATAATAAAATACCATAAAAATTTTGTACCTTATTCTTCAATATAGCTTTTAAATTATATTTGAAGTTTATTTTTTATGTCTACATAAATCGGGACACCCGGTTAATAATTTAAATACAGAATCTTGGTATTTATACTTGGGTACCTCTGTACCACGTTCTACAATTATTGTAAACGCGAAAGTTTGTGAGTTAGTGTTACTCTTTGTTTTTACAGAATCGAGATAAGCCCCCACCTAACGTTACACTCATAGGGAATGCGTTACTTTCATCTTTAAGAAATTATCTTTGAGTAATGGAGTTTCATATCTCGTGGATTTAAATACGCCTGTTTTATTACATTCCTTTGACATGAAAGAACTGAAGTTTCATTCGATAAAACAGTTTAAATATTTTACGAAGACACTCAACATTGTGGAATTCTTAGAATTTTTTCGAGGAAGATCATTATTCACATAACAATAATAGTTCATATTTTTAGAAATTATTCATTAAATTATTATAATTCTTATGAAAGATTCATTTAGTGTATTTGTAATGTACATATTAATGTATTTACAATATGAAATATAGGTAACTGAAATCTTTATAAACTTTTAATAATAATAATAATAATCTCAGGACAATTTACACAGCGCCATCTAGACCCAAGTTAAGCTAGCTAAAGCTTGTGTTATGGGTACTAGGATAACTGATATATACATAGATTTTTTTTTGTAAATACATACATATTATACATAAAAAACACCCAGACCGATACAAACAATTATACTCATGAATACAAATATTTGTGCCGTGCGAGGAATCCAACCCGCGACCATCGGTCATAAAGCGGTGTGCTAGACCGCTAGACCACCGAGATCATCAACTTTTAAAAAAAAGAAAGTAAAGCATGTAAGAGGGTCAGTATACAATGAAAAATTTATAGTACTGAGGAGTTTCTACGAAATTGGGCAGTTCTATTAAAAAAATAAAAACAATCTAAACCAATTACATCCTGGTATTATTACTGATGTAGTTTTATTTTATTTGTGTATAGGTAAAAGGTAGGTAAAGACAAAGACTAAAGGTATACGGAGATATATAATCAGAAGACAATTGATACAACCGGTTTGGTCGCCGATGAGTCAACACTAGGCTTCCGAGCTATACTTGGACACTATTCAAAGCCTGATGATATCTCGTTCAGAGGCGAAACACGTGTCGCGATATGGGCATAAACTCAATAATGGTCGGAATTTGATCGCCACTGGAAGGTTTAATATAAGGAATATTAGTCTCACACATGTTAATTGTAGCAGAATTAAACAAAATAATATAAATCCATTGAGTAGTGAAATGGACTTCCGCAAAATAACACCTAATTCGATTAAATTAAATATAACAGAAGTAAATAATTTATATATAAAACAAGAAAAGGAACAATAAAAGGAACTATAAATTTAAATACAAATTTAGAATATTAAATACATTTTTGATGAGCCAATTACAGACTTCTCTCATTTTATTTTGACAATTCACACAGCGCCATCTCGTACCAAGACAAGAAGAGCTTGTGTTACGTATACTAGACTGATATAAATACTTATATACATTTATTTTAGTAAATACATGCTTATATAAAAACCACCAAACCAATACAAACAATCATATTCATAAAAATAAAATGTTTGTAACGAATCGAACTTGTGACCATTAGAAGTAAGGCTGTGTGCTAAACCACTAGACTACTGTGACCGTCAGTGGATGAAAATGATGTCTTTACCGATTTATAATTCGATCACACTTCACTCAGCTTCCAAAGGTTATTGTTAACATTATTACTTCATGTAATAAGCTTAACCATCTCTTTACAAGTTGCCAGATTATAAATCAGCACCTATACAATTTAATATCTAAATATTCAACCTCAGATACTCTTCTATTTATCAAAGTGAAACAGGGTGCTTGTAATATCGAGCACGGGTAACCATAAACCCTAGTACGCACTTGAAGACTTGTTCAAACACGTTGCCTTTATAACATACCTATATATAAAATGACGTATCTCCTTATATGTTATTTATAGGAAGAGATCGAAATAAAATCAAATATGTACAAGAGCATCTTCTAAAAGCTTTAAACCTTGCAGATAGGATGATTAATTGAAGAAGTCATTCGATTTGTACTAATATTTGACACGTTATTCCTGTCTTGAAATATGTTCGACTTAACCAAGTCTTATTTTAGATTTAATGTTTCGGCGAATATATAATCAATGGAAAAGTACATTCGTCGTTGCTTCAAAAATACACTTTAATATCAGGACAATTAAACGCTATTTAATTCAAGACAAAATCGACAATTTGATGGCAATTACCACAATATGAAATAATATGTACAAGGGTAAAACAGTATGCTTAATAAACTGGTACACCTTAAAAGTTACCGAAAAAACGAAAACACAGCGTTGTAGAAATTGAACAGCGCCATCTACTGACAAATATAAAGAAATCAATTTTACAAAAGAAGATTAAACAATGCGTATATATATACACACATCATATTACATTCTCTCAATTCGTTGGTCGTTCACTGCCCAACGGTTAAGATCCAAGTGTCCTCTTAAAAGTATTGTTGCCCACCAGTCCACCACCTACCTATGATATAGCGTGGGAGCATCATAGACTAACCACAGACACAGATTTTTATTCTAGAAAGGAAGTGTAGAGAATATGGCGCTGCTATCTGCACGGCATAACTCAGTGGCGCCATCTATCAACTTTCTTAAAATAGTAGCGACAACCCACTGTTTAAACATTTAATAAAACAATATTTATAGATAATCCTGATACATATCTCCAAATATTTTTGATATCTATGTCTATAGACTTTCCATTAGATGGGGGTTAGATTTTTTATGATTCTAGTAACGTAAGTAAAACAAAATAAGAGTCGCGTGACTTTCAAACCTTTGAAAGTCTATGCTGAAAACTAGCCTCAATGATCAGATAAATATTGAGACAAGTCGGAACATGTTACTTGTCTAGTGTGAAATAACTCCTAGTGCGTACGCTCCTAGGCATAATAGGATCAGTGACACAGCTGAAAGGCTATTTGTAAGAAATCTCTGGCGCATAAACTAAATTTCTAATACTTATCAATATTTGTGCCGTAGACTTTACGCTGGTTAATTCTGAATTGAAATATCTAACAACAAAGGCAATATTTGTGGTAAGAACCCGTTTAATATTGGATATTAATTCGTCAATAGCTAAGCCGTCGACGTTTGATATAAAACGTTTTAGCATGGCGCTCGAACGAACGTAAATCAAGAGAGAGCTTTCTTTTGTGGGCGACCGGACCGGAAACCGATTATATCGTCGCAAGCGGCCTACGTACTTACATCACCCGGCGGCATAGTTGTTAGGCTCAAGCGGTTTTGAAAACCTTGTATGTTTTTCATTTTAATTTTTTTTTATATATTAGAACCTGTACCTAAAGTTGCACTAGCAGGCTCCTACCAGATTTGGGCGGGCGGAGGTAGAAACGCGAGCGATGAAGGTAAGTGTTGACATACGCAGGCAAAGAGGCCCTTTAAGCTTACATGCGGGTCACAAGTACCGGGATCTGTTGGGAATTTTCCTCACTACCACACAATGGACAGACTTCGAAACAACTGGGGCAGCCACAGTTGTTTGTCTCTGGGATGGTAACCTAAGATATACCTAATGGTAAGTGGCAACAGTCACCTATATGTATGAACAGCATAGATATTATGCCTCTATCTAGTAATGTGTTATTAGAATGTCGTGTACATGTAAGTTATTACGAAATACACGCATAATATACAAGAACTATTTCCGGTCGTGTTCCTACGTACAAATCAGCAGATGATTTATTATGGTACCGAACGTCATAGATGGCCCAAGAAACCCTTATCGAAGATTCAAGCTCGAGCAAAGTGGGGAAGAAAGTAAATATAGGAAAGTTACCACTGAAACCAAGGGTGACCAAAGAAGAATAATTGCAAAAGAGTGCAAAATCTTAGTAAATGAATGATCATCTATAATCCATATTCTTTGTTTGAAAGGTTAATATTTGCATTTCTGTTATTAACATACCATGTTCCTTCATGAATGTAATTTCATTTAAAAAGATAAATTTTATAAAACTCACCATTGCTTCAGCTGACAATCGCTTTTCGCGCGCACTTACACCCCACCCTTTAAAAGTTTTGCGAGTACACAAACCGTGAACAATATCGCCTTTGTAAAGATATTTTACTTTGGACACAATGGCGAGGAGACGCAAATGTTTCGAATATCCGCTCTCTTTATTTACCTTGCAACAGGAAAGGTAAGAATAGACAAACTCCGGCAACCTTTGAGGATTATTCTCGAAGATGAGAGTCGAGCATCAGCCTAATCTCGAATTCTACAAAGATCGCTTCGTAGAACACCAATCAATATGGGACTGTGATGAAGTTTCCGTCCGAGACCATTATAGAATGAATTAATATGAGCCAGGATATTGAAATCCGCGTTTCCTTTTTGTGTTGCTTTAAAATGAAATTGGAGAGGCTTTCCACTGTGTATTCATCTACTCAATATTCTTAGATACCAGTGAATAAATAAATATTACGTTTTAAGAGACGGCACTGTCTCTTGGGGATAGCTTTTGTCAACTTTTAAAGAAATAAAGTTCTTAGAAGACAATTTTGGTCTTATTTACGTAACCTTTTTTATTTTCAAGAACATTTTTTACGTAATTGTCTAAAATATATTTAGAAGTTGACTTGAGAAATAAATTCTAGTATTGCCAATACTGCCCTTATTGCGATGAAATCTGAAATATTCTATTTCTATTTCTACTGAGGCTTTCATGAATAGCACCATAGACATCTCCTTATCATGTGACGCCCGGCACCCTTCATGTCTTGCTATTCCAGAGCACTGAGCTGTCGTGCCTTCTTTCCCTAGAATTTCTTCTTTTTCTTCTTCTTTGTCCACCCTCAACCTTGAGGTTGTGACCACCAGGAACAATTCTCCAACCAAAACTCTCCAGGAATCTTTATCCTGTTCTAAGTGGATCGCCGACTGCATATTTCGCTTGATGGTCGAATTTTTGAATGAACCTTTTCTTCCGTCCACGTGGCCTCCTAGTATACATGTCTCCAAATTATGTGATTCCCTACAGGCCACATGATCTAACAAAGTTAGCAGACGCTTGAAGCACACAGAAGAAAGATGGGTCCTGATACCTAGTTGTTCAAATATATAGAATTTCATCTATACATATAAATAAAATTGGACTGTCTGTTTGTAATACTAAAATAACCATTTTTTACTACATGGATATGAATATAAATACAGTACATTTACAAAAATAACATTTTTTACAATTTTTATCTGTCTGTTTTTGACAGGACTTTTTTTGACAGGTAGCTGATGTAACAAGCAGTAACTTAGCCTACTTTATTTTAGAAAAATAAAGTTAAATTCGACGCGGACGAAGTCGCGGGTACAGCTAGTAAGTTAATAAAACTGTACTGTACATACCTATGCCCTATTACATATGTACGTTAAAAATAAATCTAAAAAGTTCCGCATCTTAGAAATCGTTTAAAGATAATAAAGACGGAAATATATTTGCTTACATGTTTTAGACGTAGCTAGCAAATATCATCCACTATGTCTGAAACACGCGAGTAAATATCACGTTGGTACTCGTAAATAGTATTAGTTCTCCAACGTTCTAGATTGAGAGTGTGCTGTTTTAAGTGAAGTATGCTAACTAGTTCTCGATGATCCCGCGCTTAGCTCTTCGGTAATCACTAACCATCAAATGAGTCACACGCTTATTTGTTACCTAGGCTATAAAAAAAATGTTACTTTGGTGTATGTACCGTATTTATATTCATATGCATGTAGTGATAAAGGGTTATTTCAACGTTACCAACAGACACTCCAATTTTATTTATATGTAAAGATATGAAGAACGAATATATATTTTTAAACGAACTGGCGTAGGCAACGCGCACTTGACACCCATGGTGTTTCAGGCGTCTATAGGCTATGGTACCCGTTTACCATTAGATGGGCTATAAGCTTTTCCACTGTCTTGGTATAAAACAAGAATAAACGAACTAAAAGGTCGAACTATTTAGTCACTACGAACTAAAAGCTCCCAGAGGCGATCAAACACCGCTTGTATTTCAGGTGTCCATAGGCTACGGTAACCGTTTACCATCAAATGAAGCGTAAGCTTATTTGCCACTATCATGATATAAAAAGAGAACTAGCGAACTAAAAGATCGAACTATTTAGTCACTACGAACTAAATGCTCCCAGAGGCGATCAAGCACCGCTTGTATTTCAGGTGTCCATAGGCTACGGTAACCGTTTACCATCAAATGAAGCGTAAGCTTTTTTGCCACTATCATGATAAAAAAAGAGAACTAGCGAACTAAATGATCGAACTATTTAGTCACTACGAACTAAATTGAGTTCTCCCAAATGCGTCTAACTGAGCGCTAAACTGCTGGTAGGTTCGCAAAGGAAATACGATGAGATATAAGGAAATGGCTACGGCACAAGCCGGCGTCTCGTGCGGATGTGCTGCGGAGTTACTGCGGATGTTGTGAGAAGCCAATGAACCGTGCACCTGCGTATAATTTGATACGAACTTCGAAAAGACGGATTAGTCACTTTTTTATCGGTACATATCTTATAATTTGACAATCAAATATCATCTACAGCCACAAATTATGGTAGAAATTAAAAAAATAAAGGAATTTAAAAATTCACTAGGAATTCAAATTCAAATTCTAAATATCTTTATTCATGTAGGTCTATTACAGACTCTTATGATATGTCAAATCTACCGTCAGTTCGGAATGAAGAAGAACTGACAAGAAACTCAGATCGTATTTTTTTTAAATATTGTACATATTTACAATAATACAGATTCATTTAAATTCAAATTCGTCAGGATAGTTTCCAGGGAGAACTGCGTGGTGGTCAACCTAACATGTTACATTGCTAGCAATGGGGATATCAGTCCACATTACTAATAATCCGCTGTCCCTTAGCGTAGGACTAGATGGCGCTGTGAATTGTCATGAGATTATTACTCTCTACCTTGTTTACCTTATTTCATTAGCAATTCTATAATAAAGTCTACATAAACACGACAGGCTATTCTAAATACTAACCTTCGTACACATTGTTTCTAAACTATATCTGATTGCGGTAAACTTGGGGTTGAAACTAAAGTGGACGACCGTGTAACCACAAATTCCGCGATAGTTTACTGCCCTTACCTTACTATTTATTACACCAGTCGCAACTTGTTAATGCTTGGGAAGAAACATGTGTACATTTATCTGGAAAACGTAAGGTTCTAGTGTATACGTTTGTAACAAAGCGGGCAGGCTTTGTTCGCTCTACACAAACGTGCTTTGATTTCCAATTCGCTCTGTAGGAGTACTTCCCTACAAAGCTCAGATCTATTTAAAACTACTAAATGGAAAGCTATTTACAACAACAATGAGGTCATAAATCAAGCTAAAAACCAATTAAAAATAATTGTAAAAAATGCTTTGATTTTTAAGATCAACAACAATATTTTTTGTTTAAAATTATACTTAAATAATTTTGTTAAATCAAATTATTAAACAACGACTGTATCGGTCTTATTACAAAAAATCTGTTAAAACTCGGACGAAACGTGGTCTAAATGGTCGTGGTTTAAACCAGTCCTAAAGTTAATACTTGGAATAAACCTAACATTATTACGAATCCAGATCTAACAGAGGACTACTTAGTACTACAGTTAAATCGTTCATTATGTATTCCATACAGAAATCAGTCACTCATATCTGTCACCGTACAATTACGTTCCATTTTGCCAGAAAACTGAAAAGATCAAAAATAATATTAGTTCAAAGAAAAATGTAGAAACTAAAAATAAAGTTATTTCTATTTATCTAGGTCTTCATTATAACTATTTCATTAATATATAATATTTATTAATGTACTATTACTGAAAATCAGTTTTAAATTACAATAGGATTATACGGAGGAAAGGAACGGCGAGATATTTTTATTGGATCGTTCGAATGGTGACTATTTCAAAGTCAAATGAGTGAAAAAATAACTAATAACGTCTTTTATATATTTTTATTGTCGTAAAATTTGCTTTAAATATTTTTAGTTAACATATTTTTAATTTAGTTAAAATATTTTTCCAAAAACTACAACTTACAATAGAATTTTTAAAATGGAGTTTGTATTTTTGCATTTAGACCACTGTTAAACTAGGGGCATCGCAGGTCTAACTTTAGACCATAGACGAATCACGATTTAGAGATAAACTTCATTTTGTAATAAGGAATACATTGGTGAATGGTTTATTACTAGTGCTAAACCAGGTTTATCTTTTTGTAATAATATGGGTTTTGGCTCTTTGCCCTTTTGTTGAATCTAAAAATATTAAAGCATATTGTTTTATTGTTAAACAGAGCAAATAAAATCTGTTTATGATTTAATACAAATGTATTGCCCAAAATAGTATTTGAAATTACCCATTTTATATTGCATTGTCTTATCTGTTATATTATTAAGACACATCTTATTAATATTATAAATGAAAAAGTTGTGAGTATGGATGGGTAAGGATGTTTCTTGATGTTTCACGAAAAAAATTTTGAACGGATTTTGAAGTGTAAAAATAATATTTGAATTAATTATATCATTATACATGATTAATTCAAACCTTTCTGCTGTACTATTTCGTCATCTTATTGTATTACTACTCGACCGTTAAGACCCAAGTGTCGTCTCGAATGTATTCTCTTCCCACTAGTCACTATTGCCCCACCATCTATAGTATAGATGATGAGTTGTAGTACGCCATTGACTAACCACACACACCTACATTAGTTCTAGAAAAGTAGTGATGGCTGGCTCATCCGTCATACTCGTGAACGAGTGCTGCTTGTAAGGACTGGTCTGCTCTTATCACTACGACTGATTTAATCTTATTGCATGATTATATTTGACCCAAAAAATTAGTGCTTGTTGGTAGTTTGTATTCACACGTTTCGACTTGTAAATGTAAACTTACAAGGATTATTTAAAAGAGCAACACACAAGTTTCTTGCTCGTTCTTCTTGTGATGAGACAGCTTTCCGAACGAGTGGTAAATAAAAAACAAATTGTTATGACTATTCAAAAGTGCTTAAATTAAGTTTATTTGAATAAATGATTTTCTATTCTATTCTATTCTAGTGTGGATGCGCTGTCTACACAGCATAACATAGTGGCGCCCTCTATCAACTTTCTTACGATAGTGGCAACAACTCACATTTTATTCATTGCTAAAGTATTTATAGAAAATCATGACAATCTCATTAAGAAATCTACCTAACCTCTATTAATTCTGTTCCATTATAATCCATTAAATATATATTTTTTAATATGCGTCTACATACGTACATTTTTCTATATACTTTTTTTAATATATTTTGATATTTGGCTATACATAGAGCAAATTTTTATAACCTATTTACAATGCTCTGTTAATTTCCTTCTACCAGAACCCAAATAAATCTATCAGTAATGTCTATAACGTCGTACCCTTGTTTCAGTTCGGCTCTCGTACAGTTAAAAAGCAATAAGTCAGCTCGGCCCGCGCGCCCGCAGTACGAAACTTTGTCATGAATATAGTTTTATTGTGTTTTTGTTTAAGTAGTGTAAATCCAATAATAATTTTGTTATTACTATTGAAGTTTTGCGTTTATTACGCAATAGCTGGTTTTACACGCTGGTTTTCTTTACGCGAGCGCGCGCGATTAAGTACAAAAAATGACTTTTGATTGTTTTTATCTATTTTTTGTGTACAAATTCTAATTCAAAAATCATTTATTCATGTAGGACATTTTAGCCGCTTATGAACGTCAAGTTTTATATTATAATTTTTTTCCCTACCGTCCAGTTCGGTATATAGATCCAATTGAGAAGAATTGGCAAGAAACTCAATTGAATTACTTTTTTTTTAAAAGCCAGTTTATTTACAACGTATAGGTATTTATATAGGTGTCTATGTCTAATATTAAATGAAAATCCCGTGCATGAACAACTATTGCCATGCACACTCGTCAAGTAATCGTTTAATGAGTAATATGTAGGCTTTGCTCAGTAAATATGATTTAACAGATGTTTTAAATTTATTTAAGGGTAATACCAGTATATTCTTTGGTATCTTATTGTACATTTTAATACCTATTCCCATAAAAGACATATTGACTTTTTCTAAACGATACTTGGGGACAGCGAGTTTGTCTTTAAATGTAGTATTAATATTATGAATGTTGCTGTTTTTTGGAAATAAGATCACTCTTTCCAGTCTGATTGAATGAACTGATTTAAAATATACATGCATACATACACTTTTAATTTTAATAAGATTAACTTACCTATCCAGTAATATACGCTATTGGTTGGTTATGCTGGTTACTCTAAGCTTTAATCTATATATTAATATGTGAAACAAAAACTTTGTACCCCTTTCTACGAAAATTGTGCGGACGGATTATAATAATATTCTATTCACACAGCGCCATCTATTATTAGCTAAAGCTAGCGTTATATTTATACATTGATACATATACATAGTTTTTTTTTCGTAAATACATACATATTGTACATAGAAAACACCCAGACCGATACAAACAATCAAATGAATACAAATGTTTGTGCGTACTGCGACCCTCGGTCGTAAAGCGGTGTGCTAGACCGCTAGACCACCGAGGTCGTCAAATATGTTATTTCGCACAACTTTAGTTTAAATAGAGAAAGAATGCAGAAAGATAATCTTTTTTTGTTATTCTGCATAAAAAAACATTAAATCAATAAAAAATAAACCATTACTCACACCATCCTGTATTTGTAACACACATACTCTTTTGTTTATTGAATGTACGACCGCCAGTGCCTGTGATTATAGAAGTAATATCTTTGACAATAGATTCTTAATTATGTTCAAATATAATTTAAATTAATTATGCTCGAATTTCAACCACTACACGACCACTATTGTGTATTATTATTTATTAACTAACTAGCTGTTCCCGCGAATTCGTCCGTGTGGAATTTAACTTTATTTTTCTAAAATAATAGCCCAAGTTACTTTTTATTACATAAAAAAAAGTCCCGTCAAAATCGGTCCAGCCATTTCAGGAATTAGCCGGAACAAACAGACAGATAGACAAAAATTGTAAAAAATGTTATTTTGTTGTATGTACCTACCATATTTATATTCATATGCATGTAGTAAAAAACGTTTATTTCAATACTAGAAGCAGACACTCCAATTTTATTTATAACTAGCTATTCCCGCGAATTCGTCCGAGTGGAATTTACCTTTATTTTTCTAATATAAAAGATTTTTTCAAAAATAAAAGTAGCCTAAGTCACTCCTTATTACATCAACTACCTGCCAAAAAAAGTCCCGTCAAAATAGGTCCAGCCATTTCAGAGATTAGCCGGAACAAACAGACCGACAGACAGACAGACAAAAATTATGAAAAATGTTATTTTGGTATATGTACCGTATATATATTCATATGCATGTAGTAAAAAACGGTTATTTCAATATTACAAACAGACACTCCAATTTTATTTATATGTATAGATATACAATTTCGTCAAAGAAATAGAATCTCAAACTAATCTATATTTAAAACTAACGGTAGATTTTACTTATCATAAGTATCTGTAATAGACCTACATGAGTCCATGACCTTGATTTGACCAGCAAACCCCTGTTGGTATTGAAGCAACTATAAACCCAATTGCCAAGCATCCCACACTCGCATCCATTTTATCTTAATGCTGATGACAGTAACTTATTAGGTTCGCTCTCAAGCTGTGTTTTTACTTACTGAACGAAATGATCTCATTTTCTTGAAGGCCATCTAGAAAATAATTACAGAAAATGGCACTGCGGTGTAACTAACATGACCTCGTAGAGTTTTGATTATAATTGAACTACATACTGACATGTTCATACTGAGACATAATATGTTTTTTTTTAAACATTCAAAGTTTTATTTAATCTTAATATCATATTAATATTAAAAACGCAAAAGTGTGTGAGTGTGTATGGACAAGTGGATGGATACATTCACGCAAAAACTACTGAACGGATTTTGATGAAACTTTACAGTAATTAACTGTAAGTAGTACTTATACATCAGAATAACACATAAGTTATAAACTTCATGCTGGTGAAATAGAAATGTTAATCGAATAAAGTGCTTAAATTGAAGGTTATTTGAATAAATAATTTCTATTCTATTTTATTCTATAGCTTTTAGTAATGCCATAGTTTGGTCGCCGAACAGGCAACACTATGTATGCTTCCAAACTATATCCGAGCTCTATTGATTGCCTGGTTCAGAGGAGAAACATGTCGCAATATGGGTATAGATTAACTTTCGGAAATCATATAGAATTATTTATATTATTAACCGGATCTTAACATAAATAATTTTATGGTAAATAAAGGTATTTACCTACTACTAGCCGTGGTCAGAAGCTGACTGTAGTCAGCTCGTGACCACGGCTAGTGTAACCTAAGCGAAACGTCGAGAGAGGTAAATACCTTTATTTGCCATAAAATTATTTGTGTTAAGTCCCGGTTAATAATATAAATAACTAGCTACTCGCCCCGACTTCGCCCGGATGTACATGTATTATACATATAAACCTTCCTCTTGATTCACTCTATCAGTTAAAAAAACCGCTTCAAAATCCGTTGCATACTTTTAAAGACTTAAACATACATAGGGACGGACAGACAGCGACAGCCACTTTGTTTTATACTATGTAATGATGATGTAAATTAATTACGAAAGTTTAAAAATAACCACTAATATAGAATGTGGTTTCCGCACTATATACTTGTGGTCTCTTACATGCTAATGGTAGCGGAGTCAAACAAAATACTCGTAATTATTGTAACTGGCTAATAAGAAATGTGTTTTTATATATAAATTTGTATTTTAAAATTTATAGTTCTTTTTTAGATTCTTATTGATACTTCAATTCATTCTTTCTGTTGTCAATATGTTAGTTCTTTATTATTAATATATTTTCTCCGTTTTACCAAGTATAATTTCTTATTACTACAACACGTTATCAGCACGATTTCAACAAGCTCAATACATTATAGGAAATCCGAATAAGAAAAAGACTTTAATTTGTGATTTTTTTTTCTTTTTAATACAACAGTAATATAAATCCATTCATTAAATACTGAATTGGGAAATAAATTCCATGCAAAATAACAACTAAAATATACTGTAATAATGCCTACAAATATTTGGTGTTTCATAACAATACATATTCACATACTTGTTGAAGTTTTCCGTTTTGCATATTTGTGATTTAATGAAGTGGGTTTTATATTATCAAATATTGGACTCTCATTTGCGTTCTGTATTGTTCGCAGTGCCCCATTATTTACGTGTCTATATAAATTGCTAGTTAACTTTCCGGTGCTATAATAACTTTCATTCTTTTTTTGCTAAATGTATAGTACCGTACCATACCGCTCCAAACTTAAATGGCTTCCAATTCGTCAGCGCAGACAGCAACGGTTACTCTGTTCTCTCTTTTCCATTCTCTTCGATTCCTTTTCCCCTGAATACTTGAAATGTAAATTTCAGTATCTCAGGGATGCCCGTAACCTGCGCTCTAAAAATTCCCTTGTTCTGACTACGTCACTCTATAAAAGGAGTTTCATGACCGACTCTTTTCTTTTACAAGCCTCACGTCTCAGGAACTCACTGCCAGAAGACATCCGCACACTTCCTTCTAAATATAGTTTTAAAAAAAGAGTTAATGAATATCTTTTAAATCGTATCTCATAGTGCCGTAATAAGGCTCATCAACATCTTATTTATATGTCATTATTTATAATATATATCTATTTAGTACATTTTTATTTAATTTACTAAACCACCTTCGAGTATCTCTGCACTCCCTAAGGTTGGCTGGTAGAGAATGCTAATAGCATTAAGCCCGTCTCTGAACGAAAGACTATATATATGGGGCTGGTAGATATAATTATGCAAACACGGATTTTAGGAAGCAATAATATAATATTATAATAATATATAATATAATATGATTTATTTATTTTTCCTCACAAACATGATGGCAACAAGACATGTAGTATTTTTTATAGTAAAATACTTAAATTTATTATTTTAATCGATTTGCTGTGAGGAGCTGGTGTCTGAGATAGGCATAACCTGTAATACAGATCACCAGGCCCCCAACCGAAAATTGATATAAGTTAAACAAATTATGATGCTTATACTACACTAAATAAATTATAATTATACAACGTTTAGAGATATAAAGAAAAAAAAAAACGAAAAAAATAGTAGGCGAATTAATAAAGTAGAGAGTACACAGTTGTGGAAAGAGAATGTTGGAATACCATTGAGAAGGGTGGGCCTATGTGTGTGTGTATGCATGTGTGTGTGAGTATGCGTATGTGTGTGAGTATGTGCGTGTGTGCGTGGGTGTGTGTGAGAGTGTATATGTTTGTGTGAGTGTGTATGCGTGTAAGTGTAATTATGTACAAAAGTATAATAATTAGCAGAACAAGAAATGACATTGTCATATATATTTTTCTATATAAAATAATATACAAAATACATAAATAATAAACAAAGAGTGCGTCGTACACACCGCTATTGTACAATGCAATAAAGTTTAAATAAATAAATAAGTAAATAGTAAGAATATATGTTTTGATGACCATATAAAACAAAGAATGTGTTTGTATCCACTTGGGTTGCGGTTTTCCAAGGGCTCTCGTGGCATCTTGTAATCCCTGAATTTTTAAAATGCAAATGTAGCCGGATCTCTGTTGAAGCCGCACGCCTATGTTGAGTTTGCATTACTCTTGTACATAACAACAAATATATTATAATGGTAGGGTTTGTGTATGTTTGTATCGGTCTTGGTGTTTTCTATGTATATAATATGTGCACTAGTATAATAATATCAGTGGACAATTCACACAACGCCATCTAGTGCCAAGTTAAGGTTGCTATGTCCTGCCATCTAGTGCTACTTGTGTTACGAGTACTAGACAATTGATTCTACACTACATACATAATATATCTGATCATACATATATAATGTTTTGGGTGTTTCATAAATACTACTATCTGTGCCCACGACTTCGTCTACGTGAAGTAGTGACTAAAATTTAGTTTCATGCATCTAGTTTAAAAAATGACAGCACTTCCATACGACCTTTCATCTCCACTAATAACTCCTTACAACCCTAAAAGTAGCCTTCCTTTCTCAGGGTCTAGGTAGACTATCTGTGTACCAAATTTCATTTATATCGGTTCAATAGTTTTGGTGTGAAAGCACGACAGACAGATAGACAGAGTTACTTTTGCATTTATAATATTAGTAAGGATTATTCATTTTAGTTGTCTAGTACCTATAACACAATCTCTATTTAACTTGAAACTAGATGGCGCTGTGTAAATTGTTCTGACTTATTATTATTATTGTTACCTATACATAACTTGATTTATATACATATATATATAATTTATTTACTTATTCTTATTATTTCTTGCTTATTCTTCTTGTGATGAGGCAGCTTTCCGAATAAGCGGTAGATTAAAAAAAATGTTGACTATTCAAAAGTGCTTAAATTAAGTTTATTTGAATAAATGATATTCTATTCTATTCTATTCTATTCTATTTACATCTTTCAGTTTGATACAGTCCTGACTCCCAAACTAGCGTGGGGTGTATATTAGGAGTCAGTTCATTCCCAAAACAAGAATAACAGTTTTCATTTACATGTAAACTTAGTTATTATTATTTTATTCAATATATATATATCTATATATATATCTGTGTAGTACATACTCCCTATGTCTTTAAATGTATTTACCAGAAATAATTTCTCTCGATACGTTGAACAGTTTAATGAGATTTCAGAATAATCATACAGTATAATCATAAGGAATACATGAATATATTTTTCATCCTATAAATGTGTATTACATATCTATATGTATCGGTATATTCCTTGATATAATTGATCCTTTTCGATAATTGCCAATTCTTCCGTAACAGGCATGGAATGTTATGTGTTAATATTACGGCTGAATAATAAATAAATTATATTAAACACTACCTGTTATCGGTAATTTCGACCGCTTCGAATTGAACATTTTTTTATTAAAGTAAATAAAATTATTAGAATAAAAGTTTGTTTGTAATACTTTATTGTACAATAATATTATAAATAAAAGGACACAATTGACTTAGAAAAAAAACATGCGTACAATCTTATCCCAGAAGAGGGATTTCTTCCAGTCAACCTTTGAGTTACTGAGAGGAATTGCGCAGTGGTGAAAATAGGTACAATAAATAATACGCGTCACAATGACATATATAGACAATAATATATACAGAAAATACACAAAAATATATATACATATACATACATACATATACACATACACACACCAGAAAGGAAAAGAAAAATAATGTAAATAAGTGGAGCATTAAAAAAAAGTAGTCTTGATTACTCCTTATAATGTTATAAGGAGGTTCTTATTTTCATAGAGAAGATATTTTATCTATACTATTAGACTTTGGACATTTCAACATCATATTGTTAGTTGCACTAGTATTACTCGCTCACTAATAGCTATGCTTTACTGTTGGGTTAACTGGTAGATTATAACTGTATCTCTTTCTGAGATAAGTCTACCTTTGCTCACTTTGTATATAATTAAATTTATTACTTTATTTAAAAGCGCAATAACGAATATTATAATAATCATATCCTTGGACTATTAACACAGCGCCATCTAGTATCAAAATAAGCAGAGCTTGTGTTATGGGGACTAGATAACTGATAGATAAACTTCAATAAAATTTATAAAATAAAAGCAGACCTAATTACTCCTTACAATATGCTCTTATTTTTTTACAGATTTATCTATATTATTATGATAATAACTCTGAACAACTAACACAGCGCCATCTAGTATCAAGCTAAGCAGAGCTTGTGTTATAGGTACTAGACAACTGATAATAAACTTACACAATATTTCAGTCATCGCGTCATATATACCTACAATTATTCTCTGCACCACCTATGGTTGCCTGGTAAAAGTGGTAGAAAATGCCGCATGGTGTTAAGTCCGCCAAATCTACTGTACTATATATTATATTGTGTGCATTAAAGTTAAATAAATAAGTAAATATATGTTCATATGTCACCTCTTCCTAAAAAAAAAAAATATTTTATATTTTAAAATTTAAAATTTAATATTTATTAATATTATTAATGCGAAAGTAAGTCTATCTGTCTGAACATATATCTAATACAACACATGGGGTAAATGTCTATTATTTGTTGTCGCGCGTTTCATCTAGTTAAACCATAAATTATTCGAGTCGTTTCATTTCTGAGATAACAGAATTGACTCTCAGTAGGAACAGGACCCATTGTCCCCATCGTCTTGGGGTCAGGAGAATAAACTTTCTACCTCCATTACCACTGGCAATAAAAACATAAATGCACCTCATGTCATTGTCGTAATAGCCTCGCGGAATGTTCCCAAGCGAGGAAAGTTGGCATATAAAACAGGTGTCCCTCGACACAAGAATATTATACGAGTCTACACTCGTGAAGGAACAATAATTTCAGCTTCTTAAAAGGTCGGCACCACACTTGCAATTAGTGTTACCAACTTTTTTTGACAAAAAAAAAACGTATAGGAAAATAATATTTATCAAATTTTATGTTTTTATTGCTTATAAAACGTATTTATGTGTGCTTTTAACACTAGAGCTGTGACAAATGTCACAACTCACAATTGACATCTACCATTTCGTTCAGTAATTATAAATCGTTAAGTACCCATAATGAGTATTTTGTTTTACGCATCACGGTAAAGGTTGAAAATAAAGTATTTTGGTATACTTTATTTGTATGTATATATAAAGTATGATTACCGAAAATAAAGTAAGATACGTTATTATAAAGTATGGTTGACAACCCTACTTGCAATTCGCCTAGTGTTGCCAGTGCTCATAGACGACGATTTTCATTAACAATTAACAACACGTGAGCCGCAAGCGCCTTTGTCCCTTGTGCTAAAACAAAATATACTTTGTGCAAACGTACCTGTATCGCAACTATTTTTGCTGCACGGTACAGATAAAATAAATATACAAATAATAGAGGTAGCTTTAAGTACGCAAAAATTAATAGGGAAGTAACTTAATATTGAAGAACCTGCTACTAAATGAAGTAGGAAGCAGAAATAATATTATACTGAGATGGGTCCCCGGGCATTCAAATATTGAAGGCAATGAGAATGCCGACCATCTGGCAAAGTTAGGGGCAAAAACCGTCCAACTGGGCCCCGAACCCTTCTGTGGTGTGCCTCGTTGCCTAAAACTGGGACATCTCAAATTAAGAACCAAACGAGAACCACTGAATCACCGGCAAGAAATGCCAGGATTAACACATTCAGAAGCCCTAATATCGGGCTTCTCGAACAAATACTCCAATAGTCTACTGCTATTGAGTAAAAACAACATATGCATGATGACTAGGGCCCTCACAGGACACTGCAAATTAAACAAGCATATGGCTAAACTAGGCCTATGCACGACAAGTATCTGCAGATTCTGCCAAACTGAAGAGGAAACGCCGCTTCACATCCTATGTGGTTGTAGCCCACTCATGCATAAACGAAATATCTCCTTTGGAAAGTTTACACTCTTTCCCGAGGAGATAAAAACGATCACTCCTAAGAATATCCTTCAATTCTTGTCCCTGACGGGTCTAGGTAGCGAACTCTGAAAAGGGCGAGCACAATAGATCTATGTAGGTCGCAGTGCTACAGGTGCTACACATCTGACAATAGCCCAAACAACCTAATAAATAAAAAAAAACTTAATATTAGCTACACATATAAACTGACATTTGAACATTTAGTACTAAAAGTTTCAAGTTTATTTAGAAGAGATCTACATCCGATATTAATTTTGTGTGATAATATTTTGTCCCATTCGGTGTAGAGATTAATCATGTTAAAATTAGTTGGAAACCAACGGAAGAGTGGGGAGAATGAAAGACAGATAGGATGAATGGATGGATATTTGTTACTTTTTCAGGCAAAAAAACTGAAACTGAAACTTTACCGTAATAGCGCTATAAGCCTTAGGAAATAGCAAAAAGGTTAGTCGACATCACAGAAGACCGAAGAGCTGGCAGCTACCTCGGACAAAGAATTAGTCTAGCTATTCAAAGCGGGAACGCTGCCAGTATCTTCGGACCTTGCCTGAAGGACTCCTTTTAATAATATATTTTAGTGATTATCATCATCATTATATAGTATAAAACAAAGTCGCTGTCGCTGTCTGTCCGTCCCTATGTATGCTTAAATCTTTAAAACTACGCGACGGATTTTGAAGCGGATTTTTTTTAATAGATAGAGTGATTCAAGTGGAAGATTTATATGTATAATACATGTAAACCCGAGCAAAACCTGTGGTGGATAGCTTCTATTATATATTTTAAGGTTTTTAGTTTTGTCTTGATAAACCAGGGAATTGTAAGATATATTTATAAGAGTATATTACAAAGAAACTACTAACTAGGGCCAGGAACCAGGACCAGGACCGAAAGGAATAATAGAAAGAAGTGATAATTTAGTTTGAATTTCGTATTCGAAATATAAAGTCTGTGATTTATTATAAAATGATTTATTTTATAATAAACCATAGACTAAATAAGTGGCCTATAATAATGGCCGATAAGGTTCATTGTTTCAGTATATCTTTTTTTTTATTTCTGTATAAATAAAGTCTTGTTGGTATTAATTAAAAGTTAAACCTAACATCTAACTCCCATGTATAAAGGCTCAAGTTTCACAGGACCAAGGGATTACACGATAATGGTAGAGTCATTAAATATTCATTAGAAGTATAATAACTAAGAAATGGAATATTAAAAGTGCGTGACAAGATCAGTTAGCTGCGCCATAATAGGGATACTGATGGAGAATTTATTCATCTCAAAAATGGCAGAGTTTAGTTTCAAATTATTATATGATTTTAAATTTGACTGGCTTTGTTATAAACTGCACACTTCATAATAAATATTATCTAGTTATTCTTGTTAAGCATTTTGCTAGTATTATATTTTAGTAGTATTATTATTTATTTTTTGTTATATTTCTCCTCGGCTTTCACCGGTATTTTTGCTATGTACGGGCCTTTATTTTTTTTTTACTTGGAGAAATTCCCTCATGGAGAGCCGTCCGCCCCGGGGGAGGCAAGCGGGTACTATGGGACTCCTACTCACTAAGAACTCCAAGGTATCCCGAATCGCCTATTGCCGGAGTCGCGGGATCGAATGTCAGTCCACCGCAACTCCGAATAGAATAGAATAGAATAGAATAGAAAATCATTTATTCAAATAAACTTACATTGAAGCACTTTTGAATAGTCATTACATTTTTTTTAATCTACCGCTCGTTCGGAAAGCTGTCTCATCACAAGAAGAACGAGCAAGAAACTTGCGTGTTGCTCTTTTAAATAATTTTATTATTACTTTACATTTTTAAGTTTAAGTGTGTGAATACAAACCACCAATTAGCACTAATTCAATTAAATACTGAAATAGAAAAATATTGAATATATAACCAACTGGTTAAACATTTAATAAAAGGAAATCAGTCATAGTGATTAGAGCAGACCAGTCCCTACAAGCAGCACCCGTTCACGAGCCGGCCATCACTGCGCTCGACCATATTTTAGGGAGCCCAATGACCCGGCCCACCACGCCGCCACAAGTCTGGACATTTTAGTGAGCATGACTACTCAAAACACTAGACCACGTCAAAGCTACTTACAATTGCCATCTGATAGTTATAGTATTCACATTTTACATAAGAATACATGCGGCAATCAATACAAAAACCGCTACGCTTTCATATTTCTAAAATCAATCAATTAAATCAAGAAAGCAATGAGAAAATTAAATTATAACGTTGTATGCTAACACCGGCGGCATCGGCTCGCTTTAGCCCCTTCGCTTTTATTTTGGGGAATGGCGAGCAGTGGCAGCGGCAATCTCTTGGACGCGAATGGAGTCGTCCAGACCCATTAGACGCATTTCCGCCTGTCGGGTCTGGAGACCCGTGCCACCTCCTCCGGGACAAGTTCCCGAAGCTTCGCCGCTAAGGCATCCGCCTTTTCCCCGCTGTCAACGCCGGGATCTCCAGAATGTGACCGCCCGTCACGGCGACTCGCAACCGGAGAGCGTCTATCTCCAGGGGCCCCAAGTCAATCTTGGATTTTGCCTCCCTGGGAAGGCTATGTACGGGCCTAAGCCAAGTGCATAACATGGTTATGATTTTATGTCAAGATCTACTATATGTATATTTGTATATATACTATATGTCTATGAATATCGGCCTAATCAGTTTGAAGGAATTTTCTCTATAAAACTATAGAGTTAAGTGTTATACTATAAATCTATACACAGATTTATTTATAAATAAAATCGGAGTGTCTGTTTGTAATATTGAAATAACCGTTTTTTACTACATGCACATGAATATAAATACGGTACATACACCAAAATATTTTTCTTTACAATTTTTGTCTGTCTGTCTGTTTCTTGCGGCTAATCTCTGAAATGGCTGGACCGATTTTGACAGGTCTTCAATTAGCAGGTAGCTGATGTAATAAGGAGTAACTTAGACTACTTTTATTTTAGAAAAATGAAGTTAAATTCCACGTGGACGAAGTCGCGAAGCTATATATATAAATTAGAAAAATAAAGTTAAATTCAGCTATAAAACATAAAATTAAAGGGTTAATGAAACCGAAAGGCTTTTGATGGGACATATAATAATTGTAATATGTAATATGTTATCTGTGATTGTAGGTACATATCCCGCATACATATATAAAATTGTAATTTGCATGCAAAAGTTTAATTCGCTATTAAGTTAATTAATTACTGAAGTAGTCAATATTATTATAAACAAACAAAAAATATAAATTTATTATCCTTACAAGTATTTCAGTGTCGGCAACGCGCAAGTGATACCCCTGGTGTTTCAGGCGTTCATATGCTACGGTAACCATTTACCATCAGATGGGCCGTATGCTTGTTTGCCACCAGCGTAGTATAAAAAAAATATACACAAAGTATGACTAATCGAAATTAACATTATACAGAGAAAGGATTAAATTTTATGTTTGTATGGGATACTTTACCAATTTAAAAAATAAACAAGCGATATAGGAGTTATTTTTAATTTAAATTTTCACACATATTCAATAATTAAACGCATGCAAAGCCGAGATCAGTGAATAAAATAGGGTTTGATCCTTTTTTACCCTGTAACCTAGAAATCTTAATATCTTTATTTCTATTTAAAAAAAATAAAAAAATTCTAGGGTGAGCCACCCTTAACACTTAAGGATATAAAAATTAGTTCTAAACCAATTCTCAGACCTACTGAATATACACAAAATGTCATCAAAATCGGTCAAGCCGTTTCGGAGGAGTATAAGCACGAAACCTGTGACACGAGAATTTCGTATACTAGATTTATTATATAGTGTTCGTAGATAAAATCGCAAGCAATAGTAAACTTGTGAGCTAATATAATCAACACCTTTACCCACAAACTTTTGTTCCGTAACAAAACTATAGCGGAAAGTTGGTGCTGCAACTTACCTTCTTCTTTGTTATTGTATTATTTATCGCTCTTTACTTACCAGCCTCCAGTTATAAGCGCTTAATAAATCACAGCCTATTCATTCCACCGCTGCATCGATCTGCTTTTCTGTATTGTTTTTGTTCGAAAATTTTTGATGTTATTGCAAACTGGGTTATTTGGGTGTATTTTTGCTGAATCTTATATTTTTGTTAAAGTTAAATCAATATAAACATATACTTACAAATACATAATGTACTTTATTGCAATTGTAACATTATTAAGTTAATATAATTATACAAAAATGTGAGCAAGGTTAGGCTTATCTAGTAAAAAAATTATAGGAGATCTCATGACATTATTAATTAAAACATGTTATTATACAATTTCAAAATATAAAAATTACACACTGAATTAAATATTATACAATTTTATTAATTAAATATATATAGTTTCAATTTGTTAATAATTACCTGAAATAGATGTTATTATTATTATATGTACAATATAATATATCATCATCATCATCGCAGCCTGGAAGACGTCCACTGCTGGACATAGGCCTCCCCCAAAGATCTCCACGACGATCGGTCCTGCGCTGCTCGCATCCAATGCCTTCCAGCGATCTTGACCAGATCGTCGGTTCATGATATGAATATAATATAATTGTATAAAAATTAATTGCTGTGTCCAAGAGGGTCCATAATATATCTACTTTGAATTGTACCTATCTATCTATTTACTGTAAAATTATTGAATGCAAGGCTTAAATAAATAAATATCTCTACAATAGATTTCTTCCAGATTCCCGATACATGTATCTATACACATTATTCATATTATTAACCGGGTCTTAACACGAATAATATTATGGCAAATAAAGGTTTGTTTGTTTGGTTTTGAAAGCTGAACACTAGCTGAACGGCTAGTGCAACCTAGTCGTAAACTCGAGAGAGGTAAATACCTTTATTTGGCATAAAATTATTCGTATTAAGACCCGGTTAATAATATAAATAAAGTATGTTAAACACGAAAGTTTAAAAGTAACCAAGATTCTGTATCAAATACACATCCCAAAACCAAGGACTAAATAATTACTTCGCAGATATACTAGAAGCAGGAAGATCTATAGTATAGAATTTGAACCCATAAAAAATTAAACTCGACCCCCACACCATAGAGGTCATAGTAATTGACCGCAGTTTGATGAGGTACTCCGCGTATAAACCTTAAAACATTTTATATCTTGTAAAAGCAACGTGATAAATTTCGAATGTGTGTTCCCCCTCGCTCTGAGATTAATGCTGGTACTCAGAGGCCGTGGAACAAATGGCAAACATTTTTGGTATAAAGGTAATCACTGTGTAACTGATGAACTGTTGTGTAAACTTACCTGTATATGTTTTAATATAGGCAGTCCTCGTACTTACAGCATGTTTTTTAAGGATGATAATGGAATTGTGCATCCGCCTGCTCTAACGGTATACGCTGGCGGGGCACCAGTGGAGGATGATAAGGTAAACATGAGGTCCGGTCATCTTTATTTTATTTTTATTATGTTTAATTGGTTATGTGTTATCACATGATAATGTACTTTTCTTCTGTTATTTGGAAGTATCAATAAAATAAATTCTAAGCTATTACGATTCTAACGTAATTCTCTCTTTTCAAAAATAAGTAAGTTATTGTGTTTTATTTCTCTATTTAGTAACTTTAGAATAAATATTTAAAGTAAACAAATTTATTTTTATTATTTGAAACTACAAAATGTATTAGCACGTCGAGACAATTCAGCAAGAATTTATCACCATGGTTTCCAGGGGAAACGTGTGGAGGTCAACCTGAGATGGTACAATGATAGCAAGATGGTAGAATAGAATAGAATAGAATAGAAAATCATTTATTCAAATAAACTTAATTTAAGCACTTTTGAATAGTCATAACAATTTGTTTTTTATCTACCACTCGTTCGGAAAGCTGTCTCATCACAAGAAGAACGAGCAAGAAACTTGTGTGTGTTGCTCTTTTAAATAATCCTTGTAAGTTTACATTTACAAGTCGAAACGTGTGAATACAAACTACCAACAAGCACTAATTTTTTGGGTCAAATATAATCATGCAATAAGATTAAATCAGTCGTAGTGATAAGAGCAGACCAGTCCCCACAAGCAGCACTCGTTCACGAGTATGACGGATGAGCCAGCCATTACTGCGCTCGACCATATTTTAGGGAGCCCATTGACCCGGCCCACCACGCCGCCACATGTCTGGACATTTTAGTGAGCATGACTACTCATTCCACACGACCACGTCACAGCTACAAAAATTACTATATGGTAGTTACAGTATTCGCACTTTACATAAGGATGCATGCGGCAATCAATACAAAAGCCGCTACGCTATCATATATCAAGAAAGCAGTATGAAAATTAAAATTATAACGTTGTCCGCAAATAAACTTATTCTTGCTATATATTGCTATCATCTATAAATTCATCTATCAATGGGGTATTAGTCCCTATTAGTAACAATACCCTTCCCCCTTCTACAGTGGGTCGCTAACAGCATCCGCCAGAGTCGCACCAATGATGACTGAGTAACCACGATAGTTTCCTGGACTACGGGAAGGTCATCCTAATTGAAGCCGATACAGTTAAGCGTGGAGTGGTGAAATATTCAGTAATGAAAAACGATTGAAGTTTACAGCTGTCTGTGTCGCTTGCGCATATATTGCGTGTGGATAGTGGACGCTTTCGCCTGCAGTGCGAGGGAAGTGATAACTGCTATAGGTGTCGCTATCTACGCACAAGCGGTGGGATCAATTTAATTACCAAATAAGTAGGTATACAGGTATGTAACATTAAGTTTTACAGATACACCCTACAAACGAACAATATATTTTAACAGTGAAGCATCAATTTATACATATATATAGTAAAATGTAAGTATGGATTTATATATACATTATGGTTATTTCTATATGTTTTATGTGTTTTTATTTTTATTAATATTTTAGTTTTATTTTACAGGTCCGGTTCGCAGTCGCGAGGCACGTCGGCTACACTAATGTACTTTGCATTACTAACAATGGGGCATCTTTCCCCCATTACTAATTATCCCTCCCCCTATATCGTATACATACAATTCTCGTGTCACAATGTTAGTCACCATACTCCTCCGAAACGGCTTCACAGATTTTTATAAAATATTATATGCATATTAAGTAGGTCTGAGAATCGGCTACTATCTAATTTTTATACCCCTAAGTGATAAGGGTTGTTCACCCCTAACATTTATTTTTTACTTTTTGGACAATGTTTTTTTATTTTTTTTTTATAATGTGGCATTAAAAAATACATCAAACCTGAAATTTTCACCCTTCTATCACCAACCCCAATTTTTTAATAACGGTTTTATTTTGTTTATGTGGCAAATTACGTTTGCGGGTCAGCTGGTATTATATAACTATATTATTACAATGAGAATTACGTTGTAGCTAAAAATGTATTAATTATAACTAACTAATTATAATTATTAATTACCTATAACTAACTTTCCAATATCAACAAAGATATCTTTAAAAGGTAGAAAGATAATAGCTACAATTTTCTATGTCCACTTATAAAAAAAAAGGTATATAATTATTGTGCTACGATTGCTACGAGTGTAGGTCTACTATCTACGGCGTAACCTTTTCGTAGCAGATGTGCGTAGGTTGCGTACTACGAAAGGTTACGTTACAGACTATTACGTCATGAGGTCTGACTTGTCTAATACCAAAAACCCTTGACTGTTTATATTTCTGACTGATCCTTAAATGAACCGAAAGAACGGGTTATTGTTTTTTTATTTATTTATTTATTAAAAGTTTAATGCACATAATTTTAAAGTACATATGCGGCATTATCTACCAGTTAACTATGGGTGGTGCAAATATGTATAGATTACATATAAATAAAATTGGAGTGTCTGTTTGTAATATTGAAATAACCGTTTTTTACTACATGCATATGAATGTATATACGGTACATACACTAAAACAATTTTTTTTATAATTTTTGTCTGTCTGTCTGTCGGTCTGTTTGTTCCGGCTAATCTCTGAAATGGCTGGACCGATTTTGACGGGTCTTTTTTTGGCAGGTAGCTGATGTAATAAGGAGTAACTTAGGCTACTTTTATTTTAGAAAAATAAAGTTAAATTCCACGCGGACGAAGTTGCGGGAACAGCTAGTATGTAATATATCAATAATTGTTGGCGGTGCAAATATAATATATGTATTGTTCTTTTCAAATTAAAAAATACTATAAAAACCTATAAAGGAGTTCGTTACGGGTACCTAAATTATTTTGTAAATACATACATCTGTATATATAGAAATTAAACATCATTCTGGCAGCTAACTCGGTCAAAAATCAATAACTTTGGACATTGAAGAGCCAACGTTTGACTAACGGTGCGTTTTAATTTTGAAATATTCAAAAGTTGGATCGCGTATGGTGTCATCAATCTATGATGGTAAAATATAAACCTAAAATCTTGTATATAAAATAATAAAAACTGCAATTTTATTTTTCCGGCTGTTAAAACAGTGGTAGCAAATCTGCTGTGAGTAGTATAATGCTCAAAGTCTCGGCTGGAGTTGTACAAAAATGGAAATTAAATAAATATTATAATATTAAAGTAAATTAAAAAAGTCGATGACGAATATGTCTGTGGAAAAATGTATTTAAATATAAAAAAAAAAAAATTATTTTGTAAATACATACATCTGTATATATAGAAATTAATTGCTATTCTGGCGAGACTAACTCGCTAAAACTCAAGAACGGCTGAACCAATTTGACTAATTTTAATTTTGAAATATTCGTGGAAGTCCAGGGAAGGTTTAAATGATGGTAAAATATAAAGAAATTGTATATAAAATAATAAAAACAACAATTTTATTTTTATACACATACAAACGGCTAATACCTGTCAAACAGGGCGCGTTCAGAAATTTATTGCGTAACTAAACTTTAAAAAACCATTTCACACATTTAATTTTGAAGCGGAACGGAGTGCGCCGGTTCAGCTACTATTATATAAATAAAACACCCAGACCAACACAAATGTTTGCACCATACGAAGAATCGAATCTGCGACCATCAGAAATTAACGGCGTGCTAAACCGCTAGACCGAAGCGATCGTATATATTATCTATATGTATTAGTACCACAGTAATTTACCTTAATTCGTGAGCGTGACATCAAAATTGTGTACACACGGGCGTTAAACGTAACCTTCCGTAATTGGTGCCGTACGAAATATGTAATTAACTACGTCACTTGTGTTTAGCTACAGCAGTGGTTCCCAAACTTGATTGAACCGCAGCCTACCTAACTTCCTTCAAAAAAATTTCGAAATAGTCGAGACTGTGTTAAAGAAAATAGAAATAATCTTCATAATACATCTTATTCGCTTATAATATAACAAATCTATCGTCAGTTTGGAATGTAGTTAGAACCAAAATAACTCTAACTCTTTTCATAGATATTGAATTTCATTAATATAAATTCAGTAACCACCAGAACCACTAAACAATGAAAGCACTTTATGAAACTACAGAATTAATAAAATCTATACACAATATTCACTAATTTAAAACAGCTCTTAGAAATTTATTAATACGAAAAACATATTATACAAGTTGCAGATTCTCTAATTGATACATCAATATAAATACGTAACGTAATATATACCGACTGACTATATCGATAACTACTAATTGAAATTTACTTTTTTAAATTTGATACGATCTTCAGTTTTCGTTGAAATACTACTGAAATATCGGAAACTCAATAAAAAAATTAGAATATAGTAAGATACCGTAAATTTCCTAATTGTACATATGATTAATATTGTTAGAAATTAATTTAATCTGCCGACATAACCTGAATTAACCAGTCCTCACAAACAGAACCGTTCACGAATGTGACCAATGAGAAGATGATGATTAAAGAAGGCGATTGGCTGCTTTTGACCTGGTCTCTGAATCAGTATAACTAGCATGCAGGGCAATAGTGGTTCATGTACGGGATTTTCATTTAATGTTAGATATAGGCACCTATATAAGTACACAATGTAAAAAAACTATCTTAAAAAAAGCAGTTGATTTTCTTGCCATTTCTTCTTAACTGAATCTGTATAAAATCTGAACAGCACGGTAGGGAAAAATTTATAATCCCAAACATTTGACGTTCATAAGCATCAAAAATTACTATTAATTATTAAAGCTTTATTCACGTAGGACACATGAAAAACGATTTTTGATTTGAGTATCGTCCATTTATTAGGGCCCACTCAATATTTGCACGCGACCCCTCTGGTTCATAGTTTGGGAATCACTGGCCTACAGAGTAAATAAATTGAGTCGGCCGTTATTACTTGTTATCGGCTGGTATGGCGACAGATAATCGGTATTCGAAATGGGAATTGTTGTTATTGACTAGTTTCTCGCCCTGGCTTCGCACGAGTGCGTGTACTAATGAATAGAGGTGAAACTGTCTTCATATTAAGAGCCTCTTTTGAAATCAAATGACATTTTTTATCAGTCCTTCAATTATGAGATTCCATATCAAAATCATCTTACTTAACATCCTCGATAAAAAAATATTTTCTTGTGTAATTTTAGCTATTACTCATGCTTTTTTATATAAAAGGTAGACTTTGTCTCTTCTCTGTAATGTATTTTTATTTTAAATTTCCTTAATATTTGCTTAGTCGTTTAATAATAAAAAGGTAACAAACAGACAAACATAAACATTCACATTTATAATATCTGTATAGATTGGTAAGTTAAAATTCTAAATTACAAAACCATATTATGACGACCTCGGTAGTCTAGCGGTCTAGCTCACCGCTTTACGTCCAATTCCTCGCACGGCACAAATATTTGTATTCATGAATATGTGTTGTATTGGTCTGGGTATTTTCTATGTATGTATTCACAAAAAAATATCTGTGTATTTGTATCAGTTATCTAGAACCCATAACACAAGCTTTAGCTGGCTTAACTTGGGTCTAGATGGCGCTGTGTGAATTGTCCTGAGATTATTATTATTATTATATTATCTATATTTCTATTACAATATAAGATTTACTTTACAACCTAATTTAAAAAAGTATCTATTACTATACATAAAAAGGAATTAAAGCGAAGCTCCGTCGCCCAGATACTGGTATAAAAGTAGGTACTTGCAGTGAAAGCTGGTTTTAGACATTCTATAAATAATTTACAACATTTTTACGTCCGGCCGCATGCATTAGCGTGTACAATGGCTGCCGTAATGTCGGCGCTCCCGATACAAACATATTTAATGCCCCATTTTTGTTACAGGTATGAATATTGTACATTTTATTACACTTCACACCACGGCGGAATGATTCGAGAAAGCAGGTAAGATTTTTCGATGTTGTAAGTTAAAATGTAAATGTTAGTTCTTAGTTGTACAATTAGGTTATGTAAATACTAGCTATATAATAATATGTATAAATGTACAAGAAGAATGAGCATGAAATTTTAAAATGTTTTTTTTTATATTAATAATACAGTATAACAAGTAAGAGGCATGCAATAATCAACGCGGCGTTCGCTCATTATTAATGTAATCAGATAATATTTATGCTATAGATTTAAAGTTTAGGGGTGGAATTTATCAAAATCTTTTCTTAGAGGATGCCTACGTCATAGTAACTTTATGCATGCAAAGTATCAGCCCGATCGGTTTAAAATTGATAGTTTCATACTAACTTTCACTCCCTATTTTATCCCCTTGAGGGTAGAATTAATCAAAATTTTTTCTTAGCGGATGCCTACGTTATAACATCTACCTGCATGCCAAATTTCAGCTCGATCCGTCCAGCGGTTTGGGCTGTGCGTTGATAGATCACTATGTCAGTCACCTTTGAGTTATATATGATATATTTAGATTTGACGCTGGAAGAATCTAGAGTCTTATATAGGGTCGACCTAATTTAGATACTAGTGGTAAATTCTCTGAAATGTACATATGGTGCGTCACTACATAATAGGATGTACATGTATTATTAGAGGTATTTAGCCATGGTCACAAGCTGACTGTAGACAGCTCGTGACCACGACTAGTGCAACGTGGTCGAAACCTCGAGAGAGGTAAATACCTTTATTTGCCATAAAATTATTCACATTAAGATCCGGTTAATAATATAAATAACTATCTACTCTAGAAAACCTTCCCCTAGAATCACTCTATCTATTAAAAAAAACAGCTTCAAAATCCGTTGCGTAGTTTTAAAGACTTAAACATACATAGGGACGGACAGACAGCGACAGCGACTTTGTTTTATACTATGCAATGAAGTTCACTTTATGAGTATCTGACTAAAACTGGTTCCATTAGCAAATTGTATATTAAATTAAACCATATTCTTTCATTATATTCATATTTGTTAAAGATATGATATTTTGCATAAATAATAGGTTTCTTTGTGACATTCATTAGAAATAGAAATAGAAATAATCTTTATTCAAATAAACTTAATATAAGCACTTTTGAATAGTCAAGTTTCTTCATTCTACCGCTTATTCGGAATTTCGGCGTATTTGCAAATTCATCACAAGAAGAATAATCAAGAAACTTGTGTGTTGCTCTTTTAAATAAATATTGATTTAGTTATATTTAATTAACAACAAGGATTAGGCGCATCCCTAATCCTCGTTGCATGCTCAATCAACATAGAAACCGCTACGCACTTAATTTCTGTACATTAAGTAATAATGTTGTAAAAGATAGAAGAAAAAGAAAGCGACTAACATAGAAGAAACCGCGGTTACTACATTAGATTGTAATAAATTTTCCATTTCTTCTGAATCATATATTTTACGTATAAAATTCTTATTCAAATCCAGACAATCTTATATTTATTCAGTTCATAAATCGATCCACACGTCGTATCTTTTGAGAGAGTTTCTAATCTTTGTGAGTTTTCTTAAGTTATACAGTACCTTTGTCAATGTAACTCCTTACCGTTCCATTTTAAAACCAATAATACTTATTGAATTGTTGCTTTTCAAAGGCTCATATATTTCGAGACCTTTTGACATACATTTGAATATGTTACATATAAAAGTATTCCCAGCAGATGTCAGTTGAAAACTGTACCCTGAATTGAACAGTAGGGTTAATAAATAATACAAAAATTGGCGTGCATAGTTGTGTGCATGTGCATGTGCATAGTTAGTTTGAAATGTTTGAAACATTCGGTTAACTATCGATAAATATAGTTTACTATTTTGTGTACATCTTTTCAGAGTTACAGTTACAGGATCGCTAAGTTAAACGGATCGCAGTTGTAATTCCTAAATAATACATACATTATTACGCAACCGTACAATTTTATAAGATAGTAACTTTTAGCTACTCGTCGTACTTTAAAGTCATGCGAAATAACAATTTATTTCGAGACAAAAGTGTTTTCCCGGACAGCAGGAATATATTATTAATACTATTAGCTCAAACAGCATCCTAAAAACTGTTGCGAATATACCTGATTGTCCGCTCCAGAGGCACTGGATAACGTTGCATTGTGGACCCAGTGCTTCTGGACGTGGACACAGATATATGAATTAAATATATCTACGTATATGTATATTATAAGTTACTAACATAGTTTTATAAATTTTTACTAACACAATATGGATGTAATCTGAATTAAAATTAAATAAATAAATTAGACTATTAGCTAGGAATTCTTCGTAATATCTGTTCTCTGCTCCTTTCATCTGGTGGTTTTAAGTGGATGGATCAGGTTACGGCTACTGATTAAATTATTTTCTTTTGAACAAAATGCAATAACAAATGTTTGTAGTCACTATATTGTCCCCCTCCTATCGATCCCCGTCCAATTCAAAAGGGGATCGAAATTACGCCTAAGCCGAGGTTCGAATCCCTAATGGTGCCCTCAGACTAAAGTTTATCCGTCAGGCGGGAGTTGGCCTTCATCCGCTCCATAAGTCCTTCCGCGGGTTTGGAGTGTCATCTGCACTCGCTCCTTATAGTCCCGTGAAGCTGTAAAGGCCAGCAGCGGCCAATCAGCATTAGAGTAATCTAAAAAAAACAACACTATATTCTCCCTAATTGTATTTTAAAATGAATCTTTTGTAAATTTTTGTAATCATATACAAGCTGATTTGCAAAGAATAAGAGCTGAATTTCTTGTCAGTTCTTAGTTCTAAAGCACTCTGAACTGACGGGAGATTTGATATACCAAATAGTCTGTAAGGCCTACATTAATAAAGATATTTTTATTGATTGGTTGATTCTCTTACTCGCCTTATATATGCAATAGATACATAGCTTACGACTTATAAAATACAAATTTCATACATCTGATAATAAAATCTATACCTTCAAGAATATGGACTGTTGGTACGCAGTATGAAATGTTTTATGACGGTTTGCAAACGACGTTTATATTATTTATGACATACAGATTTTGGGACAGATGCGCGTATAGTGGCGCCAATAAAAACATATGAAGATTGGTACGACTATAAAAATTGAGTACACGGAAATATTTTATTACATTACTTTATGTTTATTGATGTTAAATTTCCACCTGACATTCCAATAATTGGGTAAAGATCGGTCGGTTCAATTTACTATATATGTACCGTGTATATATCTTACTAACATTATTAAGATATATATACCGGTATATAGTAAACTTAAACGTGAAAATTTGTGAGTAGGGATGGATGGATGTTTGTTACTCTTTCACGCAAAAACTACTGAATGGATTTTGATGAAACTTTATAATAATATAGCTTATTCATCAGAATTATATATAGGCTATAAATCAAAAAGATTTTATCTAAATTGGGCGAAATATAATGATAAATATCAAGTAAGTATGTCGCAGACGAAGTCCCGAGGGTCAACTAGTTGTATAACATATACTGTTGTAGTTGTATGATTCTAGTCTTTATTTCATTATATTCTCTGTGCTTAAGATGCAAATGCGCCCGCGGCTTCTCTCGTATTAATTTATCCCTTTAGGGGTGGAATTTATCAAAATCCTTTCTTAGGGGATGCCTACGTCATAGTAGCTTTATGCATGCAAAGTCTCAGCCCGATCGATTTAAAATTGACAAAGTTTCATACAAACTTTCATCCCCTATTTAATCCCCTTGGGGGTAGAATTAATCAAAATCTTTTCTTAGGGAATGCCTACGTCGTAACATCTACCTGTATGCCAAATTTCAGCTCGATCCGTCCAGTGGTTTGGGCTGTGCGTTGATTGATCACTATGTCAGTCACCTTTGAGTTATATATATTTAGATGTCAGTGGTCTGGCAGTTTAGCACACCTCCTTACTTCCGATGGTCGCAGGTACGTTTACAAATATTTGTATTTATGAGTATGATTGTTTGTTAAAAGTCTGGGAGTTTTCTATGTATATTAAGTATGGATTTACAAAAATAAATATATCAGTTGTCTAGTAACCATAACGCAAGCTTCGCTTAACTTGGGACGGACTTAACTGTGTGAATTGAAGTGAAGGATATTATTATCTACTAGAGATGCCAACTGTCTCGTAATAATACGATAATTTTAGTCTTTGGGTACTGCGATATTTTCACGTCAATTAGGAAAAATCACGGGACCTGACACGTTCAAATTCAAATTCTTTTGAATTTGAATTTGAATTTGAATTTGAACTTCTTTTTTTTAAGTTTTGCGTTTATTACGCAATAGCTGGTTTTACACGCTGGTTTTCTTTACGCGAGCGCGCGCGATTAAGTACGGAAAAGGCAGAGTGTGACTCCTGAATTGATTGTTTTTATCTATTTTTTGTGTACAAATTCTAATTCAAAAATCATTTATTCATGTAGGACATTTTAGCCGCTTATGAACGTCAAGTTTTTATATTAATTTTTCCCCTACCGTCCAGTTCGGTATATAGATCCAATTGAGAAGAACTGGCAAGAAACTCAATTGAATTACTTTTTTTTTTAAATCCAGTTTATTTACAATGCATAGGTATTTATATAGGTGTCTATGTCTAACATTAAATGAAAATCGCGAACATGAAAACTATTGCCATGCACGCTCGTCATTCAAGTAATCGTTTAGTGAGTAATAGGCCTTGCGTTATATTTACTTTTATCACAGATAACATAATATTACATACTTTTATTGAGTTCCCCATATTTCGGCAGTGTTTCAACCGCCATGATCACTGTGGTGAGATCCCGTGATTTTTCCTAATTTCTATTTTTTTTTTAATTCAATTGTAAGTATAAATAATGATAGTGTACGATATTTTCATCCCGTACATATTTGACTTTGAAGTACTAATTTTTTTTTTCAAATGATGTACGATTTTAGAGAGCGAAATATAGGGAATTCTAATATACACATTTTTTTATTTCTTCATTGAAGGTTAAATGTTTTAAAGGTGGCAACCCTGCTAAATAGACATGTACACTATCTGTGCCCGCGACTTTGTTTGTGGTTATCAAAAACACTATCGCGATTAGTCGCTGATATTTTTTTAAATTATTTAAAGAGTAATAATTCTTTCATACATATTTTTTGTGTAACTTGAACTGTTTACGCAGCGCATGCAACGGAAACCCTCAAATATGAATAATTTTCCCCGTTTTTGCAACATTTTTCACTGATGCTTCGCTTCTATTGGTCGTAGCGTAATGTTATATAGCTTAAAGCCTTCCTCGACAAATGGACTATCCAACACAAAAATATTTTTTCAATTCGAACCAGTAGTTCCTGATATTTGCATGTTTAAACAAACAAACAAAAACTTTGTAATATTAGTGTCTATAGCCTAGCTATTTCCGCGACTTCGTGCACGTGGAATTTAACTATATTTTTCTAAAATAATTTTTTTTAAGATAAAAATAGCCTCAGTTACTCCTTATTACATGAACTACCTGCCAATAAAAGTTACGTCAAAATCGGTCCAGCCATTTCTGAGATTAGCCGGAACAAACAGACAGACAAAAATTGTAAAAAATGTTAATTTGGCGTATGTATCGTATTTATATTCAAATGCATGTAGTAAAAAACGATTATTTCTATTTTACAAACAGACACTCCAATTTTATTTATGTATATAGATATCATAGTAGGTGTACGTCAGTGAACGTCGCGTGACTGGTCGCGGTATCTGTCGGTACGCCCTTATGGATTATATTGCAGTAGTTCAGTATTGCAGTCATATAGTTTGCTTGGAATTGAAATAGTTCGTACCCAACATTACCTATGATATATCTCTAATAGTATAAAACATTCTAGAAATAGAAATCATCATTATCTCAATAGAAATAGAAATAGAAATAATCTTTATTCAAATAAACTCATTACAAGCACTTTTGAATAGTCATATTTTGATTCTACCACTCATTCGGAATGCAGATTCATCACAAGAAGAATGAGCAAGAAACTTGTGTGTTGCTCTTTTTAATAGATGTTTTTTTTTTTATATAAATAATTACAGTATAACAAGTAAGAGGCATGCGATAATCAACATAGAAGTCGCTACGCACTCATTAATAATGTAATCAGATAATATTGTCAGTGCTATGGATTTAAAGTTTTTCTATAAAAACATTATTATCGTTAACGAATTCTTCAATTTTATAGTAAGCTTTTTTGCAAAGGAATAATAATAATAATAATATAATAATCTCAGGACAATTCACACAGCGCCATCTAGACCCAAGTTAAGCTAGCTAAAGCTTGTGTTATGGGTCCTAGACAACTGATACAAATACGTTTTCGTAAATACATACATATTATACATAGAAAATACCCAGACCGATACAAACAATCATACTCATGAATACAAATGTTTGTGCCGTGCGAGGAATCGAACCCGCGACCATCGGTCGTAGAGCGGTATGCTAGACCGCTAGACCACCGAGGTCGTCAAACCCTCAATAAACTTCACATAAGCACTTTTGAATGGTTAGGTTTTTATATATTTTTTTATTTTACCACTCATTCGGAACGCTGACCCTTTACATCTGGGCCGTTGTACGTATAGAGCCGAGGTAAATAGATAGATAAATTCTTCACAATTACAGACACATAACATACATGAGATACAGAAAAACACGAATTAATAAAAGAAATGTAGGTGGCTTTATGTGCCGCAAAAGTGAAAAGATAGACAACTCAGCATAATGCTACAGATAACTCTGCAGCGCTGATATTCTGTTGGCTCCTTGCTTATACTATTCTTATTACTAAAAAAAATACATAAATATTAAACTTCGAGCTCTTTATCAGAGACTACTAGAGAAGACATAGTATGTTATGGCCATGTAACGCGTGGTGACGAGGATTACGTGGTCAAAATAGCCTTAAGACTACCCGAACGCAAAAGAGACAGAGGACGTCCTCCAGCCACCTGGTGGACCAGTATGAGCAAGCTTGTCGCTGCGGAAAAATGGCCCGACTCGACGACCCAGGAACGATTGTCCTAGCGCCGAAAAATTAGGAGAGCCAACCATATAAAGTGGGACAGAGCTAAGAGGAAGAAGGGTGTGGCCACTGCTCTACTCTAGGATTACGTTAGCGGCCGTTTCTTCGGCTTCAAAGCAGCCCCGAAAAAGGGGACATTTTGTAGCACCTATTTTTTTTATGTATGATAATGGAATGGTACACCATCAGTGGAGGGTGATGAGGTCAGGTCAGTTAACCCATAGTGACAGATTCACCCAAAATATATCACGATGGTTTCCAGGGGCAGCCGCGTGGAGGTCAACCTGGGATTGCTACTAATGGGGTCATTAGTCCACATTGCTAACAATTCCCTTTCCCTTGTAGCTATTATGTACAGGTGTTTGTTTATGGGACAAACCGGCACTCTATCTAATTATCCATAACACAAGCTTTAGCTAGCTTAACTTGGGTCTAGATGGCACTGTGTGAATTGCCCTGAGATTATTATTATTATAATTATTTAGATCTTTATGTCAATAATCACCTTCCAGCAATGGTATTTCCGAACCGATACGATATTGAACCCTTCAAGAAAAGAGCTTATTCCTTTTTAAAAGGCCGACAACGTACTTGCAATTCCCCTGGTGTTGCGGGCTCATGGGCGGCGGTAATCACTTACCATCAGGTGAGCTGCATGCTCGTTTGTCCCCTGTATTTTTTTATAACATAAAAAAAAAAAATTAATTGAAATACCTGTACGAGGCCGGGGCTGGTCGCTAGTGTTAGAAATCTATATATAAATAAAATTGGAGTGTCTGTTTATGATATTGAAATAATCGTTTTTTACTACATGCACGGTACATACACAAAAATAATTTTTTTTACAATTTTTGTCTATCTGTCTGTTTGTTCCAGCTAATCTCTGAAATGGCTGGACCGATTTTGACGGGCCTTTTATTGGCAGGTAGCTGATGTAAAAAGGAGTAACTTAGGTTACTTTTATATTAGAAAAATATTTTATTTTAGAAATATAAACTTAAATTCCACGAGGCAAAGTCGCGAGTTCAGCTAGTACAAATAAAATTGCCCAATCTGCCAGTGACTCCGACGATATCGCTCTCTCTGTATCGTGATACGGACGCCGTCAATACAAAAATAAACCAACAAACAAAGTATCGTAGCACCGTCGAACAGTTTACAACTTCGCTCACAATCACTTTATAGACACTGTGATGCCAAGTTGAAATTGACGGTAAATTTTATTACACCCTGACTATAGTACCTTCAGTGTTGCCAGAAGACCGTCTTATATTTTTCCTAAAAATACCCGAAAATATAATTTTTGAAGAAAAATCCCGACAATAAAAAATGCCTTTATTTCAAATGGTTCTAGTCAATAGATTACCTTTACAGCTTCAACACATGAATCTTTTTCATCTCACGATTACAGAGCATAGTTCAAACCCGCGGAAAGACTTATAACGCGGCTGAAGACTAACTTCTTTCTAACAGATAAGACTTCAGTCTGAGAGCACTGCTAGGTGTTTAAACCTCAGCCCAGCCTGTTCGGTCGTCTTGATTTCCACAGATAAATATGACAGAGGATCGATCAAAGGGTCAAAATCCCTGTGATAGTACTAAAATACCGTATATAATAGGACGAGTGTTCTACAGTTCTCATTTGAGACTTTGCTTGTTTTTTTATTCTATTATTACTTTGTATTTTGTTTTTTTTTTTAATTTTATTTTATTCAGTACACATCCTTGTATTATTATCTGAATGCAAATTAAAGAGATCATCCTTCCTTATTTTAACATCCTTCCAAATTCAAACCCTCAAAACTCTTCAAACATTTATTCATTCAAACTCCCATCACTACAAAATATTTCCCAATTTTTGGAAAAACACCCTCAATCTGGTATTACTGACTACGGTCTTAGCTTCCAGTAATTTGATGTCTTTTGCAAGTTGTCATATAGTTTAAAGTAAAATACGAATTGAATTTAACTTTTTTAAGTAATAAAATTTAAGTTCGCGACTGTAATCGAGCGAGGGCGAGGCTACCACTGACTCTTGTTTACTTATAAAAGTAATAATATCTTTTATATATTTAAACTTACATCAGTATTAGCACTTTACGATAATGTTTGTATTATATACATATATTCAAATTCAAAAATTATTTATTCAAGTAGGACATTTTAGCCGCTTATGAACGTCAAATTTTTTATAATATAATTTCTTCCCTAACCGTCCAGTTCAGTATATAGATCCAATCGAGAAGAACGGGCAAGAAAATCAATTGAATATATTTTTTTAAAAACCAGTTTATTTACTGTGTATATTTATATAGGTGTCTATGTCTAACTTAATAACTTGCAATGTAATGTGGACTTACTCCGCAATTGGCCTCTCATTTAGGCCGTTTTGCGTGTAGAGCCGAGACTACTAAAGTAGTCAGCCAAGCTCCTACCAGAAGCGCAGAAGCCTCCTAGTGTCCTCACAGGCTCAAGGTTCCGAGGAGGGGGACTGTTAGTAATGTGGACTGATGATCTCATTGCTAGCAATGTACCATGTCAGGTTGACCTCCACGCGGTTCCCCCTGGAAACCAACGCGATTAATTATTGGTGAATTTGTCACGATGGGCTAACTGACCTGACCTCATGCTCATCTTATCATCCTCCACTGGTGCCCCGCCAGCGTAAACCATCAGCGCAGGCGGGTGCACCATTCCATTATCATCCATTAAAAAACAACGTTCCGAGGATTTGTGTTCGTTGTGTGGCCACTGCAAACAGTCCAGGATTACGGGAGCGGCCGTTTCTTCTACTTCAAAGCAGCCCCGACAAAGAGGACTCTGTAGCACCTGTTGTGTACAAGTGTTTGTTTAAGGGACACTGGCCCGTTATTTTCCCCATCATTATTTTAAGGTTTTTCTTATTTAGGTAACTAATACTATATATAACTTAATAAGTTACAACTTACTGGTAACACTGAAAGTTTTACCAGTAAGTTGAAAAGGCGGGAAAGGGGATTGTTAGTAATGTGGCGGCGTGGTGGGCCGGGTCGATGTGCTCCCTCAAATATGGTTGAGTACAATGATGGCTGGCTCATACGTCATACTCGTGAACGGGTGCTGCTTGTGGGGACTGGTCTGTTCAGGTTGTGAACACTGATTAAATTTTTTGTTCTTTGCGATAGCATATGCTGGTGGTCACTCTATTCTCCCAAATTTGAATTTTAATAACTGTATTTATCATAAACATGTTCCACTATTATTTGAAAAAAAATACGAGCTGAGTTTCTTGTCAATTCTTCTCATCTCGATATCATTCCGAACTGACGGTAGATTTGACATATCATAAGAGTCTGTAATAGACCTACATGAATAAAGATATTTTGAATTTGAATTTGAATTTGTGGACTTGACCTCCACGCGGTTCCTAGAAACCGTCGTGATAAATTCCTGGTGAATTTGTCACGATGGGCTAACTGACCTGACCTCATGTTCAGCTTATCATCCTCCACTGAGATGTGAAGGTATTGTTAGTAATGTGGACCCCAGGAAACCGTTATGATAAATTCTAAGTGAATTTGTCACGATGGGCTAACTGACCTGACCTCATGCTCATCTTATCATCCTCCACTGGTGCCCCGCCAGCGTAAACCGTTAGCGCAGGCGGATGCATCATTCCATTATCATCCATAACAAAAAAAAGACAGTGAAAGTGACTCCCACTCACCATTTGTATTGTAGTATAACCAAATTATACCACAGCGTATGTACAGATAACAAAAGAAAGTAAAATATAACGAATTAGTTTGTTATAGGTGTTTCCATCATAGAGTAATCATAAAACTGAATTCAATGAACATTTTAAATTATACCTTTATTCTTACTAATATTACAAATGCGAAAGTAACTCTGTCTGTCTGTCTCGCTTTCACGCCATAACTACTTAACCGATTTAAATGAAATTTAGTATACAGATAGTCTAGACCCTTGAGAAAGAATATACGTAACTTTTTAATGCGAAAAAAGGGTTGTGAGGGGTTTACATGGGAGATGAAATACTGTATGGAAGTATCGTCATTTTTAAAGCTAGAACTTTTTTTTATAAAATATAAATAAATATGACATTTAAAATTTATATAAATTTTGCCCTTAAGGGAGTAAAATAAAATAGGGGATGAAACGGAAATTCCTCATTTTTCATCTATTCCACGCGGACGAAGTCACGGGCACAGCTAGTATTTATATAAGAACTCTCATAGTCTAAAAGTTCAATAACATAATAAAACTTTTCTTGTCTAACTTGTATTAGTTTTTTTCTCATAATACATACATACTTAATATAATATTTTTATTGAAATATTAATATTAGATAAGTTATTTGTTTGTATGGTATAGCATTTAATTGAATTTATATTAAATATGTTTATTAGAGAATCTTCTTTAAAAAATAATGAAAAGTGTAATCACTAAAGCATCATCATCATCATCATCGCAGCCCGGAAGACGTCCACTGCTGGACATAGGCCTCCCCCAAAGATAAGCACTATCACTAAGCATACAATATCTTTATTTTGTAGCTTTAAATATGTACTTCGAACAATTACATGCATGTTACTGCACACCTTCGAAACTATTGAACACAACCTACTAACTGCAAAAAGTTGCTATTTATATGTTCACAGGCGTAATAGATTTGTTTTTGATGTACCTACTTTATTTTGTATTCACTCATTATTTCTTCTTCAACAAAAATCTATCGGTTTCCGCATAAATTGTTAAAATTAATCATTAAAAGTCAATTGTTGAAGATGTAAAAGAAATAAACAGATTGTTTTGCTTATTCGCGTTGCGGAGGTGCGCGCAAGCCGAAGCGAGAACAAAAAACGCGGCAACCGATTAGTACTGCAAGAAAAACGCGAGAGGCGCTGCAGTCGCGCTCGCTCGCACGTCCGCCATAACGCGCGTTTATTTAATATTAAGAATATTACAATTTTTATTTTCTATATTTACGTGTCGTCTACATCAATATTTAAAGTAAATTTGGGTTTTGTTTGAAACTCCTATATGTTAGCGAAGACACATGCACATCTAAACTGTTATAATATATTAAAATAAAACCGAAGAGCTGGCAGCTACCTTGGACAAAGAATTAGTCTAGCTATTCAAAGAGGGAACGCTTCCAGTATCTTCGAAACGTTGCCTAAAGGGACCCCTTTTAATAATATATTTTAGTCATCATATTATATATTTTTTTTAAGCTTTTTAATTTTAGGTTCTTAGTTGTACAATTAGGATATGTAAATACTAGTAATACATTTAAATTTAAATAATAAATATGACAATATACATTTGTTCTCTTCAATCTCTATAGAATATTATGTTTTTTTTTAATTTAGTTTTCACTTTTTGGCGCCAAAATATTTTTATATGGATTTATTCACACTAAAGAACATCCTATACAGCTATATTGGTACTATAAACTCTTAATACAGTCTTGCTGATAATTACTTTTATTTATCAATATATAAATCGTAGGATATTTAACAAAATAATCTTTTCAGCATGTGTCTTATCTAAAGATAGAAAACGTGGTGCAGCAGTTTATTGTTCGTATTCTGAGATTTAAATCACGAATTCGAACATAGAGTCACTTCACTGCTTTGTGTCCAAATTTCCAGTCAAAAATCGTATGAAAATTGTAATTATGATTCGCATTCAAAATACTTACAACCCTAAATTTCACACTTCTACCAAAAATCCCTATTTTTTAATAGCAATATTAACTTATACAGCAAAACAACATTTTCCAGGACAGCCAGTATATTTATAATTCTAACACAACGAGCGTAACGTTCTCTCAAATTTGTCAGGAAACCTAGATCCTTCTGTTGCCACATTAAAATTTTAGATTTATGTATATCTAAGTAAATTAAGCTTGACGACTTACAGGTTCGTGTTTCCTAAACATTAATTTAACTTAATCCGCCCCAGGTCATTTCCCGCGAACTTGTTACAAGTAAGGAAAAACTGGGACTTCCTGCCACGCGGAATGTCAAGTATATTTTTGCATAAATTTCAAATTTCAAATTGCCGTGTCCACGAAACGCAGGTGTTGCCAGGATCTGAAGAGGGGATCATTTGGAAAAATGTTGTCAAAGTTATATAAATATGCAGTGCAACCTCGATATAACAAATCGGAAGGAACAAGTAACAACCAAAATAACATACCGCATTTTAGTATTTTTAAAAAAATTAATATAAAATATGATTTGGATTGATGTATATTACTCTTTCACGCAAAAACTACTAAACGGATTTTGATGGAACTTTACATGAATATAACTTACACATCAGAATAACACATAGGCTATAAATTTCATGTGGATAAAACCGCGAGCACAGCTTGTTAAAATATAAATTTCGTAGTTTAATTAATTATTGATTTATTATTTTACCGATCATAGAAGTAAACACAATATATTGCAGAACTATTATAACTGGACAAGCTTACAGATAATATTGTGTAATTTTCACAACAAATGCAGTCAAACTGAAAAACGTCTTTTTTCTATTTTAATAAAAATAAACTTACATATAACTTTTGAATACATATATTTTATTTAAAGATGTCACATCACAAGACTACGAGAAACTTGCGTGTTTCTTTATTACATAAGTAACTTTACATTTTTAAGTTCAAATGTATGAATCATCACCATCGTCATCATCTCAACCTGGAAGACGTCCACTGCTGGACAAAGGCCTCCCCCAAAGATCTCCACGACGATCGGTCCTGCGCTGCTCGCACCCATCCACAAATGTGTGAATACAAACTACTAAAACGTGAGTTTGAAATATATAAATCTATGTACTAAATGTAGTTTAGAGACAATTTTTTTCGGACTACTCTAATGCTGTTGGCTGCAGCTGACCTTTACAGCTTCACCGGACGATAGGGGGCGAGTGCAGATGGCACTCCAAACCCGCGGAAGGACTTATGGAGCGGCTGAAGGCCAACTCCCGCCTGACGGATACGACTTTAGTTTAAGTGCACCGCTAGGGGTTCGAACCTCGGCTCAGGCCATCGTAACATCGGTCCCCGTTTGAATTGGACGGGGGATGGATCGGAGGGGTATCCGGGGGCGCGTAGGCGCCAGATTGAATGCGCGATATGGTGTGTCTGAGGTCGTCGTCTTCGCCGGTGAGGACGGTGTGTTCGGTCGGTGATTGTGTGTCAAAGTGTGGTCGGAAATTTAAAGAGACAAACGAGTAGCATTTTAATATCTAATATTTTTAACATAATACTGAATCCTTTCAAATCTGATATGAACTGACTTAAATCTACACTGCTGAAAGGTCGCAAAGCTTCGGGACGGGAGCCTTACCCGAACCTTTTGTATTAAAACACTGGAATTAGTTCGTTAAAGTAAACAATAGATATAAGACAACTATACAGTTGTATAAAGTATTGTTGGGAACTACTTACGCCGGGGACAATGGCAGTCCTGACCCACAATGCTTGCTGATACGTATATGGGCATACTAATCACTAATTAAAGATTTCTGATTACATTTACTAAAGCGTTACATTATGACCTGGTAATACTGCCCGACTGTTCACTAAGATAGTGAGTTTGATCCTGTTTAGTTTAAAAAATATTCTTTTCGAGTTTAAAAAAACTAAAGTAACCTAATATCACAACACTATTGCTATACTTTTCGGCTATTCTACTTTCGTTGAAAGGTTTTTTTTTTCGGACTACTCTAATGCTGTTGGCCGTAGCTGGCCTTTACAGCTTCACCCGACGTTAGGGGCGAGTGCAGATGGCACTCCAAACCCGTGGAAGGATTTATGGAGCGGCTGAAGGCCAACTCCCGCCTGACGGATACGACTTTAGTCTGAGGGCACCACTAGGGGTTCGAACCTCGGCTCAGGCCGTCGTAATTTGAATTGGACGGGGGATTATTTATTATCTGTGCTCGTAATTTCTCCCGCGTGAAATTTATAGTTTAAGTGTGATTCTGATGTATAAGCTGTATTACTGTAAAGTTTCATCAAAATCCGTTCAGTAGTTTTTGCGTGACAGAGTAACAAACATCCTATCCATCTATACTCACTAACTTTCGCTTTTACAATATACTAGCCACTCGCTCCGGCTTCGCTTGAGTGTACACCTTCCTCTTGAATCACTCTATCTATTAAAAAATCCACTTCAAAATCCGTTGCGTAGTTTTAAAGATTTAAGCATACATAGGGATGGACAGACAGCGACAGCTACTTTGTTTTATACTATGTAATGAAGTGAGATTAGACATAAACATATGTCACATAAATTGTTTAGTTATTTATTTATTTCAGGCTATTAGGCCCATATTATAAATACCTTATAGACTAACATACATACGAATTAATATTATAAAACTAAGATATAGAAATATTGAAATTGTCTGTGTGGTCACGGCACTGACGACGGCAATCTGCGGTCAGTAGTGCTCCTTCAAGATGGGTTATTGATATTTTTATATACGCTATTGCATTTATAGCCAATAATAGTAGATAAGTATAAAAAAACAGCCAAAAATACATAAAAGTGCTTAAAATTGCGCATATGCCTTCGGTAACGAGTAGTTATGGTGACACCAACTTAGACGGAGTCATATACCAGCAAGACAATGCACCTTGTCATAAGTCAGCGACTACCATGCGTTGGTTTACTGAAAACAACATTGTCTTGTTGGATTGGCCAGCACAGTCCCCAGATTTGAACCCAATTGAGCATCTTTAGAGCATTTTGATGCGCAAGATTAAACAGTATAGTATCACATCGAAAACGGCATTCAAAATGCGTTAGTGCAAGAATGGCATGCCATTATAAGGGAGGATTGCACTAAGCTTGTACGCAGCATGCCAGCTAGAATTAGTGCAATAATTAAATCCAAAGAAGGACCGACCAGATTTTAAGTTTTTTTTAATTATTTTTTGTGTAATTTAATGGTAATAAATCAGTTCAAAACGTATAAATTGTTTTTTTTTTATTATTTCTAGTAAAATGTAGTGTGCCTAATACTTTTGGCCAAGGCTGTATAGCAATGGTGAACTTATCTCTGAAAGAGATCTCTTCCAGCCAAACTAACGCTATAACATCTTTGCTTATTTGCGGTACACGAGTAATTAATTATAAAATTAATTACAAATACCAGTTCATTTATTATTAATTTCCTGTTTATCAATTACTATATTATTATGTATCAGTTTTCCATTAAATTTTCCAATAATTTTATCGGACAGTGATGCAAAATGTTTTAAGTTAACAAGCCGCACATCCCGTGTAAAAAGGCCGCAACTACACTTGCGTCAAAAATGTTTTATTACATAAATAAAGCCAGCTTCGCGGTTTACACCTTCTGTCAAAATCTCATGAAGCTATCGACAAAAATGAAGGAATAAAAGCAAAAATACTAAAATTTTGCGACTTTAGAAAACATAAAATTCCAGCATAAAATAGAGGTATGCGTATTTGCATTTATTCGCTTTACAATTATCCCGCTCATAAAGTCATAATTGTATTTACGTAAATTTTAAAAGAAGATTTACAGAAAACTGTTTAACGCAAATATACTTAAATACTTGTTCCTATATCTTACAATCTAGGACTATTGTGTAATTCTAATTACTTACTTCTTCTACGAAACTTTTAGCTGATAGTTTATGTGTGATTATTGTTACATACTTTTCCCCCAGCAAAACTTCACAATGCGTAAAGTGTAGTTGTAGTTACTTCTTTATTACACGTAACATTTCATACCTGATGTTGGGTAATTTTGAATACATGCTATTTACAAGAAAAAAAAATTAAGAATACGTACATGTAATTAAAATTAAGTAAAAAATAAACTATTTTTCGCTAATTGTATAATATGACGGGCACCAATGTGGATGATAGGAGGAGCAGGAGATCAGGTGAATTTGCCAGGAATAGTAATAATAAATGATAGAAAAATCGATCTGCTTTTAGACATTTACCATAGCACAGCGAATTGATAGAAGTGTATATAAAAACAATAGATAAAAAGAATACTTCTACTTTAAATATGGATAAATGAATATACAATTGCCAGTGAATCTTATTGTAGGTCTAACAGGAATTAACTAACGATGGTTTCCAGGATGGACCGCGTGGAACTAAATGTATCTTATATTGCTAGCAATAATATTCAATATTAATTCCCACTGTTCATAATAGGTACACATACAATACTAGCTGGTCCCGCAAACGTTACTTTGTTATAAATTACTAGCTGTGCCCGCGTTAAATTTCAATAAAAAATATATCCTGTGTTATTCAGATGCATAAACTATATTAGTGTAAAGTTTCGTAAAAATCCATTCAGTAGTTTTTGCGTGAAAGAGCAACAAAGATCCATACTTACAAACTTTCGCGTTTAGAATATTATATTAAGATTAAGATTTCTGAAAACTATTAAAGTACTAATCATCATAATTTCAACTTGTGTCTATCCACAGTTGGATATAGGCCTGTCCCAATTTGGCTTTGGTGGTCTAGCGGTTAAGCACACCGATTTGCATCGAAAATGCATCGTTTATACTTATAGTGCATTAAGAAAAACCCAGATTATGAAAATGTTACTCCAGCCTCTCAGAGATGGTACTATAATATTAGGTCCTTACATATGAAATTGGTGTTTTGTCGTACTGGCCACTTTGATCTCAAATATCTCCTCATTCGCCAGGAATTCAAATTTCAAATTTGTACAGTTATTTACTCATGCCTTTGTTTTTCGAAAACCGTAATCCATATGTTTTTTCCATCTTTGGTTTTTTCTTTACGTCACTGAGTTTACAAAATGGAAAACATAAAATACCGCGTTTTTTAAGAGTACGAATTCCGTCGTGGCACCATGTAACGATCACCCCTTTCCCTAATAAAATTTTTTGGATAATATTTTAACCTCTTCTTCTAATTAATTGGATAATATAATAATTATTTAAATATATAGATCAGAAACGAGAACACTCAATCATTTGGCCATATAAATAATAATATGTGATCGTCTAGTATCGGAGGACCTGTTGTGTATGTGTAGTAACTATAGATTCTTTGATTGGTATATGATGGAGTAATAACTACGAGATAAATACATATCTCGATAATACAAATTATGATACAAAGTATATGTTATGAATAATAATTATACAGTAAATAATTTAAAGTAAAATCATTATGGTTTTAATAATTAAGAGGGCCCCCTAAGGGGCAGAGGAGACTGGCTCCATCCACACGCCAAGCCTCAAGTGGAAGACTCACCAACTAACTTGTTCCTTCCCCCTTGAATATGGAATATGCAAAGTAGGATTGCGATATACACCATTTGAAGGTGAGATGGGATGAGTATTCTCAGCACCAAAACAAGTTTAGTTTATATTATTAAATCAACATTACAAGTGGCTTCACCAAGCTTGTGATGCTTCAAGTAAATAAATAAAGATATAGTTGCCAAAGGCAAATCGAACTGAATTCAGGATCACTCACGACACAGAAGCTTACTTATGGATATTGACCCCTTCAGTTCCATGAGGCGATAGAGAGACCGTCAAATAGACTGCCGACCTCGAAACTAAATCCCAGCATCACTCAGTCACGGAGCCCACCTAATGGGGAACACCCCGGCCCCAGTGTGACAGTGGAGATCAGACTGAAGATACGAGTCGTAACAGAAACTAGGAGGTCACTCAAAAGCCAGAACTTACTAATGGATCCCAGTATCCTTTCAGCCCTATAATGTGACATTGGAGATCACCCGTAATTGCAGTACGATAAATATTAGAGTGGTATGATAGCCCGATGCCATCAACACCACAATATTGGTCAATCCAATATATAATGTTGATAATTGCTATATTACAACCATAGCATGTATAATTTATAAATTTCCTTAATACCAAGAATACTCGAGGAAATAAGGGTTGTGTATTCGTTAATCAGAGCTAGACTCTGTTATGATTGTTTATATTTAAATAAGATTACTTACATAGCAAAGTAATCATTATATTAGTGAGATATTATAAGCGAGGACTATAAGTCCCAAATCTAAATAGAGATATCTGAATGATCCACATGATGAACCAACCAGAAGATAATGTTTAGTTTATAGAAGGACTGCACGTCCAAATATATATCAGTAAGATTTGATTAATCACATAGTGAAATAATCAGAATAATATAGATAATAATGTCAAAGGTCTATGACATGGATTATTGTGATGTATGAACATCCACTAGGTAGACAGTCGATGTGATACAGGACCGGAGTCCTTAGATGTAAAGGCCAAAGCCTAAGATAATTGATGAAATGATTAGCCATAAAATGGATAATCATAAATATGTATAGATTGAGGACCGAAGCCCATAGATGTGATTATATTTATGTATACATATATATATTTATATAATATGTATATAAATTAAAGGACTAAGAGTCCTAATATGCTTAAGTTGAGCATATACAATAAAGTAATTAGTATTTGTTATTATGGCCAAGGACCTTAAAATAAACCGTTATTTATTGAATTGACTGGAACAAGGAAAATAATAATAAATATCTTAATTAATAAAGAACCGAAGAAATACTCTAATAACCAATAAGAATTAATAGATACCGGTTTAATTAGTAATTATATTTTTATACGTATACGTTTATTAAACCCACTAATTATGATGACGATTTAGGCCCTCATACTGGCCACTGATGGTTCAGGGAGAGAACCACAAGTGGTGCCCGAGACTTGTGACACGGGTGTAGGTTTAAAGGACCCTTTTAAAATGCACTAACACTCACCTTCACTACTTCTGGTAAACTCCCAGATCTCATCTAATAAATCCCCCCAATGTCTACAATTTTCACAACTATATATTATAATTAGGGAATTCCACTATTTACGAAAAGCGTAATACGTCTCTATATCTATAAAGGAGTCATATTGAACAGCATTGCTATTGCTTCAGCTGATTGATATAGATAATATTTATTACGGATTAATTCATCTATTATATACATATTTGTGCAGTGTAATAATTTGTATTATATAATAAATGTGATATGTGTCCTAAATCTTTACCTACATAACACCATATGTCCAAGGTAGCAATATATCTCTATATTGATACACCACACATATAACGCACATATAGTAAAGTTCAGGGTGTGAGACCTAGATAACCACATAGTTATCAACTAAACTGAAGTCCCTATTGGTTGTAGAAATTTCCACAGGGATCGTGGTCTAAAACCTTCATTGCGAGCTTTGACCCATCTCTCCTCAAATGATGGAACATGTGACTTCATCATAGATTCATCGATCTGAGCCTCTCTCTCCTCCTGATGAAAACTTCCACAACTAATTCAGAAATTATACTTCCTTACTGAAGCCTCCATAGAGATTTACGGATCATAATATATCATCAAAAACTCTTGGAAAATGTCACTTCAATAGTTCAATCATCGATATAAATATTTTCCTCCTTCTAGTGAAGCCTTCAGTAACCACGAACTCCCCCATGCGACACCTTTTGTAGAATGTATATAATTGTAGTATGGGTAAGTACTAAATCCCAACCAGGCAGTATCCTTCTATTTGAAATAGCAACCTTGCATTACTATCACAAACAAGGAACACTACAAAGCTAGTTATTCAGTGTGAGTAATAAAATATTTGAAATAAATAATTAATAGATGAATTTAGTAAGGGAAATATTTACCGTTTGCAAGTAATTGAATTATTAATAGCTACACAAGTGCAACAAAGTTCTATTATAACTCCATTAGATTACTTTTATTTATTTAAAGTAAATTTGCTATTATCTGAATTCTTATTGTAAATATTAAATTACCTATAACCGTTGAAGATTTTAACATGAGGATATTCCTTAACATCTAACAATAAAGTACTAAACTCCTGTATAACGTATATGCCTAAGAAATAAATAAATTAATATAAACCGATACACGAATTTCTAGAGACTATAACGTACGTAAAGATTCAATTATTCTAATATATATTTTACCCATTGTATGATGTACAATTACATAGGATTTAAGCACATAGTAAAACACACAATTTATAGAAAAGGAAATAAACACATGTAGAACCTAAAGAAAATAATTTTATAATACTAACATGCACAAAATAAAACAATAATATAAAAATAATAAAATCACACAAATTATAAAAAGGAAATAAACATATGTAATACCTAGAGAAAATGATTTTATAATACTAACATGCACACAATAACTCAATAATAGAAAATAACAAAATTATACACATGTATGTCTGCATAACAATTTACATGCGCTACGCATGTAACTCGAACCCGCGACTTCAGGAAACAGCGTACATTAAGCCACCAAACCATAGAGGCTCTCAATCTTATTATAACTTTAATATCTAACATTTAAACAAGGCTTAGATTATGGCCATAAGTCGACTTAACATACATCTAACCGAGTTTAATAATCCTATTATTTGCAATTATAAATTTAGCTGGATCAACACATCCTAAATATTATCTTCTCAATAAATTTCAGACTGCCTCATTTAAAGTAAAAGAATTAAATCACTTACCGAGATGCTCGACAGGAACCACTAATAAAATAATTAATTAAACACTTGCTCACCTCACGGTCACTCCCGACTAATCCCTTCTAACACCCATATTGGCTATTTATAGACATTTTTGTTTACCAATGTGTATGTGTTAATAATGATATACATTAGTGTGCGTAAATCAAAGCTATCGTTTTGAGCTAATGAATTCTATGAAATAAGATTGAAACATTTTTTATTTAATATTATTTTTGTATTGTTTTTACGTAAAATTATTTAATATATCTTATTTATTAAACCATATGATGTTTCTATTTATAATTATTTTATTTTTAAATAATCTAGTTTATAGAAATTAAATCAATGTTTAGTTAGTGAATTAAAGTCCTAAAATGAATTGTTTTTAAAATCTAATACAATTTTTGAACTAAATATTTTTAATATACTTATGGGTATAGGTGAACCGTCACAGCCGACCCCCTAATTATCAAGAAGTTCCACCAGAGTGATAATTACAGAAATTTTATATCAGGTTCACCCACTATTATCTAAACTAACAATTTGTTTTATTACCAAAATATGTCTTACCTAATCTTTTGATATAATTAATGCATTTCTATATTGTATATAATAATAGAATTATTTGCCTTTAATAGAAGAATGACCGAACATAACTTTTTATACATATGTAGAAAATATATTATATAAGTAATATACCACTTGATAAAGGACCATATATATCTATTTACTCTGTAATAATTTATTATATATTCTCCTACGCATTGAAATTTGTTACTATTGACAATCTAACAAGTACAACATTTGTGTAATATAAATCTACTAATACCAAAGTAAGAAAAGTTAGTTTATGAATATTTCATTATAGTATGACTTGTTTAATATTATCCTTTCCCTCTGCATGCAAAAATTTCAGTTTCTCTTAATTTTGTAGATATCCAATTTATCAACCGTCCTAATATTTCCATATAAAATAAACAACATTGTATCATAAGTTATTTTGGCACAGTTTACGATTATATTATTTTAAATGTGCTGGGTAATCTATTATAATCTGGACTATCTGAAACTAGACAAATCACATTTTGTTCTCTATGCTATGCACTACAATGCCTATGGAGACTTCAATATGTTTAGTCTCTTCTCTTACTAACTAAATTTAATTTCTATCGGCCCTGAACAGTTTTAAATTTATTTTTAATCAACCCCTAAACTCATGTTTACTTACTACACACATATGATAATATAATTACTAAACTCTGATTATTTAAATAAATATTAATTTGTAATAATTGTTCTCTATCGAGGAACAACTTTTAGTAATTCCGAAAAACAATGATATAATAATTAATTTGAAACAACTATTATATATATAATTAATTATTTGTTGTCAGTATTTCTATCGACCCCCGACAGGTTCTAATTTATAAACGACCCTCCAAACTATAACGTAGTAACTAGTTTACTACATTTATATATTATAAAATTATTTATTTTATCGACCCCCAACATTTTAATATATAAACGACCCCAACCATTTAGTAATTTCGGAAAACAATAACATAGTAACTGATTTGGCACATACAGTATATTTGTTGTAATTATTCTATCGCCCCCCAACAGTCTTAATTTATAAGCGACCCCCAAACCTTTAGTAATTTTGAAAACAATAAAATATAGTAGTAACGATTTCCGTATGTAATGACGTCATCTGTCAGCAATTCTATTGATACTGTCAACTATCATTTTACAACACAAATGCAACTTACAAATTGATAAAAAATATTTCTATCGAATATCGAATTAATAAACTCGTTGCTAAACAATTAGATTCGGAATACCTTCGTAACTACCTTGATATCTATTGAGGAGGAAGAAAAATGATTTATATAAACTATGCCTGTATATGTATATTCAATAATATTAAATATAGTTATAATACATTTTTTTTTTTTTTGAACGCAATGAAGTTTGTTTGATTAATCCAATAATTTAAAATACAGCTGCTAGATGGCGCAAAATGTTGATATTTTATTTATTTATTTTATAAAAATAATAAGTTTCTTTATAAGTAAAACCTCCTATGTTCATTCTAATATCTACATGTGTACAAAATGTCATGATAATCGGTTCAGTAATCTTTCTCGTGAAAGTGTATGTTCATTCTAATATCTCCATGTGTACAAAATTTGAAGATGATCGGTACAGCAGTCTTTTTCGTGAAAGTTCATATTAGTGTTTCCACTATGAAGTACTGAGAGATAAGGTAAGTGGACTGTATGGAGAGAAATAAGGGAACAATTTATTCCTAATATCTAAATTCCATCTCACCGGGGACATGACAGTGAAGATCTGCAAGCAATAAGTCGATTAAACATGATCTAATTATGACTTATTACAGATTTAATTATTGAGTATAGGTAGCTGATTGGTAATACAATTGACCACTGTTATCATGAAACTTTGTTTATTATGCTTAGCGTTGATTATTTATATAAGTAGCCGATCGGTAATACAATGACCACTGTTATAGTGAAGCTGTTTATTATGTTTAGCGTTTATTTATTTAACATAGACGCGTAGTTAATCCGATACTTTCTAACAATGAATTCATAAACAGTATAATGTTTAACAATAAGTTCAACTGTCTACAACAATCAAAGATTATGTTGCGAAGTGCTAACTAAAAGGTATAGAATGGTACACATTATATTTTGTTTAATTATAATTGAGAACGATAACAGACGTGATAAACAAAAGTACCTCTGTTCTTAGTTTATTCGATGGCCACATAACAAGGATTCAAATTATATTACGATGCAATTAAACAATCAACAGGCACATAACTAATACTGTTCCGAAGTATTTTATATAGAACAAAGAGCACAATGACTAGTTGTATATTTATATTCAATGTTTATATTTATTTATGTTATTTTTTATTCTTCCTAGTATATGTAATTGGTTTGGCTGTTGTACCGCTGAATTTATAAATTGAAATGATTTTGTGTTGACTTACAACTTTAACAGAACGAGATTATGTAGTTTTACATGATTACCTCTTAATAATTCGGAAAAAAATGACAACTAAGAATTAGATACATAATATTTAAAGAATTGAGTTTTTAATAGTCAGTTAATTTTCAATAGTTTAACGAACCTAATATTCCACTAGTTACCTAATTTATTCGTAAATTTATTTTCATAATACTATTACATTTAAATTACATATTATTGCTACTCTCATCATATTTTAAAACCAATTCACTCAGTCACAGACGCCAATTGTGATCAAGTGTTCGCAATGATCTATTTTAATAAAAATTAGCCATAACCCTATCCTGAAATCCTGATATCCTGGTAAGCTTCTATCCTTTCACTATGATATCCTGAAATTCTGGTATCCTAGTAACGATGGTATCCTGGTCACGATGATAATCCTGGTCTCCTAGTCACGTGAAATCCTGAAATTCTGGTATCCTGGTCACGATGGTATCCTGGTCACGTGAAATCCTGAAATTCTGGTATCCTGGTCACGGCACCAATTGTAACGATCGCCCCTTTCCCTAATAATTTTTTTTTTGGATAATATTTTAACCTCTTCTTCTAATTAATTGGATAATATAATAATTATTTAAATATATAGATCAGAAACGAGAACACTCAATCATTTGGCCATATAAATAATAATATGTGATCGTCTAGTATCGGAGGACCTGTTGTGTATGTGTAGTAACTATAGATTCTTTGATTGGTATATGATGGAGTAATAACTACGAGATAAATACATATCTCGATAATACAAATTATGATACAAAGTATATGTTATGAATAATAATTATACAGTAAATAATTTAAAGTAAAATCATTATGGTTTTAATAATTAAGAGGGCCCCCTAAGGGGCAGAGGAGACTGGCTCCATCCACACGCCAAGCCTCAAGTGGAAGACTCACCAACTAACTTGTTCCTTCCCCTTGAATATGGAATATGCAAAGTAGGATTGCGATATACACCATTTGAAGGTGAGATGGGATGAGTATTCTCAGCACCAAAACAAGTTTAGTTTATATTATTAAATCAACATTACAAGTGGCTTCACCAAGCTTGTGATGCTTCAAGTAAATAAATAAAGATATAGTTGCCAAAGGCAAATCGAACTGAATTCAGGATCACTCACGACACAGAAGCTTACTTATGGATATTGACCCCTTCAGTTCCATGAGGCGATAGAGAGACCGTCAAATAGACTGCCGACCTCGAAACTAAATCCCAGCATCACTCAGTCACGGAGCCCACCTAATGGGGAACACCCCGGCCCCAGTGTGACAGTGGAGATCAGACTGAAGATACGAGTCGTAACAGAAACTAGGAGGTCACTCAAAAGCCAGAACTTACTAATGGATCCCAGTATCCTTTCAGCCCTATAATGTGACATTGGAGATCACCCGTAATTGCAGTACGATAAATATTAGAGTGGTATGATAGCCCGATGCCATCAACACCACAATATTGGTCAATCCAATATATAATGTTGATAATTGCTATATTACAACCATAGCATGTATAATTTATAAATTTCCTTAATACCAAGAATACTCGAGGAAATAAGGGTTGTGTATTCGTTAATCAGAGCTAGACTCTGTTATGATTGTTTATATTTAAATAAGATTACTTACATAGCAAAGTAATCATTATATTAGTGAGATATTATAAGCGAGGACTATAAGTCCCAAATCTAAATAGAGATATCTGAATGATCCATATGATGAACCAACCAGAAGATAATGTTTAGTTTATAGAAGGACTGCACGTCCAAATATATATCAGTAAGATTTGATTAATCACATAGTGAAATAATCAGAATAATATAGATAATAATGTCAAAGGTCTATGACATGGATTATTGTGATGTATGAACATCCACTAGGTAGACAGTCGATGTGATACAGGACCGGAGTCCTTAGATGTAAAGGCCAAAGCCAGATCAGATAATCATAAAATATATATTGATTGAGGCCCGAAGCCCATAGATGTAATTATAGTTATGTATATATACATGTATAATATGTATATATAAATTAAAGGAATAAGAGTCCTTAAGTTGAGCTTATACACTAAAGTAATTAGTATTTGTTATTATGGCCAAGGACCTTAAAATAAACTTTTATTTTATTGAATTGACTGGAACAAGGAAAATAATAATAAATATCTTAATTAATAAAGAACCGAAGAAATACTCTAATAACCAATAAGAATTAATAGATACCGGTTTATTTAGTAATTATACCTTTATATGTATACGTTTATTAAACCCACTAATTATGATGACGATTTAGGCCCTCATACTGGCCACTGATGGTTCAGGGAGAGAACCACAAGTGGTGCCCGAGACTTGTGACACGGGTGTAGGTTTAAAGGACCCTTTTAAAATGCACTAACACTCACCTTCACTACTTCTGGTAAACTCCCAGATCTCATCTAATAAATCCCCCCAATGTCTACAATTTTCACAACTATATATTATAATTAGGGAATTCCACTATTTACGAAAAGCGTAATACGTCTCTATATCTATAAAGGAGTCATATTGAACAGCATTGCTATTGCTTCAGCTGATTGATATAGATAATATTTATTACGGATTAATTCATCTATTATATACATATTTGTGCAGTGTAATAATTTGTATTATATAATAAATGTGATATGTGTCCTAAATCTTTACCTACATAACACCATATGTCCAAGGTAGCAATATATCTCTATATTGATACACCACACATATAACGCACATATAGTAAAGTTCAGGGTGTGAGACCTAGATAACCACATAGTTATCAACTAAACTGAAGTCCCTATTGGTTGTAGAAATTTCCACAGGGATCGTGGTCTAAAACCTTCATTGCGAGCTTTGACCCATCTCTCCTCAAATGATGGAACATGTGACTTCATCATAGATTCATCGATCTGAGCCTCTCTCTCCTCCTGATGAAAACTTCCACAACTAATTCAGAAATTATACTTCCTTACTGAAGCCTCCATAGAGATTTACGGATCATAATATATCATCAAAAACTCTTGGAAAATGTCACTTCAATAGTTCAATCATCGATATAAATATTTTCCTCCTTCTAGTGAAGCCTTCAGTAACCACGAACTCCCCCATGCGACACCTTTTGTAGAATGTATATAATTGTAGTATGGGTAAGTACTAAATCCCAACCAGGCAGTATCCTTCTATTTGAAATAGCAACCTTGCATTACTATCACAAACAAGGAACACTACAAAGCTAGTTATTCAGTGTGAGTAATAAAATATTTGAAATAAATAATTAATAGATGAATTTAGTAAGGGAAATATTTACCGTTTGCAAGTAATTGAATTATTAATAGCTACACAAGTGCAACAAAGTTCTATTATAACTCCATTAGATTACTTTTATTTATTTAAAGTAAATTTGCTATTATCTGAATTCTTATTGTAAATATTAAATTACCTATAACCGTTGAAGATTTTAACATGAGGATATTCCTTAACATCTAACAATAAAGTACTAAACTCCTGTATAACGTATATGCCTAAGAAATAAATAAATTAATATAAACCGATACACGAATTTCTAGAGACTATAACGTACGTAAAGATTCAATTATTCTAATATATATTTTACCCATTGTATGATGTACAATTACATAGGATTTAAGCACATAGTAAAACACACAATTTATAGAAAAGGAAATAAACACATGTAGAACCTAAAGAAAATAATTTTATAATACTAACATGCACAAAATAAAACAATAATATAAAAATAATAAAATCACACAAATTATAAAAAAGAAATAAACATATGTTACCTAGAGAAAATGATTTTATAATACTAACATGCACACAATAACTCAATAATAGAAAATAACAAAATTATACACATGTATGTCTGCATAACAATTTACATGCGCTACGCATGTAACTCGAACCCGCGACTTCAGGAAACAGCGTACATTAAGCCACCAAACCATAGAGGCTCTCAATCTTATTATAACTTTAATATCTAACATTTAAACAAGGCTTAGATTATGGCCATAAGTCGACTTAACATACATCTAACCGAGTTTAATAATCCTATTATTTGCAATTATAAATTTAGCTGGATCAACACATCCTAAATATTATCTTCTCAATAAATTTCAGACTGCCTCATTTAAAGTAAAAGAATTAAATCACTTACCGAGATGCTCGACAGGAACCACTAATAAAATAATTAATTAAACACTTGCTCACCTCACGGTCACTCCCGACTAATCCCTTCTAACACCCATATTGGCTATTTATAGACATTTTTGTTTACCAATGTGTATGTGTTAATAATGATATACATTAGTGTGCGTAAATCAAAGCTATCGTTTTGAGCTAATGAATTCTATGAAATAAGATTGAAACATTTTTTATTTAATATTATTTTTGTATTGTTTTTACGTAAAATTATTTAATATATCTTATTTATTAAACCATATGATGTTTCTATTTATAATTATTTTATTTTTAAATAATCTAGTTTATAGAAATTAAATCAATGTTTAGTTAGTGAATTAAAGTCCTAAAATGAATTGTTTTTAAAATCTAATACAATTTTTGAACTAAATATTTGTAGTATACTTATGGGTATAGGTGAACCGTCACAACCAGTGTGCAGAAACGACTCGAAGAATTAATGATGTGTATGGCGATGGTGTCGCAAAAGAAAACACAGTGGTTCCAATGTTTTCGTTCTGGAAATTTCGATCTGCAAAACAAGCCCCGTGAGCAGCCAGAGTCCAAGGTTGATAATGAAGAATTAAAGGCTAATATGGAAGCGGATCCATCGCTAACCACGTCCGAGTTAACTGCAGGCTGCAGTGTTAGTAACAAAACTGTTTTAATCCACTTAAAGCAAATTGAGAAGGTGAAAAAAGCTTGAAAGGATCATGAATTGAATGGAGCAAATCGACAAACGTGCGTAAACTGCTGCGTTACATTAGCCAACCGGCATAATAATGAAGGGATTTTAAATCAGATCATTACCTGTTATGAAAAGTGGATCTTGTACGATAATCGGTAACACTCATCGCAATGGCTGAATCCTAGCAAACTAACCAAATCCTGCCCCAAGCGAAAATTCAAACTCAAAAAAAGTTACCTGTGAGCATTTAGTGGACTAGAGCCTGTGTTGTTCACTTCAGCTTTCTTAAATCTGGCCAGAATATTACGGCAGATGTGTATTGTCAGCAATTGTAAACCATTATGGAAAAGCTAGCTGCTAAACAACCGAGACCGAGACCTATGGTGATTGACTAAATCACCATAGGCCACTGCTGCTTCAGGATAACGTTACGAAATTAGAAGAGCTTCCAATGTCCAATATATCCACCGTACTTCCCGGATCTTGCTGCTTTCTTTCAAAATTTGGATAATTTCTTGCAAGGGAAAAAATTCAAGTTCCATTTGTCGATTCCCGTCCTAATGGTTTTTTAGTAAAGGGGTCAATAAAACTACTTATCAAATGGCAAAAGTGCATGAATGGCAATGGACCATATTTTGATTAAATAAATGTATTATATTTTGAAAAATCAACTGAAATTGGCGTTTTGTAAGGGAGTAATTAGGTTACTCCCTTACAAATTTCATATATATATTTACTACACGAGTTGGAGTAAAATTAAAGAGATTTCGGCAGATCCTCAATGTCCGGGGAAATTCCAAATAAAATACGCATTCGCTGATGAGACACCAAATAATAGACAAATAGAAGCGGAAGACTTATGAGAAAAAAAGACCTGCACACAGCGAGCCTTCTGAAATCAGGCATTAGTATGATGCACCGCTATCGATACCTAAAATATATACAAAGACTTGATGAATCTATATAAAGATAATAACATACCACCACACTATCAGACGTTTTATAAGAACTTAAGTACTAAATCTGCTACCACAGAGTCCGATTCCGAAGTTGAGGATAATGAAGGTTAATAAAAATAATAAAAATATCACTATTTTGAACATTTTTTGATTAAGTGGATTATGGAGGCAATAAACATTTCTTTAAAAATAATAAAAAATTAATAATAACCCTGCTTGTTTTCATATTCTCTAAATTAATTTGTCCCTATATTTATACTTTTGACTTACATGCACGCACATAATGGACTATTTACTGTAAGAAGTAGGTATTACATGATACAAATTAAATATTCAGTTACTTTCCGCATTATAAAAGCTATTTTTATAAATACACTAACTAAACTAAAATAAATGGCTCCCTAGAAATACGTAACTCGATGTACAAAAAATGATTTTCCGTTAAATAACAACGTAATTATACTTGCAACTCTAGATTATAATGAAATATAGGAGAGTATAAAGGCGTAAGTAGAGTTAAATTTGTTCATATATTTCAAAATACATAACAAAAAAGCAATAATTGTAGTTACCCCTGCAAATGTTCTTTGTGTTTCGTGGAATACAGAAGTAACCGTGTTTTTTTAGATTATCTGGAAGTACATGAAGCTGTTCCTAAATTAAATGACACATGTAGTTGAAGGCAACTGTGACCTACGATTTTCTCTTTGAAACTTATTTCTAGAACTCATACAAAAAATATAGGACAGTTTTTTTAAGCTCCTGAAAAGTTGGTGAAAATCACTTACTTCCTTTTTCCAGGAATAGTGCGAAGCGTCAAAAACATTTTTTTTTCGGACTAGTCTAATGCTGTTGGCCGCAGCTGGCCTTTACAGCTTCACCGGACGATAGGGGGCGAGTACAGATGGCACTCCAAACGTAAGGAAGGACTTGTGGAGCGGCTGAAGCCTGCCTGATGGATTTACTTATTCAAAATGGCATATAAGTAACATCTGACAAGTTTTAGAGTAAGAGGAGTTCCCTTTTTTTTTTCATGTTCGGGCTATCAGCTGTTTTGTAGTTCACCACTATATTTTATTTATTAATATTATAAACGTGGAAGATTGTGACCGTAGATGGAAGGATGGATGTTTCTTACTCGTTCACGCAAAAACTACTGAATGGTTTTTATTGAAACTTTGCAATAATATAGCTTATATATCAGAATAATACATAGCCTAACAAGTTGACAGTTACTGGCAGCCTACATTAATTATATAAAAAAAAAGATATCAAAGAATGTAACAATGAAAAAAACATGATGAGAACTGAAAATGTAGCATATAAATATATGTACAATTATATATGTATATTAGGACAAATAGAACCAGTAGGACCAAGAAATTATCAACACATACGCTATAAATTACGACGAAACTGCGGTACAGGTAATCTTTAATACATAGGTTTAACTATGATTGAATAACAATTTGAACTAGAGGAAATGATCGATTTTTTTACACGTTTGCGAGGGTGCTACTCCTCAACCCACCCTAGGATTTTCATTAGTGTTCATAACACAACTTTTTTAATCATCTTAGAAGTTTTGTACCGGGAGGAAAACCTTGACCTATACCTAACTTGTGGGTCAATGGATCAACATAAGATTAACAACTTTCTGCCATTGTCTAATCCGCAGCAATCCAAAAGCTCGTAAGCTCTATGTCTGATAGTTCAGAGAATAATTAGAGACAGACGGTCTAGTGGTTTAATACGACACTTCACTTCCGATGGTCGCGGGTTCGATTACTCGCAGGTACAAACATTTGTATTCATGAGTGTAATTTTTCTATCTGTCTGGATGTTTTCTATGTATATTATGTATGTATTTACAAAAAATATATATTTAAGTACTTATATTAGTTGTCCCATAACATAAGCTCTACTTAGCTTGGAACTAGATGGCGCTGTGTGAATTGTCCAGGAAAAAAAAATAGAAAAAAATATCTATACAAATAAATATGAAGTATCTGTTTGTTTTATGTCTGTTATTATTTTGTAATTTAAAGTTAACAGATTCTCACTAAATGCATATGAAAGTAAATACAATACTTACATCAAAAAGTTAATTTTAATATTTTTTATCTGTCTATTTGTTCTTGCTAATTACTGAAATGGCTGACTCTTTTATGAAGGGACTTCCACTCGCAGATAGCTAATGTTATAACGAGTAACTTAGATTACTTTTTTTATTTAATTACTATTTAATTTCATAATATTAAGTTAAAGTTTTGCGCACACGTCCAGGGTCACAGCTAATGCACACACACAATAAATACACGTATATAGTACATGTATATTACGCTATTTATCATACCGTATACTCAGGCAAAGCAAGGGCGGATCGCTAGTCGTATCTAAACGCTAATTAGATATTCATTGTACCTATCTCGCGAATGGCTCTCTGCTACTAACATTTTATAGCGCACGCTGTATAAACGCTATAATTCCACTATCACCCTGTAGAATTGGTATTATAAAACGAAATAATAGAGGAATTCACTAATATTAACTGGTATGGTTACTTATAGTAAGAAACATTTTGACTTACATTTTACAAGCTGTACCCGCGACTTCGTTCGAATAAAATGATAAATTAAACAAGAGATGCGATCCATTAATGATACAGGCATATCGTTGTTTGAAACAGAACAGGAAATTTTGGTAAGATTATCTAAAACTAGATGTATCCGCGACTTCGTTCGCGCAGCGCATGCAACGGAAGCCCCCAAATATGAATCATTATCCACGTTTTTGCAACTTTCTTCACTGATGCTTCGCTTCTCTTGGTCGAAGCGTAGTATTTAGAGGAAGGAATTCTCATTACTCGAGGAAGAAATGAGAAGTTTCTAGAAACGCTTATAGCATAGAAATGGCCTATCCAACGCCAAATTAAATTTTCAATTCGATCCAGTAGTTCCTTAGATTTGCGTATTCAAACAAACGAACAAACTCTTCAGTGTTTTAATCTTAATATAAGTGTAGTTTTATTTTTAGATCTCTCTAGCAATTTAGCACATCGCCTTACTTCCGATGGTCGCTAGTTTGATTCTTCAGAGGGTACAAATAATTAATTTGAACTTAAAAATGAATCTGTATTATTGTAAATATGTACATTTATTTGAAAAAAATACGAGCTGAGTTTCTTATCAGTTTTTCTCATCTCGAAATTATTCCGAACTAACGGTAGATCTGATATATCATAAGTCTATAATAGACATACATGAATAAAGATATTTTGAATTTGAATTTGAATATAGCTAGGAAGAGAGATTCTATTCTATCTAATCAAACGAACCTTCCTGTTTTTAAAATCGGCTAAAAATATAATTACACTGTACTTCTACGTCCTGTTTGCACAGAGCAGCTGCTATTCAATTTATTGTTTCTACGTTTTTCATAAACGCAATCGAAAACAAAAAGAGAGCAGATTTTCTACATTTCCAGGAAATTGAATAATTCAGAACACGGTCGTCATGAGGAAATCTCAATCTTATTTAGCACCGTCCAAAGTTCAATTCCGCGACAGCAGAGTTGGACCGATTCACTCCGTAGATTAGTTTTCTATTTCCTGTGGAGACTGGAATTAAGAGTTACGGCTACAGCAGCCAACCTTTCGGAAGACCATTCTGTAGGGATTCAAGAACATTTTTAATATTGGCAAGTTTTTTTGTAACTGGAAATACAAACAAACTGACGGTTTGACCCGATCGAAAGTAACAATATTCGTGTATATCTTAATCCTTATACATATTATAAATGTGAAAGTAGAGATGTTTGTTACATTTTCACGCAAAAACTACTGAACCGATCATCATGAAATTTTGTAAACATGTTCTTGGAGGTATTAGAATGAACTTAGGATACTCATTATTTAAAAAAAAACATTTATTTTATAAAACATATTATTAACACGAAAGTTTGTGAGTATGGATGTTTGTTACTCTTTCACGCGAAAACTACTGAACGGATTTTGATTAAACTTTACAGTAATATATATTATGTTCCATAATAACACATAGGGTATATTTTATATTGAAAATGAAATCGCTGGCACAGCTAGTATAAAATAAAGTATGTATTTATCTGTGTATATATGTGCTTCATATACACATTTTTCTGCTTTATATTTTATATTTCAGTACATTGATATATAATATACATACTAGCTGTACCAGCAAACGCTATATGGTTATAGCGAATAGCAAATAGGGGTTGATGTTGGAAGGGTGAAAATTTAAAGTTGTATATAATTTTAATGCTGTATCACATAGTATAAAACAAAGCCGCTATCGCTGTCTGTCCGTCCCTATCTACGCTTAAATCTTTAAAACTACACAACGCATTTTGAAGCGGTTTTTTTTAATAGATAGAGGGATTCTAGAGGAAGGTTTATATATATAATACATGTACACCCTGGCGAAGCCGGGGCGAGTAGGTAGTCATAAATAAACAAAACTTTTTCAGGTGGGCCACCCTAATCACTAAAGAGTATAAAAAGTAGGGTTATCTACTTTTTATACTATTATCATACTATTTTATACTATTCTCAGACCTACAGAGTATACATATGAAATTTAATCAAAATCAGTTAATAATAATAATATGTATATACTGCCAGTACAAAAGACACATATATATTTGAATCTATAAAAAAATCGTTAAGCTATTTCGGATAAGTATGGCGAGTAATGCTGTGATACGAGAAAAATATATATATTTTAGCAACCGTCACTTGTAGCTAGAAGTTGTGAAGGGCCTTATTATAAGACATGCTGAGTGCTTGTTAGAAACGTCGGGAACCACTCCACTGGGTGATATAAATACGTATATAGCTATATTTTATGTACCCATCTGGATATATCTATATAGCTCTATGGCATACTTTTACTTTATATACGGTACCATATAAAAAATATTAAAAATAAAAATATGAAAACTTTATTCATACGCGGCTAATATATTCTATATTAAAAAATATTTTTGATTTCAGCCGTACAATATCAAGTTTTTTCAGCTAATATTCTTTTCCCTACCGTCCAGTTCAATTGAGAAGAATGGAAAAAAAACTGATTAATTATACCCCCAAGGGGATAAATTAGGGGATGAAACGTTGCATATGCATAAAGCTACTATGACGTAGGCATCCCCTAAGAAAGGATTTTGATAAATTCCACCCCTAAGGGGATAAATTAACGCGAGCGAAGCCGCGGGCAAAAGCTAGTATACTTATATAGGTGTCTATGTCTAACATTAAATGAAAATCCCGTGCATAAACTGCTATTGCCATGCACGCTGGTCATGTAAGTAATCGTTCAGTTTTTCCATTCCTTTCTTAGACCAAGATAACTGTATCATACTATTACATTAACTGTAAATGGTACTACTTAGTTGTTCACTACTCGACTATCAAGACCTAAGTGTCCTCTCAAATGTATTCTCTCCCCAGTAGTCGCTATTGCCCCACCACCAATGTGACATGGCATGCCATAGACTAGCCACAGGCAGAGGTATTCATTCTAGAAAGGTAGTCTGGAGAATATGGCGCTGCTATCTACACGGCATAACATAGTGGCGCCCTCTATTAACTTTCTTACGATAGCGGCAACAACCCACATTTTATTCCATTATTACGGCAGTATTTATAGCAAATCATGACAATACAGTTATCTTGGCCTAAGAATGGAATATAATTTATATATTCTATGTATAATATAAATAAAATTATATTCGTAAAAAATAATAAATGTAAATTTATAAAAACTAAAACTAAAAAATTAAATATAAATAAATATCTATTTATTATATAATATAATATATATAATATAATATAATATAATTTATCGTATTCATTTATGTCTGAGCGTCGATATTGCTCTCTATTTCAACACAACTCTATATCATAAGAAAAAAGAACGTATGTTCGTAGTTGTTTTACTTAAAATATAGTTAAGACGGGCCTGTGTATCCATTTTCTTGCTGAAAATGCTCTCGTATTACAACAATACGGCGGCATGAACTGTACACGTAAGCGATATATAAATTTGCAAATGTGAAAGAATATTTTATAAGGGCTGAAGGTTTGAAATCAACCGTGAGGAAAAATGTAAAGCAAAATAACAAAGGACATATATATATATATATATTATTTGTGCTATTACATGCAACGCTTGAGTACACTTTTACGCGAGTACATTTTTTGTTCATATCGGATCTGCTTACCTTGTATTAATAATAACAAGAAATGGGATGAAAAAACCAGAGACGAAACTCCTAGCATTTCATTTGTTTACCGTGCGGGTGCCGAGTCAAGTGTGTGGCAGAGTCCAGAAAAGATGGCAGAAAAGAGTGGCAGAAAGTCCGAGCAGTTCTTGAGACTTGTGACCCAGGTATAGGTTTTAGAGCTGCTTTGCTGTCGTCCACACTCATATTCACTACTCACTTTCTATTCCTGCTCAGCCAAACCTGGGAGGCCTACTATAGGTTTAGATACACGATCTAGTATAGACCTCACTGCAGATCTAATCGGTCCAAATAGATTGTAAAGAGATTTCGCTGGTATACCTCTCGCTATCACTTCAACTGCATGTAAAATAATCTACAATTTTAAATAGGATTAAAAATTGTAAAAACCGTATGCGCTATATCTATTTTTTTAATTAGAATAGAATAGAAATAGAATAGAAAATCATTTATTCAAATAAACTTACATTGAAGCACTTTTGAATAGTCATTACATTTTTTTTTAATCTACCGCTCGTTCGGAAAGCTGTCTCATCACAAGAAGAACGAGCAAGAAACTTGCGTGTTGCTCTTTAGTGCAATTAGTGTAGTAATTAAAATTATATTGTTTTATTTGGCTTATTAGCACTGCAAAATACAGACAGGTTGCACTCCAAACTCGCGGAATGACTTATGGAGCGGCTGAAGGCCAACTTTAGTCTGAGGGCATCGCATACGATACGACTTTAGTCTGAGGGCATCGCTAGGGGTTCAAACCTTGGACCTTGCCCAGGACGTCGTAATTTCTATCCCGCTTTGAATTGGACGGGGGATCGATTGGATCATGGCGGTGTTAGCAAGTCATGAAGTTGTAGATTGAATTTTAGATTCGTTTTAAAATACATACTAAAATTAATAAATAATGATTTAGATAAAAAATATTCTTACTTATTTCACACAAACTATATTATTTTACTCCATTTAAAAAACTGGCTCTCGCACTGGGATCACTTTTCCCTTATCGATTTCATTTGACAACATCTATACGTTACGTCAAAGATCCATTACATTAAGTAACAGCAAATTATATCTGTCTGTATTGAAATGACATATGAAAATAATATATTCATGACTATAATACTAGACAGGGTAATCAGTAGAATTATCAACTGAAGATGTCTTGGTGAATATGACATTTATCATGCCCTTGCCATAACTATTCCATCAAACGTGGAGCTTTGGCGCCAGGAGGGGGTCACATAGTCGTGGTCATGGCGCCAGGAGGGGGTCACATGGTCGTGGTCATGGCACCAGGAGGGGGTCACATAGTCGAGGTGATGGCGCCGGAAGGGGACCTCATAGTCGTGGTCATGGCGCCAGGAGGGGGTCACTCATAGTCGTGGTCAAGTCAAAAACTTATAATTTAATTTTGATAACAATAGATACAAGTAAAAAGTAGTATTTTATTAATGTACAAAGTTATTATATTAAATTAATTATATATTGAAGATATGTTGTTACATAAAATCTTTATGGTGACAAAATTTATTTATTAATTTAAGGAAAACCAAGGCTATTTAAGTATATCTTAAATAAAACCAATATAAACGTCATATTAAGCCACTGACAGGCTTTCACAAATAACAACAGACTAATTCTAAAAATTTACGTTACTACATATAAAAGCAACAACACATTATAAAGTTAACAGGGAATATGAAATTAATTGACAAGAGTACAGTAACAAATAGTGAATTTATATCATATTTATATAGTAATAAAATATATAAATAAAATCATTATGTTCAATTAGTGGTCCACCTAAGTCTTGGAACCAGCTCAGGGGGGGGGGGGTCACGACCCCCATGACCCCCCTCTGGATCCGCCGTTGCATGCCATAACATGTTGCTGAATATATTTTGAATACAATGTGTTACGGCAACCTACCGCTGTGTCTAGAATATAATAATAATAATAAACTTAGGACAGTCCACACAACGCCATCTAGTCCCTAGTTAAGTAAGCTAAAGCTTGTGTTATGGGTACTAGATAACCGATACAAATACATAGAAAACACCCGACCGATACAAGCAATCATACTCATGAATACAAATGTTTGTGCTGTGCAAGGAATTGAACCGGCGACCTTCGGAAGCAAGACGGTGTGCTAAATCGCTAGACTACTTAGGCAAACGCAGCAGGGGTGTCACGTTTTTTATTAACTTTGAATTATTTCTTTATATTTAATCAACAGCCTAATAAATAAATTTCAGGCTTCTAGCTTTAAAAATGAGGATACTTCCATAGAACCTTTTATCTCTCCTTACAACCCTTTTTTCGCATTAAAAGTAGCGTCTACCCTTTCTCAGCGTCTAGACTATCTGTGTATCAAATTTCATTTATATCAGTTCAGTAGTTTTGTCCTGAAACCGCGTCACATAGACTTACTCTTGCATTTTAATAATCTTAATATATATAATATTATAAATGTGAAAGTTTGTATGTATGGATGGATGTTTGTCACTCTTTCACGCAAAAACTATTGAACTAATTTCGATGAAATATTACAGTAATATAGCATATATCAAAATGACATATAGGCTAAAATTTCATGCGAGTGAAACAATGAGCAGAGCTAGTTAGTTATATTGTAAATGTGTTACATTAGTGTGCTTTTCAAAATGTATAAAATAAATTTATATGAGTAGATTATCGTATGCTAATTTATTATTTACCTACATACTTAATATGTGCCCGTGAACTTTGATATTTTAACAAAAGAAAAACTTTCAACACCCTAATTTGCTGGGTTTACTTAGGCCTCCTATATTATTCAAGGTTTAGGAAAGTAAATTAATTATTACCAAGTAGTGTAATAGATAAAATTAAACGAATATACACAATGTAATGGCATTATCATAACAAGCCATTAATGGTACAGTCTCCTTTTGGGGAGAGAATATCTCTCCCCAATAGATACCTATTTAAGATACAGAGAAAGCACTTGCAATTCCCCTGGTGTTGCGGGTGCTCATGGGCGGCGGTAATCACTTACCATCAGGTGAGCTGTGTGCTCGTTTGTCCCCTGTGTTATAAAAAAAACTGATATATATTTCTAATTATTTATATATAATTGAACATGCATACTGATAGCCTCGGTGGTCTTGCAGTTTACCACACCGCTTTAATATAATATAATAATATATTTTATTGACACCAATTTAAGTAGTTACAGTTATTCTCCTTATAAACTATTACATTTTTGTTAAATACACATCATACATACATATAATATACCAGTAGCATCTATACTAGGCCGAGCCTGTATCATAGATACTACCTTCTTCCAGCGTAATATATATATATAGGTAAAAATTAAAATGTTCCAATTGCGTGGGTAGATTTACATTTCAACTTGTACAAAATATGAATGAATTGCATTGGCATCAATCCATTCGCAGCTCGTAAACAGGTTTACAAGTGTCTCAACGCAACCACAATAACCATGAACTTTAAAGCTTTACTTCCAATGGTCGCGGATTTGATTCCCTGGCACGTTGCAAACACTTGTATTCATGAGTATTCTCTGTATCGGTCTGGGTGTTTTCTATGTCTAATATATATGTATTTACGAAAAAAACTATGTATCTATATCTATCAGTTGTCTAGTACCCATAACACAAACCTTAGCTAGCTTAACTTGGGTCTAGATAGTGCTAAATGAAAAGTATATATTATGTATATAATTGCAAAAAAAAATATGTAACTATTTATATCACTTGTCTAATACCCGTAACACAAGCTCCGCTTACCATGGGACCAGATGGCGCTGTGTTAATTGTCCAGGGTTTGTTATTATTTAGTTATTTATACACAATAAATTTACAATATAATAAATTAACAATACATACCCTGTTTTTTATATAGTGTATCAATTTGGTAGATGACTCTTTCTATACTAATTTCACAAAAGCCCAACTGTCCATATTTCTGTCAGTTTGTTATATACAGTATGACGAATCACCTGATAGATACTGGTAACTATTATGTATATACTTTTTTTGTACTACTACAAACAAGCATATGGTCCACGAATCACCTGATAGATACTGGTAACTATTATGTATATACTTTTTTTGTACTACTACAAACAAGCATATGGTCCACGAATCACCTGATAGATACTGGTAACTATTATGTATATACTTTTTTTGTACTACTACAAACAAGCATATGGTCCACGAATCACCTGATAGATACTGGTAACTATTATGTATATACTTTTTTTGTACTACTACAAACAAGCATATGGTCCACGAATCACCTGATAGATACTGGTAACTATTATGTATATACTTTTTTTGTACTACTACAAACAAGCATATGGTCCACGAATCACCTGATAGATACTGGTAACTATTATGTATATACTTTTTCTGTACTACTACAGTCGCAAACAAGCATATGGTACATTTAATGGTAAACAGTTACCATAGCCACAGAAAACATAATATTACATACCGTAGCTATGGACGCATGAAACACCAGGGGTGTCACGTGCGCGTTGACGATTCTAGAAAAACTTTAATATGCCTTTGGACATGAAAAACAGCCACTCGACCACGTCACAGCTACTTAAAATTACTATATGGTAGTTACAATATTCGCATTTTTCATGAGGATGCATGCGGGAATCGATACAAAAGCCGCTACGCTGTCATATATCAAGAAATCAGTATGAAATAAGAAACTATAATGTTGTCCGCAAATAAACTTATACTTGCTAGATATTGCTATCATCTATAAATTCATCTAATATTAGTGTATAAATTCGAGGTTCAGGAGATCAGGAGCATTTGTACTTATTGAGTGAAATACAGTTTTTTTTTTCGGACTACTCTAATGCTGCTGGCCGTAGGGCCTTTCCAGCTTCACCGGACGTTGAAAAACGTTGATCGATCTAAGTGGCTAAATAATTTTTTTTTTTTTTTCGGACTACTCTAATGCTGTTGGCCGTAGCTGGCCTTTACAGCTTCACCGGACGTTATGGGGCGAGTGCAGATGGCACTCCAAACCCGCGGAAAGACTTATGGACGCCTGAAACACCAGGGGTGTCACGTGCGCGTTGACGATTCTTGAGAAACTTTAATATGCCTTTGGACATGAAAAACAGCACGAAAGTTACGACATCATGTTCCCCCTTTGCTTTCACCTCCTGCGTTGTTAATTTGGACTAGGGTGATATGCAGACGTAGGTACGTAGGCAGTTTATGAACCAATCTTAGGTTACCTTGTAAGATAGATACTAATGGTAGTAACTGGCGATCAGAATTACTTGAAATAGAAACAACTATATTGTTAAAGCCGGGGCGAGTAGCTGGTCATTGCAATTTAAATAAACACATAGCAAACTAGTGCTTAACAAAGATTTGCTATTTTGCCAAATGGAAGAGGAAACGCCACTACGCATCCTTTGTGGATGTAGCCTACTCATGCATAAATGAAATATCTCTTTGGAAAGTACACACTCTATCCTTAGTAGATAAAAACCATCGTTCTTAAGAATATCCTTCAATTATTGTACCTGATGGATCCACGCAGTGAACTCGAAAAAAGCGCAATAGATCTCTGCAGGTTGCAGGTCCAAGTATATGATAATAACCCAATGTAGCCAATATCCAGAAGTACTTTATGTGTAAATTAATATGTATATCGGACTCGCCGGTGATGGAAACACCTATAACAAATTAAAATTATACTGAGACACGTTGGACTCTACTGTAACCTGATGAACTTGGTCATGTGAATGTTTTATTTTTTAACGACCAGGATAACGACGATATAATTTCAAACAAGAAGAACTTACAAGAAATTCTATGGTTATTATTAATATTAATATATGTTAGGGCTCAGAGGCAGCTATGATTGATGGAAGGTAATAACAAGTCCTTAGAGGATACCTGCTACAGCCCGCGATTAAACGATGAGCTTGGAACATTCTGGAAAGTTAGTCACCCTGGTAGATTTGCGGCTCGTATCCCAGGAGTGGCTTTCATAATTTTAGATAATCTTACCAAAATTTCCTGTTTTGTTTCAAACAACGATATGCCCGTATCATTAATGGATCGCATCTCTTGTTTAATTTATCATTTTATGAACAAAGAAAACTTTTAGGAACTCGCAGATAACGTTAAGTTGGAATGACTTGTTTTGTCTTAAATACTCGAGCCTGACAAAGCTATATATATCATGTTTGTTTAATCAAAATTCAAACTAATTTAGCCACATCTTTACATGGTATAAAATAAAGTCGCTTACACTGTCTGTTTCTTAGATATTTTAAAGTACGCAACAGATATTAATTAAGTTAATAGAATAGAATAGAAAATCATTTAGTCAAATAAACTTAATTTAAGCACTTTTGAATAGTCATAATTTTTGTTTTATCTAGCGCTCGTTCGGAAAACTGTCTCGTCACAAGTAAACGAGCAAGAAACTTGTGTGTTGCTCTTTTAAATAATCCTTGTAAGTTTACATTTACAAGTCGAAACGTGTGAATACAAACTACCAACCAGCACTAATTTATTGGGTCAAATGTAAATATACAATAAGATTAAATCAATCGTAGTGAGTAGACCAGACCCTACAAGCAGCACTCGTTCACGAGTATGACGGATAAGCCAGACATCACTGCGCTATATGCGATCATATTTTAGAGAGCCCAATGACCCGAGCCACCACGCCGCCACATGTCTGGACATTTTAGTGAGAATGACTACTCATTCCACTCGACACGTCACAGCTACTTAAAATTACTATATGGTAGTTACAATATTCGCATTTTTCATGAGGATGCATGCGGGAATCGATACAAAAGCCGCTACGCTGTCATATATCAAGAAATCAGTATGAAATAAGAAACTATAATGTTGTCCGCAAATAAACTTATACTTGTTAGATATTGCTATCATCTATAAATTCATCTAATATTAGTGTATAAATTCGAGGTTCAGGAGATCAGGAGCATTTGTACTAATTGAATGAAATACAGTTTTTCGGACTACTCTAATGCTGCTGGCCGTAGGGCCTTTACAGCTTCACCGGACGTTGAAAAACGTTGATCGATATAAGTGCCTAAATAAAAAATTACATATCTATATAAGGAATAACAAAAATATCTTATTAGCGTGTTTTAGAAATATGTATGCAAAAATACAGCGCCATCTAGTTGTACTAGTATAAAACTATTTTGACTCGAACAATTAGTTATTCAAAAGGAAAGCACGGATGTAGTGAGGGCTCTAGTCATGATGCATATATCTTACTCAATAGCATTCATCTATTACTGGATTAATTTGAGTAGCCTGTTAGGCATTTGAATGTACCAATCCTGGCATTTTCTACCAGTGATTTAGTGCTTCCTGCTTAGATATTAGTTTGAGATGTCCCATCTTTAGGCATCAAGACATGCTGTGCTAGGTTCAGGGCTCTGTTGGAACGTTTAAACCGCTAAGTCAGGAAGCTAAAAGCATTTCGCTGGAAAATATTCCATGTTTTTAAAATATTTCAACTCTCTGAATACTTTCGAGAGGAATCTTATTCGGGCTGTGCTACAGGAAGCCAACGTTATGCATATGTTATTTTATACAAATTTAAGCGCGAGTTGAATTTTCGTGATATATTTTGTACAAGAAATATGTTTCTACACTAGTATTATTAAATTTCTCACAAGAATAAATTTCTACATTCCTAAACGGATATTTATATGACATGACGAACTTATATACTTATAACTATACAATTATACATATAAATAAACTTGGAGTGTCTGTTTGTAGTATTGAAATAACCGTTTTTTCCTACATGTATATGAATATAATTATGGTACATACACCAAAATCACATTATTTTCAATTTTTGTCTGTCTGTCTATCGGTCTGTTTGTTCTGGCTAATCTCTGAAATGGCTGGACCGATTTTGATGGGACTTTTTTTGGCAAGTAGCTGATGTAATAAGGAGTAACTTAGGCTACTTTTATTTTGATTTTTTTTTATTCTAGAAAAATAAAGTTAAATTCCACGCGGACGAAGTCGCGTGTACAGCTAGTTAATAATATTATCGAAGGAATATTGTTTACTTTTGCTATATTTGCGGTGAATATGTATGTATATGTAAAATATCGAAAACCTATATTGAACTCGATATTTCGTCGTCAAATAAAAAATTTAAGCTATCAGCAATCTCCCAGTATTTTCTTCATACTTGGAGCCATAAAAATACCCAAAAACAGAAAAAAAAATGAAGGAAACAAAACTTAATACAAGTTTTAGTCTTATTCATTAATTATTTAGAGTGACGTAAATAAAATAATATATAAAAATTTGCACGCCTGCAGGCTGAATATTACACGGACGGACATTATATTTAATATTGTATACACGTATAAGCACTGTATTCTGCAAAAAAATATTTGATTTGATTGATTAAAAAATAGAGAAAGGAAAAGACCAAGACACAGCTATATCAAGCAGGTTAAGGAAAAACTTGGAGTCGTGTTTATCAACAACTAAAAAGATTTATAGAAGATCGTGTATGGTGTCGGGAAGGTGTCGGCTCCACCGGCAAGAGCTCAGCTCTTAAATTATGAATGAATGAAACTAATATTATCTTATATATAAAATTCTCGTGTCACAGTTTTCGTTCCCATACACTTCCGAAACGGCTTGTCCGATTCTCATGAAATTTTGTGAGCGTATTGAGTAGGTCTGAGAATCGGCCAACATTTGTTTTTCATCCCCCTAAATGTCAGGGGTAGTCCACCCCTAATTTTTTTTTTATTTTAAGACAAAACAACGTTTGCCTGGACAGCTAGTAATGTATATATCGATTTAGCACCGCTTTTCTTCTCAACGTAGCGGGCTCGATTCCTCGCACGGTGCAAACATTTGTATTCATAAGTATGATTGTTTGTGTCGGTCTGGGTTTTTTCTATGTATATTATTGATTTTAATAGCTACCCACCCCGGTTTCTCACGGGTGTACATGTATTATACATATAAACCTTCCTCTTGAATCACTCTATATATTAAAAAAACCGCTTAAAAAAAAAGATTTAAGCATACATAGGGACGGACAGACAGCGACGGTGACTTTTTTATACTATGTAATGATAATGATACGAAAAATGTATTTAAGCATTTGAAGAGCTGTCTTGTATCTATAACAGCAGCTTTGCTTATCTTGGGACTAGGTGGCACTGTGTGAGTTTTCATGCCTCTCAACCTGCAATTTCACTGCTTCAGTTACCTTCAATAGAAACAAATCTTTTAAAGCAAGTTGCTTGGCGGCTGAAATCTAGAATACAAATTATTACTTTGTATATATTTGTAATAAGTATTGGCCGTAATAGTTTACAATATGAAATACTAGATGGCGCTGTGTCAATTTGATCATTACATGTATTTATTGTAATGCAAAAATTAAATTGTCAATTAACCTTGGTACGTCTTTTATTTGTATAATACTTCTATAATCTTAAACAACTTTGTAGAAAAAAATGTATGTTAATTTAAATTTCTTTAAGTGTAGGTAGTTATTTATATTATTTATAATTTTTATTGCTTTATTAAATAAAATAATAAGTTTACATGTGGCAAACAAATCTCTTCCTAATTACCTTTGGATAGAAAAAGTAAAGATAAGAAAAAGCGTAGGAGGCGCACGTAATAAACATAAATATTTTAATATATATGTATAATATATAACATATCATAACAAATAATGGTAATAGAATAACATATACATGCGTACACTTAATAATACGCTATTTCTATATTTGATTTGTTCACGATTTTGCAGTAGGTACACTGCGTATTGTTTCTTTTAAACAATTTTCTTAGCCTGATCTCGGTTCTCTGTAAAGCTGAGATTAAAGAAAGCCGTGTTTTGGCTGTACATTTTTTAGGGATTATCGTCTTATAAAATAACCTCGCTTTACTGGCATTAATCAAAGTTCATATTACAGTATAAACTGCTGGTAATATTGAATGTTGCAAACTCTTTTATATATTTATAATAATCTCAGGACAATTCACACAGCGCCATCTAGATCCAAGGTAAGCTAGCTAAAGCTTGTGTTATGGGTACTAGATAACTGGTACAAATACATTGATTTTTTTTTTTCGTAAATACATACATATTATACGTAGAAAATACCCAGAGCGACACAAACAATCATACTAATGAAATACACATACACACTTTATATATTTATTTTTCTACCAATTTTAAATGTATATTCTTTTAGAATTGTCATATATTTTTATTGTCACCTTTTTGTCTTACAACCATTTGTACTCGTATCTTCATTATAAGTATTTACCATTTTCTATCCATTGTTTGATTTATATCACACATACAGTCCACTCATTCTATAGTCCACATTTTGGTCCTACTTCAGTAGAATTCCAACATTTACATCAAAAATTTTGGTCCATCTTCGCTAAAAAACCAACAATTACATTTTTAAAGTGAATCCTAAGCTTCTTTTTACACTGTATTTGTTCTTAAAAAGAAAAACCCGTAAAAAGGGTTACCTGTCTGTGAAGATAATCTAATTACTCCATCCTAAGTTAATACAAAAAAACGATAAATATATAACTTTGTACTTTTAAAGTCTAACAAAAAAAAAAGGTAATTTTCAATGAATATATTAATTACTTTTTTCTTAAAAAGAACATAACTTTTTTTTGTTTCAGAGATAATGAGGTAGTTATTTTTTGTTACGATAGGAAAGTTACAATCTACACAAATAAATTATATTGAAATATCTGTTTGTAATTTTAAATTAACAGCTCTTCACTAAATGCATATGAAAGTATATATAGATAAAAAAATCAAGCTAAATAAATTCTCTTGTCTGTTTCTCTGTCCTTGCTAATTCTCTGAAACGACTGGCCCTATTTTAACGGGACTTTCACTCGCAATTAGCAAATCTTATAACTATTACTTCCCTTCTTACCATATCATCTTTCACACAGTCCATCCATCTCTTTTTCGGCCTTCCTTTGCCCTTACAACCATCCACATTCATATGTAACAGCTTCCTTAAAATATTATCCTCATTCCTACGCATTACATGTCCATACCACGATAGACGATTACTCTTCAACCTCTCCGACACCGGCGCCACTTTCATACTTCCTCTAATGTATTCATTCTTTATCTTAACCATTCTGGTCACACCACACATCCACCTCAACATTCGCATTTCAGTTGCATGCAGTCGTCTTTCATCCGTCGCCTTTATTTGATTTCGAGAGTTACAGCTAATAAAAACATATAATACAAATGCAGATGTTTAATTAGAAATAACTTAAACTGCGCTATACATATAATGGAGACTAAAGTATTTTTGAAACAGTGCGAACTCTCCCAAACTTGTGGGTTGTTAGAGACTCATCAACTGACATACGCAGATACTTCATGGAAGTCTTGATGCTGAACTATCGTAAACCAAAACTGTCAACCCAAGTATCTTGTTACCTAGGTGTAGTACACCTAGTGTTGCCGTGCCGCTATTTCATTATACCTCAAGTTTAAAATAGATTATGATACAATACGATACGATATGAGAGAATAGAATAGAATCCTTACTAATATTATACATGCGAAAGTAACTGTCTGTCTGTCTGTCTCGCTTTCACGCCAAAATGAACTGATTTAAATGAAATTTAGTACGCAGATAGTCCAGAACCTGAGAAAGGACATAGGCTACTTTTTAATCCGAAAAAGGGTTGTAAGGGGTTGAAAGGGGATGAAAGGTTATATGGAAGTATCGACAATTTACGCGGACGAAGTCGCCGGCACTTCTAGTTGAATATATCTTTTAATAAACTTACATTTAAGCACGTTTGAATAGTTCCGTGTTTGTTATCTTATATATAAAATTCTCGTGTCACAGTTTTCGTTCCCATACTCCTCCGAAACGGCTTGACCGATTCTCATGAAATTATGTGAGCGTATTGAGTAGGTCTGAGAATCGGCCAACATCTATTTTTCATCCCCCTAAATGTTAGGGGTAGTCCACCACTAAATTTTTTTTTTATTTTAAGGTAAAACAACGTTTGCCGAGACAGCTAGTCTTATATATAAAATCACAATGTTAGTTACCACACTCCTCCCAAACGGCTTGATCCATTTTTAAGAAATTTTATATGCATATTCAGTAGGTCTAAGAATCGGCTACTATCTATTTTTCATACCCCTAAGTAGTAAGGGATATCCACCCCTAAATATATATTTTTTATTTATATTTTATTATTATTTAGGATTGAAAAATACATACAACCCTAAATTTTTGACGTTTTGCTGACGTAATTATATATATGTATATATTATACTTACATTTTAATTTATGTCTTATAATTTATGTATGTCTATTGATACTTATAGTTAATATTATTAGAACAATATTTTAATATCTCCTCTTTTCGTAAACGTATGTATGACTATTCTAGTTAATACACTATACTATAACATTTTCTAGGTTTGCTGGAAAAAATCTCTTTTTAGAGATAAGCTCGCCCTCGTACATTACCTTTATTGTATATAATTTTATTTACCATGTGTGTGTACAATAAAGAATAAAGAATTTTCACCCTTCTAACATCAACCCCAATTTTTTAATAGCTATTTTAATATATATGGCAAAACAACGTTTGCTAGTTTTCTATATTTTCCAAATTTCTCACCAAAACTTATTCTCTGTATACCAGATTCCTTATTATCATAATAGCAATTCGTAAAAGTTTGTTAAAATCTGTAAAGTGAAAGCGATTTTACTCGTTTACTCAAAAATTCCAAACATCTTTGTGCGTACAACATAGAGGGGAACTTTTTTAATTTTTTTTATTAGGGAAACAATACAGTAAAATATCTGTAATAACTAACAATTTAAATAAATATGCATATTTATATTGTCTTCGGATATACAAAACTAGAACACTTGTTTGTTTGAGAAAATATTAATACAGAAAGTTGATGTTCGTAAATGACTAAAATTTCCTATATGAATGTATGATTTTTTATTTAATTTAATAGAATATAATAGAATAACATTTATTACATCACACATCACAACACAATGAAAACGATGCCGACAGCTGCATATAAATTATTATATAAGATAAACGTAAATAAAAAGCAATTCATTAAAATAGAGATGAAATCATTATATACAAAAAAAAATAGTTACATAAAAAAAGAGACTTTTACGGTATTTTCAACTAGCTTAATATTGAATGTATTTTTAGTTTACTCCGCTTAGTTTCTATATATCTCTATGTATATATAGCCCCTTGTGCATTATCCTAAACTGGCAACACTGTTAGCTAATAATCTTATACAAACTTACATGCAGTTACCAACTCCAGTAAGTGCTTGGAAATTTTAGTACTTAACATAAATGTACTTTATGGGTAATTGGGCAGACTCCCCTGATTTTAACTAGATGCTCAGAGCGCTGTACAAAGCCTTTAGTGGCAAACGAAAATGACTCTAATTACCATTAAATTACGACTTAAATATAAACAGCTTAACTGCTAATGGGGATTTGTACAAAATGAGCTTTAAATGTGCGTTAATCGTATAGAGTATTTATAGATAGGTTATTAACAGTGAATTAATGTTTCACTGTTGAGAATTCACCTGTTCCATTAGTGTCAGTATTGTCCAAGTGACTTGGGATATATAATTAGCAGACCCGTCCACAGTTTGCTGTGGCTAAGGTTCTTGAATAAAATGATATTGCAACTATAAATTGAGATGTAAGCTATCCTATCTTTCAAGTTGGATCAAACTGTACATAATGTGCAAATCAATTATTAACAGTGAATTAATGTTTCACTGTTGAGAATTCACCTGTTCCATTAGTGTCAGTATTGTCCAAGTGACTTGGGATATAGTTACCTATATATATTACTAGCAGACCCGTCCACAGTTTGCTGTGGCTAAGGTTCTTGAATAAAATAATATTGCGACTATAAATTGAGATGTAAGCTATCCTATCTTTCAAGTTGGATCAAACTGCACACAATGTGCAAATCAAATTTGCAATCGATTCAGTAGTTTAGGAGTCCATCGCGGACACAATGTGACACGTAATTTTTATATATAAAGATAATAGTAACCCTGGACAATAAACATGCTAACCAACGTTTTATTATAGTTACATACATAGTTATATATTTTGTATATACGTAAATTATACACATAGAAAACTGCCATTTTTTTTTATTGGACGGATTTGGTCTATTCTCACGTGCTTGCACTTGGACTTCAATTCTTTTCCCTGTCAGGTCCGGATAGCGAACTCTGAAAAAGAGCGAGCACAATAGATCTATGCAGGTCGCAGTGCTACAGCTACATAGATCTATTGTGCTCGCTCTTTTCCAGAGTTCGCTATCCGGACCTGGCAGGGAAAAGAATTGAAGGATATTCTTAGGAGCGATGTTTTTTATCCGCTCAGGATAGAGTGTAAACTTTCCAGAGATTGATTCGATAGATAGATTGTTTCGTTCATGCAGTGGCTACAACCACATAGGATGTGTAGTGGCGTTTCCTCTTCAGCTTGGCTAAATCTGCTAAAAAAATAAAACACCCATACCAATACAAAAAATCATAATACAAACGTTTGCAGCGATATCGATTTCTCACAGGGTATCTGCTTAGTTTGGGACTAGATGGCGTCTTGTGACTAGCCGTTTATATGTTTATGTATAAGTTATATGGTTTTTAGTGAGTAATCCCACATATCTTTCTCACTAATCTTCAGATGGATGAGCTTAGTGAAAATTTCCACAGTTAAAAAAGGGCTAATTTCGAAGATTAAAATGAATAGATATCCGTTAACAGACAATATAGTTTTTATTACTATTATTTTATGGCATTATGGCAAATAAAGGTATTTACCTCTCTCGAGACCTTTATTTGCCATTGCCAAAATTATTCGTGTTAAGACCCGGTTAATAATTTAAATAATGTTTATTATTATTGCTTATTATAATAGTTTTATTAGCGTTTTTATTATATTTCTAGTTTCTTAAGACTTATACAGGCACAAAGTTTCATGGCATCAAATTATGAATGTTCTCTAGTAATTATACCAGTATACCTCGTACAGGGCATAATGTGAATATGCAAATGACAAGACCAAAGGTTTAAAATGGCGGGAAAGAACAGGCTAACACGCGTGACGTCGCATATTTTCATACTACATACCTTTAATCTAGACTTTGCCTAGTTACATGGGTTACTTGTGGCTTTGTTTGCGGTATTATTAAGTAGAAAGTTTCAGAAATATTTTCTTAACTTTGTTCATCTTTACATAGTATAAAACAAAGTCGCTGTCTGTTCGCTTATATTTTTTGAATTACGCAACGGATTTTAATGCAGTCTTCACCATTAGATAGAGTGATTCAAGAGGAAGGATTATATAATATTAATAATAATGGTCTCAGGACAATTTACACAGCGCCATCTAGTCAAGTTAAGCTATCTAAAGCTTGTGTTACGGGTACTAGATAACTGATACAAGTATATAGATATTTTTTTTTTGTAAATACATACATATTATACATAGAAAACACCCAGACAGATACAAACAATGATACTCATGAATACAAATGTTAAAAAGAAAGAGGGGGAACTTACCAAGTTTAATTTATTATTATTAAGATTATGATATTACAGCAGGTTTTCTTTAATTTACGTCTTTTGTTAAAATAAACTAAAATACCAATTTATCAGTTCATTTTAACTAAAGACAGATTTTTGGTTGGTGACAACTGATGTTGACTTTTAGATAACGCCGCATGATGTTAAGTCTTCCCTATGTACATTTTATGTTGTTTGTTTGTTAATTTAAAAAAAATATACTAATATTTAAACTCCCACCTTTGTAACACCGTACCACAATACCATTAATACTCAGTCGCCAATACGAGTTCGTTTCATGAAACTTTTTTGTTTAGAAATCAGTGCCTGCTCCCGACTGGCTTTGATATAAACTGCTTTGATGTAACATTCACTTGCGTTTGTCATTTTCTAATGTTTTTTATACTTAATTGCTTTTTTAACCGACTTCCAATAAAGACAGTAACAAATTTTATAAACATGAAAGTTTGTGAGAATGAATGGATGTTTCTTATATCTTTGGGAAGTAATTTGGTGTAGGATTATAATATTTTATATAATTTCATGTGAGTAGAGTCGTGGGATAATAACAGTCTAGGATTGGCATGAAAGTATTGAAATAGAAATATTTTTTATACAAATAAACAAAATTTAAACACTTTTGAATAGTCATATTTTTTTTATTACACCATTCATACGGAACGAAATAATTACAAAAAATTTGTGTTGCACTTTTAAATGAATGTTTGTTTTAGTAAATACATATTAACAAGGAGGAGGCATGCGATAATCAACATCAAATCCGCTACACACTCTTTGTGCAATCATATAATATTTTCAGCACTATGAATTTTAAGTTGTTGTTTTTTCTACAAGAGCACTATTATCATCTATAAACTCTTCAGTTTTGTAATAATATTTTTTATTGATTTTATCGTTTCATGAAATAATACAAAAACATGAATATTTGGCTGTTTGTTACTTTACAATTTAACATAGAACATTATTATCCATTATTCGAAAAAATATTCCAGAATTAATTTTCTATCTTATTTTTATAAGATTATACGTTAAATATTGTAATGTAAGAATGATATTTATATAGGTGTCTCAAAATTATTAAAAAACATTAAATAATATTACACAAACAATTACTGGCCAGTGAGATTAAAAATAAAAGTAAGATAGTTTTTAAATTTAGAATCGTTAATTCGCGCCATTTTGAAATTACTTTTTTTAACAGGACAAATGCCTAACGCTCGTGCAGCCACAAATAAGGTATTTTCCGCGGCACCTCACGCTCCGGCGCGGCGCGGCGCCCCGATATTGGCTCAAGTAATGAAATCAATCTATCCACCTTAGATATTTCCGGCCTGATTGCTTTTTATCTTCTTTTCTCTCCGTTGGGTAATCTCGGCAAATTTCCTCGGTTCCGTCACTCGCTTGCTTGAGCAGAGGTATTATATGACGTGTGAAAATTGTATTTGTTTTTAAACTGCGCTTGTATAAAGACGTTTCTACACTTGTAGGTTTTACTAGCTTATTCACTTTAGTATAAAAACAGATAAGATAATATTACATAGTATGACGACGGCCTCGGTGGTCTAGCGGTGTAGCACCGCCTTACTTCCGATGGGTCGCGGGTTCGACTCCTCGGACGGCACAAACATTTGTATTCATAAGTATAATTGATTGTGTCGGTCTGGGTGATTTCTATATACATATAATATGTATATATTAACGAAAAAAAATCTATGTATTTGTCAGTCAATCAGTTAGCTAGGACCCATAACACAAGCTTTAACTAGCTTAACTTGGGTCTAAATGGCGCTGTGTGAATTGACCTGAGTTTATTATTATTATTATTATTATAATTAAGTATATTAAACCATGGTAGACTTAGTAAGAAGTCGCCTGCATGAAAGAAATCAGTCTCACCTATTTCAGCCAAGCTTTATTGAGATGCTGTTTTTGACGGTGAGATATGGCAGTGAAAATACATGATATACCATCCTAGTTGTTGGGAATGATGATGAACTGTGTCTTGGGTTCGATGTCTATTAAATTGGATAAAAAATGTACCTTGGAATAAGTTTATGCTACACACTAAACGTCTAATAACATGTCTATCTAAGAAATTATTCTATATCACTATATAGTATAAAACAAAGTCGCTGTCGCTGTCCGCCCGTCCCTATGTATGCTTAAATCTTTAAAACTACGCAACGGAATTTGAAGCGGTTTTTTTTAATAGATCGAGTGATTCAAGAGGAAGGTTTGTATGTATAATACATGCATAATATTGTAAAGAAATACTGATAAATTTAGAGGTTTATATTTTCTACTGCGATGTCGTAAATAAACACAAATTATATGTCGCTCTTTAAAAAGTAACGTCTAATCAAAACATGTTTGAACTGTCTAATGACAAAAAAACTGTAAACGTTGTTTATAAGGACATTCTGTTGTAGGTAGGTATATTTTGTATCAGCATTGCACCCGTGCGAGGCCGGGGCGGTAAATAAACAAAATGAAAGTGTTTGTTTGTAATTTCAAATTGATAGCATTCTCTAAATGCATATGAAAGTTCTGTTTTTTGCTCGCGGTTTCGCTCGCGTTAATTTATGCCTTAGGGGTGGAATTTATCAAAATCCTTTCATAGGGGATGCCTACGTCATAGTAGCTTTTTGCATGCAAACTCTCAGCCTGATCGGTTTAAAATTGACAAATTTTCATACAAACTTTCATCCCCTATTTTATCCCCTTAGGGGTAGAATTAATCAAAATCCTTTCTTAGGGGATGCCTACGTCATAACATCTACTTGTATGCCCAATTTCAGCCCGATCTGTCCAGTGATTTGGGCTGTGCGTTGATAGATCACTATGTCAGTCACCTTTGACTTATATATATTTAGATATACTGTACTTACACAAAAAAATATTTAACAATATTTTTGTTGATCTGTATTTTAATAACAATAAACACTAAATTGCATCGCTACTACCTCGACTATCTCCAGATTGTGTAAGATTTGAGTTAACTAATCCTTAAATATATAACAATTACCTGCGTCATTATAAATGGATAATTCAACTACGTATATTATTATGAATTAATTAAAACGGCACGTCAAATTAATACCAAGCTCGCATCCTTTGGGACGCCTCCATCTTCGCTTAACACTTTCTCATAAATCACAATTAATTACAGTAATATATATTTTCCCATTGTCTTTTATGTTTACTTATACACATACTGTTCCTTTTTAATTTCGTGATGTAATCCTTTAAAGGAGAACTATTATCATTATCTATATATTAATAATAATAATTTATTTTTCAGACAACATGGTCCATTTTGTTAGTAACAACTTAATAATATAACTTATCCTATGTTAGTAGTACAATATAAGATAAAAATACAAACAAAAACAAGATGTTATAAAAATGTAACCTTTAACGAATTATCTGTCCCACCCAGTGTCTATTTACACTCAGCCAGTGTGGGCAGGGAAGTGAGCACGGAAGTAAGCAGCACGAGAGTGTAAACACTAGTGGAAACACTTCCCATGCCAGGCACAGTTTATGTTTTTTCCCCAAAAATAAATTATTTTATTATGTCCCATACTCTATGATAACTTTCCATAAGTGAGAGAACTTTTGAAATCAGTGCAGTATTTTTTGAGTTCATACATTTTGTCATTGGTTTTTCTTATTAATTTTTCTGATTTCAAAGAGAAACTTTGTGACAAATGTCTTCAATTGTCTTGTACAGATATTTACTAGGTTAAAAGTATACGTCTAATAATAATAATAATAATAATCTCAGGACAAGATTCTAGATTACTGATACAAATACATAGGTTTTTTTTTCGTAAATACATACATATTATACACAGAAAATACCTAGACCGATACAAACAATCATACTCATGAATACAAATGTTTGTGCCGTGCGAGGAATCGAACCCGCGATCATCGGCTTACCCAACCCTGACTTTAAACAACCATTCTTTTATTTTTTTATTTTACTATGAATACATTTTTTTTATAAACTTAATTTGCCGTATTTGTTTTTTTTTTAACATTAACAAACGCGACAACGTAAAGCGGTGTGCTAGACCGCTGCCCCACCGAGGTCGTCATATAGTTATTTACAATGTACATTGTCTATACATGTACTACCATATAACCACAAAATTGAGCAATTTAAAGGGCAAATTTTATAACAGAACACATGAACGTAATCTCTGGAAGTACATAAACAATCTTAGGTACTAATATTATAAACGCAAATGTTTGTGATTATTGATGGATGTTTGTTACTCTTTCACATAAAAACTACTGAACGGATTTTCATGAAACTTCACAGTAATAAAGCTTATATATCAGAATAACATATAGGCTATAATTTAAAAAGATATTATGTAAATTGGGCGAAATATATTGATAAATGTCAAGTAAGTGTGATGGAGACGAAATTACACGGGTCAGTTAGTTATTCATATTGTATATATGTATATATATTGCCATAGAAGTCCATAAGGCAACTCTTTATTTTGCAACTTTCAAGGTCAATAACCTTGATAACAGTGTTATTTAATTGCGAGAGAAATTGCTTTAATTGTTAAGGTACTCGGGAGCGTAAGACTTCAAATAATTGTGAATGTTTTGTAAGTAATTAAACGAAATGCTGGTTAATTAACCATTTGTGAAGATTATATTATTTCAAAAGACATATAACAGACATGTAGCGGATTTTTTAATTATACCACCACTGTATAAATTTGTTACGCCCAATTTACACTCAGCCCGAATGGGCAGGGAAGTGAGCAGCGCGAGAGTGTAAACACGAGTGGAAACACTTCCCATGCCATTGGCGCTGCCACTCGCGCTGCCCGGCGCTCCCTCGATTGTCGGTTTTTCGTGCGCGAGTCAAAGGACTGGCAGCGCGAGTGGCAGCGTGTTTTTACATTCAGCCCTCTCGCTCAGTTGTCGCCCGGCAATATTTCCAGCAGCGCGAGTGGCAGGGGAAGTGGCAGGATGTAAACATAGCATTACTTTATATAAATCTGTGGCAATCACTCAATGCAACCACTGTAGGAACAGACTGACCAATCCGGGGCACTCACGGCAGCCCGCCCGCTCGCTATTTTATAAATATGTATGTCAATAGGATATTAATAGTATATTCCTTGCAGTTATTTAAGGCACACGCATTTGTTCGGCATAAAGTTTTGTCTATTTTACAATATAATCAGCTTTCCATAAGAGGGCCTTTAACTCACATCATACAAACCCTGAGAATCTGATATTCTCACGCCCATATTTGGCGGCCACAAATCTTTAAATCTGTACAGTACACAGACTATACGACGACGAAGACGCTGCATCAAAAGTAGATGGCGCTATGGTTTTCTTTTTCTAACTTAGTATAGGTGTAATGATTTTTATATACGGAAGACCTCTTCCGATCAATTCCCGGTCCAAATCAAACGGGGATCGAAATTACCACGGTCAAAATCGAGGTTCGAAGCCCTTGCGGTGGCCTCAGACATCCTATCCGTCAAGCTAAAGTTGGCCTTCAGTCCCTCCATAAGTCCTGCAGTAGGTTTGGAGTGCCATTTGCACTCATATTACTAACTAGCTGTATCCGCGACTTCGTCTGCGTGGAATTTAACTTTATTTTTCTAAAATAAAAGTAGCCCAAGTTACTCCTTATTACATCAGCTACATGCCAATTAAAACCCGTCAAAATCGGTCCAGCCACTTCAGAGATTAGCCGGAACAAACAGACAGACAGACAAGAATTGTAAAATAAATATATTTTGGTGTATGTACCGTATTTATATTCAAATGCATGTAGTAAAAAACGGTTATTTCAATATACATACAAACACACCAATTTTATTCATATGTATAGATAACAGCATACATGTATGTAGTGTAGATATGTGTTTTCTTACATTAGATATTCTTATGTTAGATATATCAACTCTATGTACTAGTAAAAGTATGTATTATAATAAAATAACAACTATATAACATTAATTTAACTATGTCTCTAACACAATTCACTTTAGTAATTAAAATACAACCAGCACATCCCGTGCTCAAAGACCGAATGCCGCGGCTTTTTTTTTTTCGGACTAATCTAATGCTGTTGGCCGTAGCTGGCCTTTACAGCTTCACCGGACGTTATGGGGCGAGTGCAGATGGCATTCCAAACCCGCGGAAGGACTTATGGAGCGGCTGAAGGCCAACTCCTGCCTGACGAATACGACTTTAGTCTGAGGGCACCACTAGGGGTTCGAACCTCGGCTCAGGCCGTCGTAATTTCGATCCCCGTTTGAATCGGGCGGGGGATCGATCGGAGGGGCAACCGGGGGCGTGCAGGCGCCCGGTTGAATCCGCGGTATGGTGTGTATGAGGTCGTCGTCTTCGCCGGTGAGGACGGTGTCTTCGCTCGGTGATTGTGTGTCAAAGTGTGGTCGGAAATTTAAAGAGACAAACGAGTAGCATTTTAATATCTAATATTTATAACATAATACTGAATCCTTTCAAATCTGATATGAACTGATTTAAAACTACACTGCTGAAAGGTTGCAAAGCTTCGGGACGGGAGCCCCACCCGAACCGCGGCCTACAAAAACCCTCCCTTTTATACAGAGAAGATATGAGTGGGGGTTATATGAAACCAGTTTAACGATACCGAGTAATAATGAAACTACCTTCTTTTAATATAAAATATCAGATTTTTCGACAATATCGATGTGAACCCTAACACTTACAATCTTAGTATTAAATCTACTTCTAATACGGCCATAATAACATACTATGTATTAACGTAAAATGCACTTTATATACGTAGGAATAAGTCGTTGCCGCGTCGATATTCTCGTCCAACCATTCAGTAGCAGTAATAATCCCTCCCACTGCAAGTTCAGAGCTTTATACATTAATGGCTTATCGCAAAAGTTGCAGTTTATGAACCTACCTATACCTATATATAGATAGGTTCATAAATTGCAGTTAAAAAGTTGCAGTTTATGAATCTATCTATATCTATCTATATATAGATAGGTTCATAAATTGCAGTTAAAAAGTTGCAGTTTATGAACCTATCTATATCTATATACAGATAGGTTCATAAATTGCAACTTAAACTAGCTAACCCCATATAAATTAAAATCGCTATTAAAAAATAGGGGTTGATGGTATAGCAAGAATAAGTCTTTTATCTCAAATTTAAATACCATTTTTCCTCTACCCTTCCTCTTTTACGAACCTAACTTTCATTGTTGATTTGTATATATATACATTGTATGTATTGTATGTATGTAACATGAGAATGTTGGATTTCTACCGATGAAGGACCAAAATGTGGGTGATAGAATGGACTGTATGCGTGATGTAAAAGAAACAATGGATAGAAAATGGTAAATACTTATAATGAAGTGTACAAAAAAATATTTCTAAATAAAATACATTTAAAATTGATAGAAAAATAGATATATAAATATGTGCAAAGAGTTTGCAATAAAATATAAATACATATATGTAGTTATATAATTGTTAATGCACCGCGCACATGAATCTCTATTTGCCCAATGGTTCAGACATGTGGCGGCGTGGTGGGCCGGGTCATTAGGCTAAAATATGTTCGAGCGCAGTGATGGCTGGCTCATACGTCATACTCGTGAACGAATGCTGCTTGTAGGAACTGGTCTGCTCTAATTACTACGACTGCTTTAATCTTATTCTATATTTATATTTGACCCCAATAAATTATTGATAGTTGGTAGTTTGTATTCACACGTTTCGACTTAAAAATGTAAACTTACAACGATTATTTAAAAGAGCAAAGCACAAGTTTTTGTTCATTCTTCTCATGTTGAGCTTTCCGAATGAGCGATAGATTAAAAAATATGTGATGTACTACTATTTAAAAGTGCTTAAATTAAGTTTATTTGAATAAAGGATTTTCTATTCTCTAATGTAATACTCTACGAAAACGCTGTTTATTGCTCTCCATATTTAAAAGGGCACCAACCAAAAACGACTGCGTAGAATTAATTGAATTTTTTCACACAAAATCTATGTTATGTATATAAGCTCTTAAAGCATACCATGATTATGCGGCTTTTGTGTGAAATTGGGTTAGAAAAAATACAATTAATTCTTTTGCCGTGGAAATTACTTTCCGAACAACCTTATATTTAACCTTATATGAACACTAACTATTATATAAAAGTAAAAACAAAAATTAAAGACAAGACATTATTGAAAAGATACATAAAATAATAATGCAATGTTATAACAATAACTTTATTTTATGTAATACAACGTAAAATAAGTTTATTACCATCCCTACCATCTATAATATAGCGTTGACTACCTACCACTTACCACACCTGCCATTCATTCAAAATAGAGTGATAGTTCGATAAATTACCGCGTTCAAACAAATAAAGCCAGCTTTATATATTACCATGTACGTTAAAGATATTAAGGAATTTGATAACCTCGCTGATCTAGAAGTTTAGCACACTGCTTTACTTCCGATGGTCGCAGGTTCAATTCCTCGCACGGCACCAACATTCGTATTCATTAGTATGATTGTTTATGTCGGTCTGGGTGTTTTCTATGTAAAGTATGTATGTATTTACGAGAAAAAAAGAATCTATGTACTTGTATTAGTTATCTAGTACCCATAACACAAGCTTTAGCTAACTTATAACTTAACATAAGTTAAGCTAACTTGGGTCTAGATGGCGGTGTGTCAATTGTCTTGAAATTATTATTATTATTAAAGGAAAGATTCATGCTGGAAGTACCAACTCGCAAAGTTGCTATTGCTTCCAAAATCAATGAGGAAGCCGTGGAAAATGGACGGGTACCCATTCCTAATTGCTTACTGAAGCAACCAGATGTTTTCTGTGAGAAAACATTCACAGTCCACCTAGAAATTGGAGGCCCTTTTCATGTTTACTCAGAATGAAATCTGCTTTTGTAAATACGAAAAAAGGTCGTAAAAATATAAAGGTATAAATAGAAATATTTGTTTTTTCTTGTAGCTGGAATGGCAACTGAGAGCTCACCTAATTGTAAGTGCCTATCTATATCAGAGTATCCTAACTATTTTTCTCGTAGACCACTTTCAAAATTTAACTAGTACCAGTGGATCCCTACAGATATATTTCTACTATTATTAATATATTTTGACAGGTTTTAACATAAGTAATTTTAAGGTAAACAAAGGTATTTACTACTCTTGACGTTTTGTCTAGGTTGCACTTAATATATTTGAAAAAAAATGCAATATTCTGTAATACATTAAATTGATATTTTTAAATTTATTCAGTCATATATATCATGTATAATTTGGCGACAAACATAATCATAACTTTGTAACTTTTGTATATGTTCCTAATATTATAATCACGAAAGTTACACTACTAGGATACTTTTTATTTAAAAATAAACCTATTTTAATTATCATAAAAAAGCGAGCGAATCCGCGGGTAAAAGCTAGTACTATTATAAACACGAAAGTTTGTGAGTATGGATGAATGCTGTTACTCTTTCACGCAAAAACTACTGAACGGATTTTGATGAAACTTTACAGTAATATAGCTTAGAGATCAGAATTACATATAGGCTATTAATTTTACGTGAGTGAAACCGCGGGCACAGGTAGGAATATATTTACTTAACAGAATAAAGTATAAAACAAGAATGTACTATAAAAGAACTATAAATTCAAATACTAATTTATAATAAAAAAATATATTTGTGATTAGCCAAATTAAAAAAAATAATAATAAAGTAAAATGCAAATTTTATCCACCACTGTGGAGCACCGTCATAACTTCACTGAATTGATATGTATGAAACCCATATCAGCAATATTCTATGACTAAAATTCCAATGCTGATTTTCAAATATACCTTTCAAACAGTCGAGGAATTTCTCAAATCGCTCCATTCATTTCAGAGTTAATAATCCCCATAACAAAATCTCTCGCTTTTACAATATTTAACTAATATTGTAAAGATATTTTGTTAGTAAGAGAAAGGAATAAAATAATGTAAACCCAATATCCAGCAAATTGCGCGTAATCACCGCACTTGAGAATTAACGATGTTTAGACAACGCTCGCTTTGCAAACAATTAAATGAATACTATGACTACCGCAATACTCTCTAGAGACACGAGATTCACTATTGGGATTAATTACCTGTATTGTATTTATTTCACTAACTATATATCTTACACACCTATGATTGTGTGAATCTAAATATATATATCTCAAAGATGAAGGTGACTGACTTAGTGATTTATCAACGCACAGCCCAAACCACTGGACGGATCGGGCTGAAATTTGACATGCAGGTAGATGTTATGACGTAGGCATCCGCTAAGAAAGGATTTTGATTAATTCTACCCCCAAGGGGATAAAATAGGGGATGAAAGTTTGAATGAAATTTTATCAATCGTAAACCGATCGGGCTGAGACTTTGCCTGCATAAAGCTGCTATGACGTAGGCATCCCCTAAGAAAGGATTTTGATAAATTCCACCCCTAAGGGGATAAATTAACGGCAAAATGCACATGACAGCCCTGGTATATCAGGGGTTTATAGGCTACAGTTACCGTTTACCATTAGATGTGCCTATACTTGTTTCCCACCAGCGTAGTACACCAAAGAACACCTCCGGATTTTTTGAGAGAACCTGGCCACAAGATGACGGCATATGAACAGTGAAAAATGCTATTATAAGAGCAGACCGCGACTGGAACGGATGATTAGTGCGTGAGGGTCTAATAATCATAATAATACGGTCTCAAAGCAATCCACACAGAGCCATCTAGTCCCATGCAAAACAAAATCTGTGTTATGGGTACTAGACAACTGATACAAACATGTAGATATTTTTTATCTTATGATATTTTATCAAAAAGAATTGAGATTTGCTAATTCCAATTTGATATTATTAATTGTTTTTTTAATACTGGCCTCAACTAAATGTAGTCTTATGTGAGCTATATGTGGAATATATTCGAAATTCGAAAAATTATAAAAAAAAATTACGTTCCATATTCAATTTGTTGACATATTTTTCCAGTATTCGATATTTAATCATTTAATAACACGTATTAACAATCATATTTCTAAGGTAACAATGAAATTATAAAAGACGGTACACAACAGGAACGAAATCGTCCACTCGCCTCTTTACCTCAATTCAAACAACAATGACTTCCAAGTTCGTGAGATTTATATGAGAATATTTATGAAAATAAATTCAAATGAATACTTTGGCGAGACACCGTGAAAGCAATGGGCGAGGAATTATTTAGAATAGCTGTAATCCATTCATAAAGGTGGCTGAGCGCTTACGCTCTTGTAAAGTATTACACAGTGATGATTTGCAGAACTCACGTTGACTCCGCTGTTTTGGCGCGAGCTGAATTCTAAATGGGTTTTCCACGGAGTACATATATCCAGGAGCTGGCATATCATATTTTTATACATATATATATATATATATTCTTACGTATATTATAAACACAAAACTAACTCTTGTCTGTCTCGCCTAAACTATTGGACCGATTTAAATTAAATTTTGTACACAGATAGTGTTGTGGTGGGGTTCTTTTTTGTGTTGAGATGATATGTTAAATAATAAATAATATGTACGTTTGCAGCAGAATAATTGTATTGTCCTTTTTTATAATTCTCTTTTACAACAATGTCAATCTATATTTTGACAACAACTATTATTAAAAACGTAATCGGTGAGGAGGCCGTATATACACCTAACAGATAGTCGTTAGTCGTAAGTAGTCGTAGTACCTTAAGAAAGGACAGGCTACTTTTTAATACGAAAATGGGGTTGTAAGGGGATGAAAATTTGTATGGAAAATCGTTATTTATGAAGCTAGGACGGTAAAACATTTTTCTATGTTTTATTTGGGCTAGATTATTGAATATTTTTTCATTATTTGGTCACGTACACTACAATACGCGGACGAAGTCGCGGGTACAGCTAGTATTATATAAACGGGATGGTATAAACGACATCATAATTGTTTTAAATTTGACGCGGTCATAATTTGTAGAATTCAGAAAAATCACGCGATCACGTTTTTTTTATTTTTATTTAGTTCCCGATATTTTGGCAGTGTTTCAACCGCCATGATCACTGGGTTTACCTGAAACACTGCCGGAATATCTGGAACTCTATAAAAACAAATAAAACATCACAATATTATTTTAAAGCTGCAGATATATGTTTTTTTAATGGGTTATAATGAACCTCGCCTTCACTTATGATGTAAACCGGTAGAACATGAGGTCAGGTCAGTGAGCCTAACTTGAAAAATAATGACAAACATGGATGGCAATAGTTGTTCTTGCACGGGATTTTCATTTAATGTTAGACATAGACATAATAGTCTTCATATATAAGTAATATATGTAAATAATAAAAAATATAAATTCATTTGAGTTTCTTGCCAGTTCTTCTCAATTTAATTTGTATACTGAATTGGATGGTAGGGAAAAATGTTAATACAAAAAATTGACTATTGACATAAGCGACTAAAATATACTACATGAATAAATGATTTTTTATTTGTTTTGATTTATACTAAAATGTAAAAAACAATGACTGTATCACCCATTTCAGCCGCCGAGCTTGCTTTGTAAGCTGTATTTCAGTTGAAACACAGTGGAACGTGGTGATGCGGCTCGAATGAACAGATGGTATTTGATGATGGCTTCAGCAGATTACAGGGTTGTAAAAGTTATAGAATGTGTTTACTATCTTGAATATATTTGGTAAAACTATTATATATCACAAATTTGGAGTGAACAAAAAGCACGTTGCCTCGATGGATTTGATTTTGAAAGTCTGTACGTTATGCGTAGAATTTATTTTGGATGGGTGTGCGCTACAATCACAGTGCTCTTTTTGTTTTGCGTTTTGTCGCTTATAGCAAGCTATACGCGACATATAGATAAGATTAGTTAAATGCTGATAAGGCTTGAAATTCTAAGGTATGCAGGCATGATACCTTTTGTTGTAGAAATATGTAGTAAAACTATTTATGACTGGAAAAATATATTTAATGGTAAGATGGTAGACAGTGAAGTGACATAATATAATTTTGGTTTAGGATAGTGATTAACAGACGTAGTTTTATCTAGTTTGGAAAACAGAAATTGTGATAAATGGATAATCGATTCTGGAACATCAGTGTATATGACTTCACATGGTGAATGGCTGAAGAATTATTGTCGATTAGGTATAGTTTATACTTGCTCAGAAAAGGTCTAGCCGTTGGAGTGGAGTACACGGAGGTTAAAAAGGAACCGTGTATATATTTTACTACGTTGTATTTTTGATACTGTTGTTTTTGTTATATATATGTTTTGATTACGGGAGGATATGTTGAGAAAACTCTTTTGATATTAATATATTTAAAGTTTTCTTTTATTCTATAATCAAAACTATAAAAACAGCTTTGTATGTTGATTTCATTTATTTTAAAAAATTAATGAATAAAAGACACTTAATACCTATTTCATGTATGTTTCTGACTGTTACCAGTTTTTATTAAGTTGGCCGTTAGTTCGGTATTTAAAAAAAAATTGCGACCTCCTTTATATATTTACTTCATGGCAATGATTGTTAATATTATACAGTGACGTGTTTACCATTACCCTACTGTCCAGTTTGTTTTTCATACTGATAAAATACTGATGAACTTCGTGATATGCGATTGATGTTTCGCTTTCCAACAGTGGCAGGTTCAATCCGCGAATATTGTACCTAAATATTTGATACTGATGTAAAGCTGAATAAATATATTTTGCTGTTATTATATGTGTGTATGACTGTATTATATTGATAATTCTGTATGTATATTTACAAAATAGCAAATTAAAATATGTATAACTGTAATCCATTTTTTTTATTTGAGGGTTTGGGGTATGACTTTTAACACAGCGACCTGTATAGATCTATTGTGCTCGCCCTTTTTCAAAGTTCGCTCGCTACCTAGACCCGTAAGGGATAAGAATTGAAGGATATTCTTCACCACCAGGAATCCATAACCACGTTAAATAATCCCACCCATAATATGTTAAAAGCTCTGCTTAAGTTGGTACAAGATGGCGCCGTCGAATCATCCAAATTAGTTGATCTATTAATTATTTATATTGAAATTAAACTAAATGTATTAATTTGCTTGAAATATAGTCCTCATATTTCTCCATTGTTTTGGCATGCAAAATTTTAGTGATGTCTGTAATATATTTTTTAAGTTCTAATTTTATATTTCTGGAAGATAATTAAAATGTAAACCTGTCAAATTTGGTATATATATTGAGACTTGCGAGATAAATATGTGTTCCAAATTTCATGAACACATCTCAAACGGTTATTTAGATACATTTTACATTGTGATTATTTGTTTATCAAATAAACAAAATGTAAAAACAACAATAATATTAATGATGGAAAGCCGCCCGTAACAAACTCTCCGTGAACGAGTTTTCTGCAACCAATTTTACAGTCCATTTATCTGTTTACAGGTACAATGTTGTTTGAGGCTGTAACATCAAATTGGCAAGTACATTATAACAGCTTACGTATGTATTAAATTCAGCTTATTGTATAGATTTTATTTAGAAAATATTATACATTAGCGACTTCGTCCGCGTGGAATTTTACTTTTTTTTCTAAAATAAAAGTAGCCTAAGTTACTCCTTATTACATCAGTTACCTGCCAATAAAAGTGACGGCACGACTTACAACGACTTACAACTTACGACTTACAATTTTTGTAAAAAAATTGTAAAAAATGTTATTTTGGTGTATGCACCGTAATTATATTCATACGCATGTAGTAAAAAACGGTTATTTCAATATTACAAATATACACACCAATTTTATTTATATGTATAGATAACAGAATACATCTCCTTTAAGAAGTATAATATATTATTAATCTATACATATAAATAAAACTGGACTGTCCGCAGTTTTATTTATATGTATAGATTAATAATAGATTATACTTCTTAAAGGAGAACAATTAGCCGAAGGGTGTTGTTAGGTGTATATACGGCCTCCTCACCGATTTTGATTATTGAATATTATAAGAAAAGAGAATACAATTCTTCTGCTGCAAACATACATATTATTTATTATTTAAATCATCATCTCACATACAATCTCAACACAAAAGACCCCCACCACAACAGGTGTGGTGTATCGGCGCTACCGTGGCAGATTGCCGTCCTCAGTAACGTGACCACACAGATAATTTCAATATATCAATATATTAGTTTTATAATATTAATTCATATGTTTGTTACACTATAAGGTATTTATAAAATGGACCTAGTTGCCTGAAATAGATATAAAAAAAATTAACTATTTCGAAACGGATTGAATCACATTATATATATCTCTCTCTCTCTCTTCCCAGCTATCCTGCATGGTGGTGGAGTCAGCTTACCTTATTCTTCTCCGCCATGTTATCCTCCGAGAGAGAGACCTTGACCCCTTCCTTGATCTGCCTCTCACGGCTTCAACCACATTAGTAAAGATATTAAAAACTACACATCACACCCCTATCAAATTTATACGGGACCCCATGAGATAACAGCTTTCAAATCAACCACATAAACAGAGTAGAAGTAACAGCTTTGAAATGAAAAAGGAATCATCAAAGTCGGTGCATCTTGATATGTAGATTGTACATAGTAATGTATATATAGTATATACGTATTATGTAGATATTAGTTATTCAGACCATATTACTTAGAATATATTCTGAAGTTACACACATAAAAAGTATAAAAAGGAAACATCAAAATCGACGCTACTACGAATGTTCTGAGTAATTGAGAAATTGCTCCTTTTCGTTTAGTCGATTGAAAATTAGCATTTAATATTGTTGATCTCTCAGAGTTAATTTATAACGTAAACAAAATATTACCGTTAAACTATTAATAAAACAGAAAGCAAACATATTGGCAACTGAAACTTTGTGTAAAGTCTGGGTAAAAATAATTCAAAACACATTCAAAATATCTTCATTCATGTAGGTCTATTACAGACTCTTCTGATATGTCAAATCTACCGTCAGTTCGGAATGATTTCGAGAAAAACTGGCAAGAAACTCAGCTCGTACTCTTTTCAAATAAATGTTGTACATGTTTACAATAATACAGATTCATTTTTAAATTCAATTTTAAGAGTTTTTTAATGGTATTCGGCGTTGTGTTGCCAGTAATGATATGTAATAAGCCTGTATATCATAATTTTTATTTCTAACTAACTCTGCGATGATGAAAATACCGGTAACAAACATTAAGTGTACACCAACCAGCTTGAATATATAGATATCGAGGTGAAAACGAACGATGGCATGATTGAATAGTCTATTACGTTGATTGGACAGTTTCTTTGTACTCGTACACTTTTAGATTCAGATTTCGAAGTATATTTTAATTATCTATATATCTATTTAGCAAACAATAAGTTATTACATACATAAACGATTATAAAAGCATCATTGTAATCCAACGCGGCAAATCAAGGGAGCGTACCCAAGATACTGGCAGCGTTGCCTCTTTGAATGGCCATACTCTTAACCTATGGGCAAAGTAACTACCAGCTCTCGGGTCACAAGTGACCTCTATGAGCCCCGCTGAATTACTTTAAATTTTCTTCCAAAATTTTAATATAAAACTTAAAAATAATGTATGTATATAGCGGTCTAGCGGTTTAGCACACCGCTTCACTTCCGATGGTCGCGGATTCGATTCCTCGCACGGTCCAAACATTTGTATTCATGAGTATGATTGTTTGTATCCATCTGAGTGTTTTCTATGTATATTTTTTATGTATTCACAAAAAAAATCTATGTATTTATATCAGTTGTACAGTGCCAATAACACAAGCTCTGCTTACCGTGGGACTACATGGCGCTGTGTTAATTGTCTAGTGTTATTTATGACCCAAAAAAAATTGTGCTGGTTGGTAGTTTGTATTCACACGTTTCGATTTGTAAATATAAACTTACAAAGCTTATTTAAAAGAGCAACACATAAGTTTCTTGCTCGTTCTTCTTGTGATGAGACAACTTTCCGAAGGGGCGGTATATAAAAAAATTGTTCTGACTATTCAAAAGTGCTAAAATTAAGTTTGTTTGAATAAATGATTTTCTATTCCATTCTATTGTTATTAATATATTATAGTTTACTAAAATTTTGCATGCCAAAACAATTTAAGACTTTGATTATGGTTTTTCCCGTTGCGTTACTTTATGAATTACGTGTTCTGACGCGTAACGTGTGCGCGCAGCGTGACGCAAAAGAAGCTCGTGTACGAAATTTCTCATAATTATATTTCCATATATTACAACTATGAAGGTTGTGTTGGCATCTTACAGCCTCGTCCTAAGACAATTTGGAGAAACCTTGAATATCATAGATTCAACCCTGAAAATAAAACTGAATATTGTCTATAGAGATTTAATAACAAAAATGGAATGTTATAAAAATATTTGTAGGTGAACTAAAGTTAAAAAAAAACTATAATTAATACTGAAGTGTAATAAGCGTATTTGGTTTGACCCAATTGGTTGTACATTAAATATTTTTTCTATTTGAATATTTAATTGAATTTGTGCTAATTGATAGTTTATATTCACACACTTCAACTTAAAATGTAAAGTAACAATACAATTATTTAAAAGAGCAACACGCAAGTTTCTTGCTCATTCTTCTTGTGATGAGAAAGCTTTCTGAATGAGCGGTAGATTAAAAAAATGTGATGACTATTCAAATGTAAGTTTATTTGAATAAAAGATTTTCTATTCTATTCTATTCCTATTCTTTTTTTTTATTATGTATTCAGGGATAATAATATATAAAATAATATTAATAGAAAATGTTATACTTGAAGTCCTTGAGAGTGCACCGTGGTCTAATGATTTACCCCTACTCGCACCCCAAAGGTCATCTATAGTAGTATGAAACACAAAAAATGTTTGTATCACATTTACATTTCTGACTAACTCTCCGGTGTTGGAAACACCTATAACAAACAAATCACGTTGGATTCAAATATTGAAAAATGGGCATGTCTTAATGTGATAATGTCTTTGACTACCCCATCAAACATAACTGTCATGAAGGTATGTTTATTGCGCACAGAGACCAAGAACAAAAACAATCGGGTCCCTATTTACGTGAAGCGAAATTTACTAAAAAAGCAGCGAACCATAACTGGGAACGAATTGGTATATTACAGAAAGGTTTAAATTTAATTAAAATTAAAATCCAATAATCCTGAAACCATTTTTTCACACCAAAGTGTGAAAAAATGGTATGAGCAACTCTATATTAATTTTCCATAATATTTATGTAAATCTAATTTCACTTTCAACCACACCGCTTAATAGATACTGGCTGCATAATATTTGAGTATCCAATTTCAGTGAACTGAAAAATTCGCTCGCCTAACGCCGCCCAGGGAGGGCGGGACGTTGTTTTTCTCAAATTATACTCCTGGAATAAAAACGATATCATTTCACGAGACTATAAATATAATACTACGAAAGTTCTTACCTATTCAACCGTTTAGCATATTCTGTAAATGGACCAATGTCGAATGTGAAAGTTACAGAATATAACTAGCTGTTGCCTGCGGCTTTATCTGCTTTTTAAACATAAATATATAGTACATGTTCAATCTCAAAATATAATATATATTGAGATATTTATATATGAATTAATATAGATATATAACCTTAGTAAAGTCCCTTTTGTATTTGTTTTTTTTTTTTGCACAATAAAGTTATTATTATTATTATTATTATTTAATTAACTTGTTCAGTGGTTTTGTCACAATATATTGATAAACATACAAACAGTTCAACGACTCAAACTTTAATTATTTATCTCAACCCTCAAAGATTATCAATCAACCTTACCTCAACCTAGGATTATTTTTTTTAAAAAAAAATTGCTATGTGGTTTGTTTATACACTAAGTTATATTACCAAAATATCTAGTCTTTTGAAAGATCTTGTAATCTAAATATATATAACTCAAAGGTGACTGACAAAGTGATCAACGCACAGCCCAAGCCACTGGACGGATCGGGCTGAAATTTGGCATGCAGGTAGATGTTATGACGTAGGCATCCGCTAAGAAAGGATTTTGATTAATTCTATCTCCAAGGGAATAAAATAGGGGATGAAAGTTTGTATGAAACTTTGTCAATTTTAAACCGATCAGGCTGAGACTTTGCATGCATAAAGCTAATATGACGTAGGCATCCTCTAAGAAAGGATTTTAATTAATTCTATCCCCAAGGGAATAAAGGATAAAAATAGGGGATGAAAGTTTGTATGAACTTTGTCAATTTTAAACCGATCGGGCTGAGACTTTGCATGCATAAAGCTACTATGACGTAGGCATAAATTTTAAGGTACAATAAAGTACAGAAATAAAAGAAATAAAGGTAGCTTTATGTGCCGCAAAGGTAAATAGGCAAGCGACTGAGCTTAAAGCTACAGATAATCTGCAGCGCTTATATTCTTTTCGCTTCTATACTTAAATATATATACATATAACAGCGCTGCAGATTTATCTGTACATTTCGAGCTCGTTAATGTATTGTCGTAATCTTATCATACTAATATTATAAATGCAAAGTTTCTGAGTATGGATGGATGTTTGTTGTTCTTTCACACAAAAACTACTGAACGGATTCTGATGAAACTTTACTATAATATAGGCTATAATTTAAAATGATCGTTTTTTATGTATTAAAGTGTTAATTGTAGGTTATTACAAGTAGACGCAAACATGTCACTATATGTGATCTGAACGTGACATAAATACAAATTAAGACAGCAACATCTCTGTAAATCTGATAAATTATTGTACGTTTATATTCCTTGCAGGTGTCAGGTTTGTAAAGCCTAATGATGTGAAGGTTATAAACAGGCTGTGTACAATCGAACGAGATAATATTTACTTGTTTTAGTTCATAACTATGTCACTAGATGGCGCTGTTTAATTTTATACATTTTTCTACATCTCGCTATTAAGATTTCTTCTTAAATAGATATAGCCTTTTGATAATTATTAATAAAAAAACCGCCTCAAATCGATCCCCCGTCTAATTCAAACGGGGACCGGTGTTACAACGGCCTGAGCCGAGGTTCGAACCCCTAGGGGTGCCCTCAGACTAAAGTCGTATCCGTCAGGCGGAAGTTGGCCTTCAGCCGCTCCATAAGTCTTTCCGCGGGTTTGGAGTGCCATCTGCACTCGCCCACTATCGTCCGGTGAAGCTGTAAAGGCCAGCTGCGGCCAACAACATTAGAGTAGTCCGAAAAAAAAATTATAAGAAACATATAATACAACCACTGTGGACAGATTTTCTTAGTTTAATTTATTTAACTACATTTATACTAATCTAAGTGTACACCCTTGTATCCATGTATAAGATATTCAGTCTGTATGACTTAAAATCGACTAGTGGAAACTGTAACTGGCTAAAAAAAATACAGTTGAGTTTCTAGCCAATTCTTATATAAAACATTATCCGACGGCGGACGATTCTGGGAACAGGTCTGTTCGGGTTCCGTCTACTGATTAAATTATTACCCTTTGACAAAAATACAATAGTATATGCTGGTCACAATATTCTCTCTAATGGAATTTAAAATTGAATTTGTATTTTTGTAATTTTACATTCTTATTTAAAAAGAATAATATCTGAGTTTCTTGTTAGTTCTTTGCTCGAAAGCACTCTAAAGTGAGGGTAGATTTCACATATAATAATAATAATAATCTCAAGACAATTCACACAGTGTCATCTAGACCCAAGTTAAGCTAGCTAAAGCTTGTGTTATGGGTACTAAACAACTGATACAAATACGTAGATATTTTTTTTTCATGTTATATCAATATACTTGGCCTTCTGCAAGTTTATCCATACTGATATTTTAAATACGATATTGTATCTGTATGATTTGTTACATCATTACCAATAAACGGCTGAACAGATCCTAGTGAAATTTGACATATACACTATTGTGGCACAGAGACACACATGAGCTATATTCTATCCTGAAAAGCAGACAGTCATTTGTAACAGCTAGTAGTTACATAATCGGCCGATATGACTGTATAAGTGAAATGACAAAACTAACCATTTTCTTCTTGAACAACTGTCCTTGCTTAGATCTTAGCTTGACATGTCTTCATAACATAGTATAAAATAAAGTCCCTGTCGCTGTCTGTCCGTCCCTATTTATTTATTTGAGCGATCAACAAGACATACACTATGAGTATGTAACATTATATTATCTGTGCTATGAGGTTACAATTATTATCCCTTACAAAAAGTTCAGTTATATAGTGTTGACTAAATTACTGGATGTTACTCCATACGTAAATGTTTACAGAAGTTTATATATATATATATATATATTTATCTTTTTATTTTATTTTACTTTTTTTCTTTTTATTTCTGTGTATAAATATTAAAATTAACATTATGTATGCTTAAATCTTTAAAACTACGCAACGGATTTTGAAGCGGTTTTTTTAGTAGATAGAGTGATTCTTGAGGAAGGTTTATATATATAGTACATATACACCCGTGCGAAGCCGGGGCGAGTAGCTGGTTTCTATATAAGTTGATGAATGATAGGGGTTTACCTCCCCTACTAAATAAAATTGCTTTTAATGTAGCACAAGGATACGAGCCCAATGTTACGGAAGGAAGGAAGGAACAGTCCTTCCTTCCTTTTCCTTCCTTCTCATTTTTAACCAGCCTTAATACAGATTAAGGCTGGTTAAAAATGAGACACGTTCCTAGGTGAGGTAAAATAGGTGTAATCAGCTCGCTAGCAAAAATATAAAGACAATATGGCATAAGAAAACAAACGGTATATAAAAACAGAACGTCAAAATATAAAATTCAAATATATATAAAAAACATAAAAACTATCAAAAAGGTTGCCATCGGCAACATCACTCGTCACCTACCTAACCAGCAGGTTTTTGGGGGCAAAGGATTGTCTGTCCTTCTGATTCCTACACACCGAACATTTACCTACCTAACCAGCAGGTTTTTGGGGGCAAAGGATTGTTAGTAATGTGGACTAATAACTCTATTGCTGGCAATCAAAAAGGTTGCCATCGGCAACATCACTCGTCATCCTTGCAACCTACTTAAAAATAAAGCTTACAAAACTAATTTGAGTCGTGTTTCACCTGTCGTCCGTTTATCACGCCTATACGACGATTTTGCAGAGGAAAATCCGGAAGTTGATAATTCTCTTTAACAGTTACTCCGAGTTCATAACTAAGGTCAAAATTTGATGTTCCTTGTCACATCACAGGTGTTAATATGTATGTTTTATCGTGTCATTATTAGTAACAATCAACTTTAGTTAATAGTAGCTGCAACCGTGACTTCATCCGCGTGGAGATTAACTTTATTTTTCTAAAATAAAAGTAGCGTAAGTTACTCCTTGTTACATCAAGTACCTGCCAAAAGAAGTCCCGTCAAAATCGGTCCAGCCATTTCAGAAGAAGTTCGGGAACAAACAGACAAACAGACAATTATTGTAAAAAATGCTATTTTGGTGTATATACCATATTTATATTCATATATATGTAGTAAAAAACGGTTATTTCATTATTACAAACAGACACTCCAATTTTATTTATATATATGTTAGATATATCAACTCTATGTACTAGTAAAAGTATGTATTGTAATAAAATAACAACTATATAATATTAATTTAACTATGTCTCTAACACAATTTACTTTATGTTATACAATCAACACATTGTGCTCAAAGACCGAATGGCCTACAAAAACCCTCCCTTTTATACAGAGATATAGTGGGTGTTATATGCAACTATATATATACCGAGTAATAATGAAACTACCTTCCCTTAATATAAAATATCTGATTTTTCGACAATATCGATGTGAACCCTAACATATATAAATTTATTTTCCTTTAAGCATTACCAACATAATCCTTAAAGGTAAATAAATAAATTAATTAAGGTTTCACAGTGTGCGCACAGCCTTATCTCGTTATATTGCCCCAATTCAAATATCACACAGGTACACCCACTAGTTAATTAGTATACGCCTCTTGTACTGACAGTTCAAAGTGAATATTACACTTACAGGATATACGTATATATGATTATCTGTACTATTTATAGTATGTAATACTAGCTGTACACGCGACTTCGTCCAATAGTCAGATATAGCAATCATATCTTACCATCCCATCTATCCACCATCGCATCCCGATATAAAAGATAAATAAGCCTTTATTTCTTTACTATTATACATTATTTTTCTACATTCCTGTTCATTCATATTATTATATTATACTATAAATTTATTATTATTATATATATTTTTACTATTATTATTTGTTAAGTAGTTTAATTTTTTATGTTTAATTATTAATTTCATTTTCTATATTATATCACGCAGTACAGAGTGCCTTATCAACATCCCGATATAAATGGGTTAAATGATTTCAGGCACCTCTATGTAATTGAACATATCTACATTTTTTACTAAACCGTTAGATATTCTTTCAAACCGCTAGACCACAGAGGTCTACAAGAATGACTTATTATAATACAAAAATTGGGGGAAAGGAATCGCTAGTAGTGTGGACTCATGACCCCACTACTAGCAATGTACCATGTCAGATTGACCTCCATGCGGTTCCCCTGGAAACCATCGTGAATTCCCTGTGAATTTCTCACAATGGGCTAACTGACACGACCTCTTGCTCATCTTATCATCCTCTACTGGTGCACCGCTAGCGTACACCGTTAGCGCAGACGGATGCACTATTCAATTACCATTATATATTGCAGGGCATTGTTGATTATATACGAACCAAGAGTAACCTGACATTGAGGGTGACGCAGCTGGAGTCAAGTCACAACGCGAATTTCAGTTTATGGCCCGGTTAGGTAGGCAGCATGTTGGTGGGGACCAACATGCTGCCTACCTTCATGAAGGAGGACTACTGGCCGAAGGGTGTGGTGTATCGGCGGTGACCACACAAACAATATCAATATATTAGTTTTAAAATATTATTTCATATGTATGTTAGTCTATAAGGTATTTATGATGGATCTAGTTGCCTGAAATAAATGAATAATTACCATCCATAAAAAAAATACAAAAATTACTCTATTGATATTATTGGATAAGGTTAAACCACTTAATGGGGTAGTCGTGCTCCCTCGGTGCCTCGCCCTTGGCCGCGGAGGGTGACGTCACGGCGGGTTGAAGGCCATCAATCAATCAATCAGACTAAGAATAATAGCGCCCACGTATTTTTATGTTTTTCATTTACGATCACGTAGCGTCTGCTTTTCTGTGCATTAATATCTACTATAGCAAAATAACATTAGCTGATTACAGCAATAAGAAAAATTGTTTTAGGCAAATTTTTGTTTTGTCCTCTACAACTAATATCACTTTTACGGGTGTACATGTATTACATATATAAACCTTCCTCTTGAATCACTCTATCTATTTAAAAAAACCGCTTCGAAATCCGTTGCATAGTTTTAAAGATTTAAGCATACATAGGGACGGACAGACAGCGAGAGCGACTTTGTTTTATAATATGTAATGATTACAATGATTACTTCAGTACGTAATTGTTAGCTATTCTATTATATTGTAATAATAAATAGAAGTTATAATAGCTACTACGATGTGAGTAAAATCCCTTTGAAACAGAGTTACTCAGCCGCCCGACCTTTTCAAGATTTCCTTTAGGATTTGAGATTAACTTTAATTTTGCTTTTCATTGAAAATAACTTAAGTAACCTTTCACCTACAGGCACTATAATAGCTGGAATTTGTAAAGGCGTTTTGTACTGACGTGTTTAGTTTTTATGAATGATGATTTATTTATTTATTTAAGACTAACTGTAATGTGTAACCGCGACTTCGTCTGCGTGGAATTTAACTTTATTTTTCTAAAATAGAAGTAGCCAAGTTACTCCTCATTACATCACGTAACTGCCAATAAAGGTTCCATCAAAATCGGTCCAGCCATTTCAGAGATTAGCCGGAACAAACAGACAGACAGACAGACAAAAATTGTAAAAACTGTTATTTTAGTGTATGTACCGTATTTATATTCATATGCATATAGCAAAAAACGATTATTTCAGTATTATAAACAGATATTTCAATTGTATTTATATGGATAGATTAGTAATAATAATAATAATTTTTTTTTTCATCCACATAAACTAAGTAGAATCCTCTATTTTAGGTACCAGGGGCCGTATTATGAACTCTTATTCCCATTCAGTTTAAGGCCGTAAACTGAACTGCCTGGAAACTGACTGGATTTTAAAGAGTTCATAATACGCCCCCAGTTCCCTCTTACAATTTACAATTGACCGAAAACTTACTCACCATACTTTTAACATTAAACTAGTTAAGCCAATTATTGAAATTACTAAAACCATACACGGCTGGTTTTGAAATTTCGAAATCAGTAATGTCGTAACCTCAAATTCTATAAATGGTTCATTATCAAAAGGAAAATTAAGAAAATTTACCCGAACAATTAACTCAATTTTGAACTTAGTTTTGTTACGCAATTATTTCATCTATACATATAAATAAAATAGGAGTATCTGTTTGTAATATTGAAATAACCGTTTTTTATTACAACCGTATGAATATAAATACGGTACATACAGCAAAGTAACATTTTTTAGAATTTTTATCTGTCTGTTTGTTGCGGCTAATCTCTGAAATGGCTGGATGGATTTTGACGGGACTTTTTTGGCAGGTAGCTGATGTAATAAGGAGTAACTTAGTTTACCTTTATTTTAGAAAAATAAAGTTAAATTCTACGCAGACGTAGTCGCCGGTACAGCTAATTTGATATATATCTTTTAACATAGATAGATAGAAAATCTATATTCGTATCGAATATTACACACAAATATTACAAACAAAATGCCATAAACAAATATGCACATGTAATTATTACATATATAAAAAATACAATATACTTTAACTTAAACATACAGTACATTTTAACTTTAAAATGAAAACATAAAAATAAATAAGTACTTATTTATTACACGCAAAATATATTACGTTTAATCAGATTGAATATAGAATGAGTTATTATAAAAAAGAATCATTTTTTTCTCATGTAAATTAAATTGATTTTCGGGAACTTCTATATATTGAGAATATAACCTTTTACCTTTTATTGTAAAAAGAAACAAAATATTATATTTCCTCTTCGTTTAAATTGAATAAAACAACATTAACAAAGTGTCAAAGAACATTCAATCTTATCGAATTTTTATTACTGTATACCTTGTTTGGAGTTAATTGTTTCCTCTTCTTGCGGATGTATACTCAGACTGACATGAAAGAAAACTCATTATATTTCCATGAAACAATAAAAATGTAGGATTACAAGTTTGTCTACGTGTTAAACTTTTATTACATTTTCGCAACTGTAAACACTCCTCGCAAGGCTCGCGAGAGAGTTTACTTTCGAGATTTATATAGCATATATATACTATTTATATTCGAGAGGTCAACCAAATAACGTGAAACCATCATTGAACTTAACTTCTTTACCGTTGTTATTTTAAAAGATGTTTTTTTAAACATTCATTTATAATGAACGACCTCGAAAATATTTAACTATATCTTTGAAACTCTTCAAGAATATAAATACAGTCTGTTTTTTTAAACCATTTGTGAAGCTTACTAATTATATTGTACAATCATTTTGAATTTTGTTTCTTTACACGGGAAAATTCTTCATGAAATCACTTGGGGTACTTCAATAAACAAGAGTTTTGTTGCTACAAAAAACCTAGAGTTTTTCTTCAATTTCCTTCTTAAAACTGTATTCAACAACTTCGTCATTGACGCTTCTATCTACTTAATATACAAGTAATTTGCTGGAAGAAATCTGTTTTTAAAAATAATTTCGCCCGTGTACATATCATTTATATATCTACTATTTTGTTTTGAGATTTTCCCCGATTTCAGTAAAGAATAAAGAAAGAAATGATCATTGATTTTCTAATACTTAAAGTTCGTTATTCTATCTCGTTGCTACATACAGACAAATCCCACTAACAGTTTTAACTTTGCAGGCTTCAAAAGGTCCTATAAATAAAATTGTATTGTACGGTAAGATAATTCGTTTACCGAAAATTGGAAATACGTTTTTAACGGTTCTAAATATAAATGGATGTAGTTTTAATACACTTTTGAAGCAACCCACGGCTTCTTGAAGTCTATTTAGAACAAAAGATGCCATACATTGAATATCATATGTTTATTAGAATATATTACATTATTATAAACAACTAGGTGACCTCGCGAACTCCATTCCACCTCAAAATATAATATATCAAAGGTTTTTTGAAGTTTAGTTACGCAATAAACGCACGCTGTTTGACAGGTATCAATCGTTTGTATTATAATTATAAGAAATAAATATTATAAGATATTTTAAGAAAAATATATATGACATTGTCATTCTTGTTCTGTTAATTATAAGAAAATATAATTGTTTGTTTTTACGATATATATTTTGTTCACATTGTTTTTTTTTACTTTACATGTAATTTCTTTATATTTTATCACCGTTTAAACCTTCCCTAGATTTCCATGAATATTTCAAGACCGATTGGCTTGGTTCAGCCGTTCTCGAGTTTTAGCGAGACTAACGAACAGCAATTCATTTTAATATATATAAATTAAACAAGTGTTATAGTTCATTGTGTATTAATTTATTTATATTAACTAGTTCTTCATACAAACTATTTTTATAAAATTATCCGGAAACTGCTCGGAGTTTTCTTCTCTGACACACGATGGAACTGCCACCGTGAATCCATGGAAAGAAACGATCTTCTTAACTCTCTCTCTCTCTCTTTATGTCTATTTTAAAATTTACGTATGTACATATATGTACGTAAATTTTAAAATAGACAGTTCGTCAAGTAAGTACTACAAATAAGTACTATAAAGTAATTTTTTGAAAATAATCAATTTTATCACATCAATGAATTTATTTCAATATCAAATTTAAATTTATGTTAATGGTTAATGTTGACGATTACTATTGAATTATAATTTTGTAACTGACGAGCTTAATGTAATCTGTTTTTATATGGCAAATAAATAAAATCAGAAAATCTAATATTGTTTTTATTAAGAACAAGACAAATATATATATATACATATATATATACTTGTATATTTATGAGTATTGTAAATAAATTGTATGTTTAATATTTAATTATTAATAAATAAATATTGCAATCGATCAAATGTTTCAATAAAACCAATCATAGCTGGCTATCAGCCAAATGAAACAGCTTCGCGATTGGAGAAACTCCCACGGGGATACCTAGTGAATAAAATACAACATTATTGTTACCCATGAGTTGTTGCTTGCAAATATTTTTTTAGATTAAAATAAAAATAAAAAAACACGTATAGTAATGTTTTTTTGACGTTACTCTATCATAATAAAATATACTCATCTTTATATATAAAAATTACATGTCACGTTGTTTGTCCGCGATTGACTCTTAAACTACTGATCCGATTGCAAATTTGATTTGCACATTGTGTGCAATTTGATCCAACTTGAAAGATAGGACAGCTGATATCACAATTTATAGTCGCAATATTATTTTATTATGTATGTATATAATTCGTTAAGTTATTGATTGAAATAATTACAAAATACATATAAATAAAAATCATAACCTTATATGTTAATGGTTTTGGGCGTGTTTGTATTTCTTAGACAAGCTTTATTTGACGGCCTCGATGGTGTGGCGGTTTAGCACACCGCTTTACTTCCGATGGTCGCGGGTTCGATTCCTCACACGGCACAAACATTTGTATTCATGAGTATGATTGTTTGTATCGGTCTGGGTGTTTTCTATGTATAATATGTATATATTTCAAAAAAGAAAATCTAATATTGTTTTTATTAAGAACAAGACAAATATATATATATACATATATATATATAATTATTGTAAATAAAATGTTTAATATAATATGTATGTATATGTATCAGTTATCTAGTACCCATAACACAAGCTTTAACTAGCGTAACTTGGGTCTAAATGGCGCTGTGTGAATTATCCTGAGATTATTATTATTTTCAGAAAAGGAGTAAACATTTTAAACAAATCCATTAAAGAAGAAGTAGAAAATATTTATCCTCCTTTTTTTGCCCATAAACATAATTATAAAATGTAATAAGTAATATATTAATGAACACAAAATTTATATTGTACATATGAAATATCCGATACGAACTACCCGCGCAATTTGATCTGCATCACACTTACTTGACATTTATTACTACTATTATATTCCTATGACTTTTAAACTACAGCCTATGTGTTATTTTGATGTATGAGCTATATTACTGTAAAGTAAAAATCTGTTACGTAGTTTTTGCGTGAAAGACTAAGAAACGTCCATCCATCTATACTCACAAAATGTCGTGTTAATAATATTATTAAGATAACAAACTCTGTTCTCATGCAGAAGAGTCGTTCATAGTCTAAAGACATACTGTGTCGCCAAAGTTGTTTCAATATCCTTCGATTTGCAAACCAAATATTTAAGTTGTCGCCAATCGAAAGTTTCCAAATTAAAATTAGGATAGGCATTCATGCGTCAGAGTTTGGTCGGCTCGTGTTTGATTGAATATTTTTCGTAAAAATAGTAGTCTAAAAGTCGATACTTTATATCACTTCTAACTAATATTATAAATGCGTAAGTTTGTGAGAATGGATGTGTGAAATACAGGCCAATTAGCTTCATATTTCAAATACCAAATTCTATTTTAAATTGTCAAAAACAGAAAGAGGTTTCTGTTGTTCTTTTCGTTTTCCCTTCCTGTTCTAGGGAGTCCTTAGTACACTACTAAGGACTCCCTAGAACAGGAAGAGAGAAGGGGATTCTTTGTATAATATATTATATACATATTACTACAAGTCCCTGGTTTCCTTAACGCCCACAGGATGGATGGATATTGGTTAATGTACGGTGCCCCTAGAACACATCATCCTTAATTTCTGCTGAATTCGCCAAAATGAGCAGACTGAAAAGATTTCATACTCATTCTATTCTCAACTGGTGTTCCGCCAACGTATACCAGCGCAGGTGGATGCACTATTCCATATGCAGACATAAAAAAATAGTATTAAGGAATACTGTAATTTTTTGTCACGTTAAAACGTTAGGTCACAACACCTTTTGTTACCGAATAGTCAACACTAGGGCTCCAAGCTATATCTAAACATTCAATGCCTCGTTCAGAGGCGAAACACGTGTCGAACGAACAATAAAAAACAATATACATAGGTGTAGACTCAATAACGGTCGAAATTTGATCACCATTAGTCGTCGTAACGGTAATCAGGTTTCGGCACTGAATGTTTGTAGTCTCACACATGCTAATTATAGCATAGAATTAAACAAAAAGACATCATTAATTAATGGATCACAACTTTGTCAGATAACAGTTAGGTAAAATAGGAATTGTTCTGTTAAAATTGTATTTCAATTCCTATAATACAATATTGCGCCTCGAAGCAATTTTGTCCGTACATAATGAGATCATAAGATTACCCTTTTGCAGAGATGCCCTCAACAAAATCTCTTGCGACGGTACCTACCAATTTAATTTGTTCTGCTTCAATTGTTTATCGAGAGAGTATTTCGTGCAGGTAAGTTTATTGTTTCATTTTAGCAGGCTAACGAGGCTAAAAGTAAACGAGAGGCTGTCACGAGCAGTATTGAGAATAACAAATTACTTTAACTTATATTTTACGATATAAATAATAATCATTATATTAATACGTGAAGCAAAACCTTTTTACGCCTTTTTACGCCTTTGTACGAAATTTGCGCGGACGGAGAAGTATGAAATTTCTAATATGGCAGAATTCATTTTAAAGATATATTTGAAGTCAACGCAGTAGAAGGTAAGTCAACTATAGTCGTCTATATATTTTTTAAAAAACGAATACTTCAAAATCCACCCCCGCTATCTAATAGGGCGAGAAATCAGCAAAGGATTAGAAACAATTTACGTGGGAAACCAACCATATTGCAAGCCGACAGTAATCCGATTCTACACGAAATTCCCCGAGCGTGAGACGATGATCATATTGGGTCTGGAAGTCATTAGATCGAAACTTCGGCGTTCGCATTCGTCCAAGTTGTACGTACCCACATTAGGAGCGTGCGTCGCCTGGGGGAACCTCATGTCACTATTCAATTAACTCCCAAATTGAATTTCATATCACTCGATTATCCAGTCTGTCTTAGTCAGTAACTTCCTTATAAGCGTTTACGTCAACGTTTACCTATGCCGTTCAGACTTGTGATTTATTTTATTTTAGATTGGAGTCGTGTCGTATCAAGGCTTAAAGAGTATGATGGAAGATCGTAGAAAGTGGCAAGAGCTCCACCGACAAGAGCGTTGCTCTTAAGTTTATGTATGAATAAATTACATTTGTAACAGAAACTAGAGCCCAAACCGATTTTTTCCTAAAGGTAGATGGTAAACCGTCGTTTGGTTAGGCACTTCAATCTCACCTATTCGAACTATTCTAATGCTGATAGACGCAGCTTGACTTTATAGCTTCACCGGACGATTGGGGGTAAATGCAGATGGAATTTCAAACCCGCGGAAGGACTTATGAAGCGTTAGAAGGCGAACTTCTGCCTGACGGATATGACTTTAGTCTGAGCACAGCCTGGGGTTTGAACCTCGGTCAGACCGTTGAAATTTTGATCCCCGTTAGAATTGCCCTATTCAATTCTAACGGGGATCAAAATTTCAACTCTTTCGTTCGATCGAAGGTCTACTACTTCACTATTTCAGCCGTCAAGCAGCTTGCTTTGTAATGTGTTTCGGATGTTATTAATGGTTTGTCACCATGCAACCGTCAGCATTTTACACCAAACGTCATACGTATAACGCCCAAACATATTATTCTCCCGCAATTTCCAATCCACACCCAGTTAACAATAACTCAAGTTAGCTAGCAGTCTGAAACTTGTTATTTATACATCAAGCAACATAGCATCACAACTATATGTGTCACAGCAGACACATAACAGGTGAATCCTCTTGAAAGGCAACGCAAGGGTCACCATTAATTATTTTTATGTAAGTGGAGTCATATATAATGGTAGTTTGTATATTTTAATTACTAATTGAATTATTATGCATAATATAAAAAAAAAGTGTGCGAAATTTCATACTCTTCCGTTTGCGCAATTTTATGAAGTCTTAGGACTTGCATAAAATATATTTTGTTATATATAAAACCGCATTGGCGAAGGATACATTTAATACCTATCAAGGATAATTCCTTCACTGATTGCCTCGTTCTAGACCAAAGTAATTGGATCTCGACAATTGCATAAAACCGCCTATCTGCTATTTCATTACAATCCTAAATCTTACACGAGATGGATCTCAATAAAATGGTCCTATACTTCCTCGGGTAATGAAGTCTTCTTCTATTACGTGACAAGCTATTTTCAACCTTCTAGCGAGGTATTTAGCTTCAATTCAATTCAAATTAATTCCTGAACAAGGATTAATTAGAACAAAACAGTTCCTGCCATCGCCTGCTCCCCTGGTACTCGTTCAGGCTTTAGCTAATAAGAAAAATTAAATCTCCTACAATGAAATCTAAGTTGTTACCCCTATTGTTTGATTCCTCTGAGTATAATTCTCAAGAAATACGACATTCAAACCCTTGCAAATTGTTTTCATTCAAAGTGAAATGTATATTAAATAAACCTTTTTACTTTATAAAAATATCAATTAAACAGTATCTTTTGTGGCTGATTTAAGCCAGTTTACTTTGATTGAAGGGTTATATTGAAGGAAATTAGGCACAAACTTTATTAATAATTGATAAGTATGATATGATATAAGATGAAATAGTTAATTTTATTTTATAATAAAGATCGAGTAGATTCTGAAAGACCAGATCACAGATTCTTTTTTTTTATTAATATGTATTACGGCTCTGGATACAAGTCCTTTTTAGCGCAACTTTGAGTAATTCAAAACTAACATGTTGCCACAATCAACCCTATTTTGTACCAAAATGTCAATAATCAACAGATGCCACAAATCGTGTCCTCTAGACGGTTTATGCTTGTCAGATTAAACAGTCCTATTAGTTATGAACGATATAACTTTGACGATCTCGGTATAGCAGTATAGCACACCGTTACTTCCAATGTTTGCAGGTTCGATTTCACGCACGGTACATACTTTTGTATTCTGGAGTACGATTGTTTGTATCGGTCTTAGTGTTTTTTATGTATATTATTTATGTATTTACAAAAAAAATACCCATTAATATTAGTTGTCTAGTACTTATAATACAAGCTCTGCTTACTTTAGGACTAGATGACATTGTGTTAATTGTTCAGGAGGGGGGGTTATAAACGTAACTATATCTATGGTTACGATATTTATATACCTAAATATCCGATATCTAGATATCGCCAATACGCTACCTTTGACTACCGGTGATTAGCTGTATCAACAATATCTGGTACAGTTTGCATACAGCTTTGATATCAAAACGCATACCAATATCGGTATTTTCTGCCTGTAAAATTGTAACTAATCTATCGGTATATATGTTACGTATTAAAATAATTTCAATATGTGTTACAAATACAGTTTTTTTATTGAGGGTTTTAACTATTGTCTAGTGCTCGTCTAGTGCCGTTTTCACAATTCGCTACCTAGACCCGTGAGGGACAAGAATTGAAGGATATTCTTGATTCTATGAGCGATGGTTTTTATCTCCTCAGGATAGAGTGTATTCTTTCTAAAGGAGATATTTCGTTTATGAGAGGGCCACAACCACATAGGATGTTAGACATAGACACCTCTATAAATATACATTGTAAATAAACTGGCTTTTAAAAAAAAAGTAATTCAATTGAGTTTCTTGCCAGTTCTTCTCAATTAGATCTATATACCGAACTGGACGGTAGGGAAAAATTTAAAATTATAATGTAAAAAATTTGGCGTTCATAAGCGGATGAACCTACATGAATAAATGTTTTTTTAATTTGAATTTTAAGTTGATGTGTGGAGTTTTGTTTACTACAGATATATAGATATGATTTAAATATTCTGTCTATGCATGAGTGGGTTATACCACATAGGATGTGTAGTGGAATTTCATTTAGTACATATATATGATTTAATACTGCCTAAAGCAAGCTGCATGCACTGCTGACATCACGTTATCATGTGACACCCGTGATTGCCATTCCAGAGAGCTAATATGTAAACCTTTTTTTTTTTTTTGACAAATAGCATAGAGCTGTTTAGTTCCAAACTAAGCAGAGCTTGTGTTATGGGTACTAGACAACTGATATAACCATATATATACATTTTTTTGTAAATACATAAATAATATGCATAGAAAACACCCAAACCAATACAAACAATCATACTCATGAATACAAAATGTTTGTACCGTGCGGGGAATCGAACCAGCAACCATCTGAAGGTGAAATATTCTTTAATTTCACTGCCTAATTTAAATTATAACACCCTACAACTGAAACTCAGCATATAAAGCACTTGCTAGTCGCCCCGGCTTCGCACGAGTCTACATGTATTATATATATCAACCTTCCTCTTGAATCACTCTATCTATTTATACAAATCGCTTCAAAATCCGTTACGTAGTTTTAAAGATTTAAGCATACATAGGGACAGAGAGCGATAGCGACTTTCTTTTATACTATGTAATAACTACCTACCCGCCCCGGCTTCGCCCGGGTATACATGTATTATATATATGAACCTTCCTCTAGAATCACTCTATCTATTAAAATAAACTGCTTCAAAATCCGCTGCGTAGTTTTAAAGATATAAGCATACATAGACGCAGACAGCGACAGCGGCTATGTTGTATACTATTTAACTAGCTACTCGCCCCGGTTTCGCCCGGGTGTACATGTATTATATATATAAAAACCTTCCTCTTGAATCACTCTATCTATTAAAAACAAGCCGCTTCAAAATCCGCTGCGTAGTTTTAAAGATATAAGCATACATAGGCTCAGACAGCGACAGCGACTTTTTATACTATTTAACAAGCTACGACGGTTTCGATACATGTATTATACATTAAAAATTGAATATTTATCTATTAAAAAAATGACTTCAAAAATCCGCTGCGTAGTTTCAAATTCAAATTCAAATTCAAAATATCTTTATTCATGTAGGTCTATTACAGACTCTTATGATATGTCAAATCTACCGTCAGTTCGGAATGATTTCGAGATGAGAAGAACTGACAAGAAACTCAGCTCGTATTTTTTTTTTTAATGTTGTACATATTTACAATAATACTATTTCATTTAAATTCAAATTTGGGAGAATAGAGTGACCACCAGCATATGCTATATAAAAAAAAATCAAAAAATCTAATCAGTGTTCGCAACCTGAACAGACCAGTCCCCACAAGCAGTATGACGGATGAGCCAGCCATCATTGCACTCAACCATATTAGAGGGAGCACATCGTGCCCAAATTAAGTTTGAACTTTAATAGCATGATTTTCAATTACACCACTACGTCATTTATATTATTTACAGCATAAACTGTACCAATCAAGTTTTCACCCATTACAATATTTAATTTACATTATTTAAATTACAATATGTTTTAAAGATATAAGCATACATAGGCACAGACAGCGACCTCGACTTTGTTTTATACTATGTAATGAAGCTGCTTGGCGCCTGAAATAGGTGAAACTGAGTAATACGCAGACGACTTTTAATATCTCTGGTAGATATTACGAAAATAAATTTTCTGAGATAGATGCTTATAAAAACAGCGGTGAGTAGGTTAATATTCATAATGATAATACGAAAGGTCGACTCATACGTTGTGTAAAAGTTGTCGTGCCATTTGGAACCAAGTGCAGGGCTAATGTTGGGTGAAATATCACATTAGCGGAAATGTGGCATCGTTAACATTCGGTTTATAGCTGAGCATAGAAATAATATACCTAATATGCACATATATTTACATACTAGCTGTGCCCGCGACTTCGTCCGCGTGTTATAGTGACTTTGACCAAATATTGACCAAGTTTTGACCAAAACAATCTAACCCAAAAAAGCCAAAGAAAAAAGTTTCGTCGTCTTAATTTCATAAATACACGATTTTCCACACAAACTTACATCTCCTATTTTATTTTTACAACCTTTGAATGTCATATCTATTTATATTTAATCAACAGCCTCAAAAATAAGTTTTAAGCTTCTAGCTTCAAAAATTACGATTCTTCCATACAATCTTTCATCCCCTCTTCAACCCCTTACAGCAATTTTTTCACATTAAATAGTATGTCCTTTCTCAGGGTCTAGACTATCTGTGTACCAAATTTCATTTAAATCGGTACAGTAGTTTCGGCGCGAAAGCGAGACAGACAAACAGAGTTACTTTCACATTTATATTATTAGTAAAAATAAAGATGTATGTAACGAAAATGGGGTACAGTGTAAAATAGATGATTTATATAATTAATATAGTTAAATGGAACACAAATAATCTTATGGTAAACAAAGGTAATATTTATTATTTATCTCTCTCAAATTTTTTTTCGGACTCTAATGCTGTTGGCAGTACTTGGCCTTTACAGCTCCGCCAGACGATAGAGGGCGAATGCAGAAGGCACTCCAAACATATATCATAGATATTTAATTTTTATCTCTCTCGACATTTCGATTAGGTAGCACTAGCCGTGGTCATGAGCTGACTGGTTATTTAACTATATTATAATGTATATGTACCTATGCATGTAATGATAACAGTGTCACCTATATTCAGGCTATAGCCTTAATTTATTATGAGGTGGGTCATTTAAAGAATGGAATAGACTTACATATTTTTACTATCATAAAACCGAAACGCATGCATGCAGGCAATTCACCAGGGTATAAACATAAACCAGACATCGCATAGAGGTAGCTAGCAATACCTGACTACATTATCTTATCTATGGCATTATTAATACTCTCCTGTCTCGTAAAGAGTAGGTTCGGTGAGCTCCTGTAGAAATTGAAGTCTAAAATAATCTACGGTACTCTATAGAACGGACAGATAAGACACAAAAGGTCCAATGACGCTTCAACGCTGATACTGACGAAAATCCTGGTGGATTTATTATAAGTATCGTATAAATATTCACGTGCACTCAAATACGACTTTATGAAATGATATGTTAAGATTGCTTTTTCGACAACGGAAATGTATCTCGCACAATGGTACAGTAATGACACGTGAGATAAGCCCAATACGCAGCAACGCGGTGCGAATATTTCTACGTTTTTGTTCGCAAAATGTACGTGGGTATTAGGTATTATGTTATTCTTGTGGCGAAATATAATACCGAGGTATGGATTACCTGAAAGTCACTGAGAAATACTCACAGACCATGTTCTCGGCTTATTTGATTGTTTTTTTTTTTCAATAAATAGCCCTGGACAATTAATATAGTGCCATCTAGTCTCACGGTAAGCAGAGCTTGTGTTACTGGTACCAGATAACTGTTTTGTTTTTTGTTAATACGTATATATTCATTACATAGTATAAAACAAAGTCGCTGTCGCTGTCTGTCCGTCCCTATGTATGCTTAAATCTTTAAAACTACATAACGGATTTTTGGAGCGGTTTTTTTAATAGATAGAGTGATTCTAGTGGAAGGTTTATATGAATAATACATGTACACCCGGGCGAAGCCGGGTCGAGTAGCTGGTACACATAGAAAACACCTAGACAAATACAAACAATCATAGGGTACTGGCACCAGTAGTCAGCCTTTTAGTGGTAAGTCTGGGTTCAAACTTATATAAGAAAATATTAGAAAGAGTAAATTGAAAGTCTTGTGTATAATTTAACTTACTCATTTATTAAACTTTGTTACAAAATTAACAAAAATTACAAATTTATCCTTTAATAAAGTGAAAAATACTTTTTAACAAAATAAGGCACTTTTCACCAGTGCTCAGCCGCCAAAAACTAGTACTCAGCCATATTGCCACCAGTGGTCAGCCTCTCTTAAGATCAATAGTTTCAAGCTTAAAGATTAAGAACATAAATAAACAATTAGTCCGGTCATAGAACCTAAAAGGACTTAATTGTGCCCTAACAATCACAACAATCAAATACCTATCTAACTTATATTTAAATCAGTCGGAAACTTCTTTAGTAACATCAGTATTTAAAAAGATTTCAAGTTCTTCTTCTTCTTGTTCTTCTTTCTAAAAGTCGCCGATTAACATTTTTTTTAGGAGCTTATCTTCCTTACAGGTTTCTGTGTCAGGAGTTTCAGGAGATAGAAGTATATTACTGAGAATTTTTATTTTATTTTGATTTGATTTCCACTAAAGCACAGCCTTTCTTTGTGCATTTTATGCTCAATTCCTGATCATAATCATCATTTTTCTTCTTTGTAGTCTCATTCACTTTACTTTTGGTAGAATTTAGAGCAGTTTTTTTTCTTTTTTTTCGGCCACTTTATTATTTAATAATTATTAAGAAAAACATGATACATTGATTACAATGCCAAAACTCTTAATTAATGTAAATTTTAATACAATGTGGCCTAAAACTAACAAAAAAATGAAATAAATTACCATTTCTGTGAACGCTTCTCACTAATAAAAAAATGGCGCGCACGCCGCATGTCACCTCGTCAGCCGATGACGTCGAAATAGATTCATATTTAATGTACTTCGCAGCCACGTAGCTATTATGTTTGGATTTAATTCTAGCAATGAGTAGTCATAGAACCAATTTAAAATAATTTGATTAGGTAATTTCTGTTATAGCGCTATTCCTATTGGTTTAAAACCAACAAAGGCTGAGTACTGGTGCGGGGCCGACTACTGGTGCCAGTACCCTACTCATTAATACAAATGTTTGCACCGTGCGAGGAATCGAACCCGCGACCATCGGAAGTAAAGCGGTGTGCTAAACCGCTAGACTACCGAGGCCATCAAATAGTTAATATTATTTGCACCGCCAACAACTTATCTCTGCACAACTCATGGTTAATTTAAAATAGATGTTATTTTGGTATATGTACCGTATATATATTCATATGCATGTAGTAAAAAACGGATATTTCAATAATACAAACAGACACTCCAATTTTATTTATATGTATACATTGAAATACCAAATTAAACGGATTCATAAAGAATTATCATTCAAAAGTCATTAAAGTTGAGACGAATTGAATTACCACATTGTGGAATCACCTTCCAGCAATGGTATTTCCGAACCGATACGATATTGAAACCTTCAAGAAAAGAGCTTATTCCTTTTTAAAAGGCCGACAACGTACTTGCAATTCCCCTGGTGTTGCGGGTGCTCATGGGCGGCGGTAATCACTTACCATCAGGTGAGCCGCATGCGCGTTTGTCCCCTGTGTTATAAAAAAAAAATTAGTACAATCCTTGTTACTTACAGTAAACACCGTTTTATTTAGTGGAAAACTTAGGGACTGGACCAAACGTGCTTAACTTTGAGTTAATAAAAAATACTACACAATACTTTATGAGAAAACTGACGAACCAGCTAATAAATATCAACCTCTCTTTCAAGTTTTGATACGAACAAGTTTTAATAATGCCTCGTGTAGTTCGGTTTTCTTGACGGCCAGCAGACCTGTATTTTTGCAAACATATTTACAAGTTTTCTCATAAAATATGTTGGTACAGACCACAGATCTACCTTTTGTATCATAATAGGATTCACCCAGATATTCATTGTCGAAACTTTACAAATATTAGGTTACTCAACAGACCGAACAATATCTGGGTAAACATATCGAGTTATGGGTAAGTGAAAGCCAAAAAGTTCAATTAAATTATGTTTTGATTGAAATATGTCTCGATATATTAAATATCGATAAATTATAATTACATCGTTGATATGAGTATGTACTTGTAATGCAAAGTATCAAAGGTGCTCTGATATCTTATTTTTATATTTTACTCGCCGTGCCAGCGGTTTCACTCGAGTTTTTTAATATATGAATTTCAACAAAAAATTTAGCCCGAATGTTATTCTGATGCATAAGCTATATTACTGTAAAGTTTCATCAAAATCCGTCGAGTAGTTTTTGCGTGAATACTTACAAACTTTCGCGTTTGTAATATTACTAGCTTTTACCCGCGGCTTCGCTCGCATAACTTCGTTACTGGCTGCCAGATGGCGCTGAAGTTGCAAAATGTTGATATTTTATTTTTTTGTTTTTTATAAAGTATCCTATATTCATTATGTTTTATAATGAATATAGGTTACTCCAAGAACACGTGAACAAAATTTCATTATGATCGGTTCAGTAGTTTTTGCGTGAAAGCGTAACAAACATCCCTAGTTTCTCATCTATACATATAAATAAAATTGGAGTGTCTGTTTGTAATATAGAAATAACCGTTATTTACTACATGCATATGAATATAAATACGGTACATACACCAAAATAACATTTTTTACAATTTTCGTCTGTCTATCTGTTTATTCCGGCTAATCTCTGAAATGGCTGGACCGATTCTGACGAGACTTTTTTTGGCAGGTAGGTGTAATAAGGAGTAACTTAGGCTACTTTTATTTTAGAAAAATACAATAAAATTCCATACGGACGAAGTCGTGGGAACAACTAGTATAATATATATATGTATATATTCGATATATATATAAAGACAGAATTGTAGTCGTGTCGTATCAAGGCTTAAAGAGTATGATGGAAGATCGTAGAAAGTGGCATGAGCTCCACTGACAAGAGCGTTGCTCTTAAATTTATGAATGAATGAATATTCGATATACATAAATGCTATATTACCCATATGGTACGGCGCAGTTTTTCGACCATAGCTAGCTTAAACATAATACAAAAATATGTACAAAACAACATTTTTAGTCCTTTTACGATTGGCTCATAAAATGTGCACGTTGTATGAATTTCCGCGAAGACAAAACGTAAAATGCAAATGGTGTATCATATACTTGGGACATAAAAGTTGTACAGGTAGGTAGGTATATATACATATATACAATATTCATCCGAAGACGACGAAGAAATAGTATTTCTGTCAGTATGTTACGCTTTTATGATTAAAAGACAAAACGCTTCTTAATGAAACAAATAAAGAGGTTAGATTCGATTTTTAAAGGGTTGTTTATAAGATATAAGGTAATGGATAACTCAAAATAAATGTAAAATAATAAAGATGTTCATTTATTTCGTAAAACAATAATAATAATAATAATACAGGACAATTTACACCCAAGCCAAGGAGAGCTTGTATATGGTTACTAAAGAACTGATAGAAATACTAAAAAATATATTATTTTAAGATACATACATATTATAAAAAAGATACTTATACAATACAATATAACAATCATAGGTACTCATAAATACAAATGTCTAACTGGCTCCTAATAAAGATAGGTGACACTGCATGTTGTCAACTAACCCGGCCGGCCAGCGGTGGTTCTGGGCCAGACGTATAAGGTCTGCCTCGGTGCCACTGTTAGGCAAATTGTAACATCTCGGCTGGAGGCCTCTCTGGAGTTGTACAAAAGTGGAAATTAAAGAAATATAATAATATTAAAGTAAATTAAAAAAGGCACGGACGAATATGTCTGTGGAAAATTGTAAATAATTAAAAAAAAAATACAAATGTCTGTATCGTGCGAGGAATCGAACCCGCGACTATCGGAAGTAAGGCGGTGTTAAAACGCCAGACGACTGAGGCCGTCAAATAATAAAGTAATAAAAAATTTCCTGCAAAGTATGAAACATTTTTAATTTTACCTACTTAGCTGCTAAAGTTTATTGAGCTTCTCGAAGCTTTATACAAAGGCGCAAAAAGGTTACCATTTTATGAGTTTCTATGGAGTTCTTCACAGGATGTGGCGAACAAGCATACGGCCCATCTGATAGTAAACGGTTACCGTTGCCTATTGACGCCAGAAACCTTAGGTCCTTTTTTTAGACTAGTGAGAAATGTTGATACTAGTTAGGGGCGTCTATAAATTACGCGAGGTGTTTGTTTGAATTTTCTGTGAGATGTCGTGAGACTTTATTCAACCCCCTTCACCATCCCCCAATCTCACTTGAGATTTTTCAAAATGTCGGTTTCTTACGTAATTGGATTGTTAATGTAAAAAGAAAAAAAAATGTTTCGTTTTTTTATTTACGACTAGTTAAGACTAGTAATCAATATTGCTGAGAGTTATAAGTGTAATAAGCATGTAGAATCTGGACTAAATGGACCAAAATAGTATATTTTTTTTTATGTTTCAATCAGAAAAAAAATGTGTTATTTTTACCGAGACACCCCTCTCTCCAACGTAAGATTAGATGAGATTTGACTCGATCCCTTACCCCCCTTAAACATCTCACATAATTTAAGGACGCCCCCTTACTTTATCCTGTGGACAAAATTTCATCGAGTTTCATTATTGTTGTTGGCAATTAAATTTACATTCACCAAAATGTCCTCACTGCAATGAAGATGAAGATTTGAATCATATTATATTCAAATGTAGAAAATACGGACTAGACAGATTATTACTCATTCACGAGGTTCAAGAGCATAGTAATGAAGACTCTAGAAGAGATCTTATCAAGGCCTGCACTATTCAAGACTTTATATAAATTTATTTCCAACACTGGGAAGAAATTATAATTTTTTTTTAAAGTTTTTGTATTTTATTTTGGGCTAAAAAGGACTTGTATCCAGAGCCGTAAAATATTAAATAAAAAAAAATCAGTCAGTCATTTATTTGTTTTATTGAAATATGTTGTTGTCTAAAATGCGCAAATGAAAAATGGAAAGTGGAAAGTGGAAAGTGGACTGTATATTTGATTTTTAGGATGAAAGGAGGCAAGGTACCTGGATTACTCGATGTCTTCCCGGAGGCCGGCCGTCCTTTCGTTCTTGTACGATGCTGCACCAGCACACTATGACACTTCACAACACACAAATATTGTCTATATGCAAAAATATACAAAATCAGTTTATATATTGTCCAAAATACTAATTTTAATGCGGATGAAAAAACTATGATAGCCACCGTTCAACGATCTCCGAATGACTACTTGCGCGACAGCCCGAGTCTCGCCGATCGGGCTCGAGCGAAACATCTCTGTCCTTTTCAGATTCCTTGCCAAGGAAAGAGATAGATGTGGAGAGGACGTTAGGAAAGGAAAATAGGTATACAGGCGCAAACATCCCCCCCCACTTGAAGGATCCCTTCAAAAAAAAAGAGCAAATGCAAAACAAACTAACTAAAATGTAGGATACTAACTAAACTAATAATATATTTAACAAGAGAACGGAGCTTAACTATATTTACTATTTACTGATTAGGAAGTGGGCACAGACGAACTACTGGTCGTAGATACGAGCCAGATGAAGTTCGGACTCTAGCTATTCTAATAATGTCATCTTTCGCGGGAAAAATTTCTTCAATGATACCCAAAGGCCAATGAAGAGGAGGTGCGTTATCTATAATAATTATTACAACATTGCCCACTGCTATGGGATTCGACGGAGTATTCCATTTCTGACGCGTTGTCAATGTATGCAAATATGAACGTCTCCACCGAGACCAAAATGACTGTACTAATTTGGTAAGTAATGAATGACGTTGATTAAGATCAATTTCATTACCACTAAGAGTTGGTGCAGGCAAATATTTCAATGGTGTTGATGTCAAGAAATGGGCCGGCGTTAAAGCAAGCGGTTCGGATGGATCCGATGTTAACGTGCGACACAATGGTCGACTATTCATTACTGCTTCCACTTGCGTGAGAACAGTGCTAAGCTCCTCAAAAGTGAGAATCTGATCTCCTACTACTTTATATAGGTGACTCTTCAGACTCTTGATATTAGATTCCCAGTTCCCACCGAAATGTGGGGCCGCTGGGGGATTAAGATGCCATTCAATGCGATTTTCAGCTAAGACGTGCGAAAATTCTGAATTAAAATATTTTGAAACTAAAAGTTTATGCAATTCATCTAAATATCCTCTAGCTCCTATAAAGTTCGTCCCGTTGTCCGAATACAAATGCGTTACTGGTCCGCGACGAGATAAGAAACGCTTAAACGCCAATAGAAAACAAGCTGCGCTTAAGTCAGAAGCCAACTCAATGTGAATAGCCCTAGTGGTTAGACACACAAATAAACAAATATACGCTTTACGCGCACGTATGCCACGGCCACGGTGCGGTGTTACCTTTATTGGACCAGCAAAATCTGTACCGGTATGAATAAATGCTTTAACGGATGGCGTTACACGACAAGCGGGATGATTTGACATTTCGGGAAAAACTTGTTTAGGGCGCAATCTAAAGCAACGGTTACACTTATGTATTCGACTACGAATAATGTTACGGGCCGAAAATATCCAATAATTTTCTCTAAGAATTGACATCAACAAATCAGGGCCAGCGTGGCAGTGAATTTTGTGAAAGTAATCGATTAATAAATTCATTACATGACCGTTACGCGGTAGTACTATAGGGTGTTGTTTTTGATAACTCAAATCAGAGTTCTGAAGACGTCCACCAACAAGTACAATACCATTTTCTAAAAATGGTTTCAGTCTACGAAATGCGATACTACAATGTTGACCAGATTGCATAGCTTTAATTTCATGCGAAAAGTGAAACTTCTGCAATTGCCTAATTAATTTATACTCCGCGAAGCGTAAATCAAATGCGGTAATGTATTTGCGATGCGGGAGCAGTCTAACAAAACGACAAATATAAACAATACATCTTAACAATTTACACCACGACGAGAACTGATCTGCTAATTTTAACAAAATTAAACTAGGTTCGATTTCAGAAACTAATAATGCTTGCGTTTTTTCCTCGGGAGGATTCGATATACTAGTGGGATTGAACTCCGCTATCTTCCACTCGCTAGGGCTCGACGATAACCAGGGTGGACCATGGAACCACAACGGATGATCGATAATTTGTGCGGGTGTCAATCCGCGCGATAGACAGTCAGCAGGATTGTCTATACCCGAAACATGACGGAAACTATCTGGTGCTAAATAAGACTGCAACTGAGATACGCGATTGCCAACAAAAGTATCCCATCTATGGGGCGACGAATAAATCCAACAAAGTGTCACAGTTGAGTCAGAAAATGCGATAACATTGCTAATAGTGAGACGCTTACTACAAGTGTCACACACAATTCTAATGAGTTTTGCGAGTACTAATGCGGCGCACAGCTCTAGCCGTGCCAAAGATACCGTTTTAGTAGGCGAAACCCTAGATTTTGAACACATCAAGTGAACGCTATTAATTCCATTATTACTAACATGCAAATAAACTACTGCTCCGTATGCCTTTTCGCTGGCATCAGCAAAACCTACTACAGTAACGACGCTATCTCTCGTTATATCAACATGACGCGGAAAACTAATTTTATTTAATAAATGCAATTCACTACGGTACTGGCTCCATAGTTTTACTATCGATGCAGGCGGCGCGTCATCCCAATCACACTTCAATAACCATAATTGTTTCACAAGTAACTTTGCGTATAAAACCACAGGTCCCAAAAAACCCATTAGATCCCATAACCTAGCTACGCATGACAATATAGCGCGCTTAGTGCACTGCTCATTAGGCGGGTTTATTTGAATGCGAAATAAATCTGTGCGAGGCGACCAAGATAAACCTAAAACTTTATGGGTGTCAGTTTCATCAAACTCCTTAAGCGCCGCGAGTCTATGAGAAATAGGAATTGAGTTAAGAACTATTTGCGAATTACTTGTCCACTTAACTAAATCGAAACCAGCTGTTTTAAAAAATGCGATCATCTCAGTGGACAATTTTACCCCTTCTTCCTCTGAGTCGACTGAATGGACTACGTCGTCCATGTATAACCCTAATTCTAAAACATCCCTAGCATGCGGGAAGGAGTCTCCAACATCCTCAGCGAGCTGTTTAATTGTACGCAATGCGTGAAACGGACTAGATTTAACACCAAAGCAAACACGATTAAATTGATAGGTAACAATGGGATCGGTGGGTGAAAAACGATACAATAGTCGTTGAAATTTACGGTCCTCTTCACGAACCTCTATGCACAAAAACATTTGTCGCACGTCTGCGGACAGTGCGACCGCGAATAACCGAAAATTAATTATTATATCAAAAAGATTACCCTGTAAATTTTCGCCACAAAACAAAATATCATTTAATGAAATGGAACTAGTAGTTTTCGCGCTAGCGTCTAAAACAATTCTTAATTTAGTGGTCGTCTTATCCTCACGAACCACTCCATGATGCGGTATAACGTATGAAAGCGATTTATCTTCACACGCCGACGTAGGTGCGGGTGAGATGTACCCCTTATCTATATAATCGAGAATGACATCGTCATAAGCTAATTTAAATGCGGGTGAAGCAATTAATTTTCGTTCCAAACATAAAAATCGTTTTTTAGCCAACTGATAAGAATCGCCCAGTGTGGACGGATCCTTACAAAATGGTAAAGCCACAATATACCTACCACTGATCGGGTCGCGTTTTGTAGTACTACTATAATATTTTTCGCACGCGTTATCTTCTGGACTTTTAATAGGAGGTACGTATATCTCCTCTAAATCCCAAAATCTTTTAATTAAATTGTCCAGAGAATTCGATACTATAGCACAACACGTCATTACAGTGTTGTTACAAAAAGTAGCAGGCGCGGGTCCTACAACAATATATCCCAACGTGGTTTCCCAAGCATAGGGAGAACCTAACTGACCTTCAATTTTATTTGTAAGCAATAAATGATGAAACAATGATGCGCCCAATAACATGTCGATGTCACCTGGACAGCTATACGTGTCATCAGCCAATGGTAACACGTCAAAATCAGACAACTTGCACCTATCTACAGTCATATTAGGCAAACGTTCCGTAATCCTATCCACTACCAATGCATCTAACTCGTACGAAATATTCCAATTAAATCGGGAGTGTATTTTAATATTTACTAATGTGTCGACAGCCTTATTCGTACCGCCGATACCTTTTACTAATAAATTTGTCTTGCGTCGGTTACATAAACCCAATTTTTCACATGTACTATTAGTAATAAAATTACTTTGCGAAGCGTTATCTAATAAACAGCGAACCAAACATTCCCTACCATAAACATCGTAAACAATAACTCGTGCGGTCGCCAACAAAATAGTATTGTGAGTGGTTTTGTTAACTAGTTGTGTACTGCATAACGCAATGTCCGCGGCCGTCGCGTTACTAGTATTCGCTATCTGTGAGTTATAATGTGATGCGCGCGGTGCATCAGTGAGACGCGGCGGCGCGTACGGCGAGAGAGGCGCGGGCGGCGCGGGCGGCGCGGGCGGCGCGGGCGGCGCGGGCGGCGCGGGCGGCGCGGCAGGGGCGAGCGGCGCGAGTGGCGCGGCGGCGGGTGCGGCGGGCGACCGGTCGCGGCCGTTTTGTGCATACGGCCTGCCGGTGTTACTAACGAAATGCAACATCGAATGATGTTTTCTATTACACACCTTACAATTAATACCAGAATTACAATTTGCTATTTTATGTTTACTACTCAAACAATTTAGACAGTAACTATGACCTCTAACAAATAAATATCGATCGTATGGGGACATATTACAAAAAGCGGCACATTTATACAAATTATCATGTGGCACTGACGAATTGCATAAAGAACAAAACTGTTTGACCATATTATTATTGTTTACATTCGCCCGTGTACACTGTGTTGTACTAGAATACGTGTGTGTCTGTTTAGTTATTCTGGGAACGACACGTTCGGACTTATTTTGATGTAATTTTACAAAAGGAGTTCTGTGCAATATTTTAATTTGTTCACGTAAAAATGTAACTAAGCTATCGAAACTGGGTATCACAGAACCGCGGTATTCCATATCGAACAAACGAACTATATCTGGGTCTAAACGTTTTAATGCGAGGTATAAAAATACAAATTCTGCTAAATTATCCAATTTTAGGTTTTTTAAGGCCGCAACAGATGATGCGAACTTATCAACGAATGATTCTAGACTTTCAGCGGTTGTACTAGACATAGGTTTTAAGTTAAAAATATTATCCAAATAAGTTGTTGCTTGAAACCGCAGATCTTCATATCTATTAACCAATGTCTCGTAAATAATACTATAATTGGATGCGCACGGAGTTAAGCCTGCGCATACAGACCTAGCCTGCCCCGTGAGTTTACCTAACAGATAATGCAATTTTTCCAAATCAGTAAGTGAGTCGTTATTATGTACTGCTGACAAGAAAGTAGAATGAAATAAATTCCAAACTGTCACATCTCCTGAAAATTCAGGAATTTGGAGGGCTGGTAATTTTGGTCTAGAACTCTTAATCGGCTCAGATGCTGATATATTAGGTTTAGAATCGTGTGACAGATTCAACTTTGTAATCTGTCTTTTTATATAACAATACAAATCTTCAAATGCCAGCCAAGCCTGATGGCTGGGCTGATGATTAGGTTTCAACCTTGTTTCTATAGCGTTTATAGATTCCAACGTACTTAAATAGTCGTTCCGTATAGAATCCAACGATTCAACTTTTGATAAAAACAATTCAATAGAAACATCGTCAACTAAATTTTTTGCAGAATTATAAATACTTTGAACCCGCTCGAAATAAGCTGACCTTCTTGAGATCAAATTGTTTAATTTAATTTCTAAGTCGGATAACGACATTTTGCTATAATTACTATATACCTACTATTAAAATTAACAAATGCGTAACAAAATTCGAGATTGTTCTATTGTAATACAAGTAGTAGTTTTATAACTACCTACAACTAATACGCGATAATTGAACTATTCATAAATGCATACGTAACAAACTGATGCGAAATGGAATAACTCGAAGTGATTTTATGATGGCTATAACGCGGTATGCGTGAAGTACCTACCTATTATGCTTATTTGAATTATACTACTAATTGCGGGGTGCAGCAGAAAGAACCAAATGGCTATATAATATCCGGCCGAAGTGGCCAAAAAATGTTGTCTAAAATGCGCAAATGAAAAAATGGAAAGTGGAAAGTGGACTGTATATTTGATTTTTAGGATGAAAGGAGGCAAGGTACCTGGATTACTCGATGTCTTCCCGGAGGCCGGCCGTCCTTTCGTTCTTGTACGATGCTGCACCAGCACACTATGACACTTCACAACACACAAATATTGTCTATATGCAAAAATATACAAAATCAGTTTATATATTGTCCAAAATACTAATTTTAATGCGGATGAAAAAACTATGATAGCCACCGTTCAACGATCTCCGAATGACTACTTGCGCGACAGCCCGAGTCTCGCCGATCGGGCTCGAGCGAAACATCTCTGTCCTTTTCAGATTCCTTGCCAAGGAAAGAGATAGATGTGGAGAGGACGTTAGGAAAGGAAAATAGGTATACAGGCGCAAACATATGTCAAATTATAAAAAGTAGTAAATCTATATAAAAAGTATAATATCGGCAACAATTGCAGACAATTTTCATAGCAGCGCATTTCGTATGGCGAAGGATAAGAGGATATTCCTTAAGAATAAGTAAATTTTAATACGAAACCAAAAATCAACTGAGAGAACAATGAGTGGAAAATGCGAAGGGCTGGGAGAACGTAATACAATTCCCCGCACACGATGTGTTTGCTCAGCTCTGTTTCCCGCCATATAATCCAATTGAATCTAAAAAACTGTTTTTACGACGCAAATGAAAAACGGTCCTGTACGTGAGCCAGCGAATATCAAACCGTCAAACGGAAACATTTGACATTTCGGAATTTAGCGTCAATATTTGTTGTTAACATTTTCACGTTATATTCATTTTAATATTTTATCATGAGGGTAATTAAATTTATAAATAAATTATCATTAGTATTTCATTTTGTTCTTATATAAGTGATCTATTGGTGAAGATTGTTAATTGGCATAAGGCAATTCGATACGATCAATAACATGTAAAATTCCACCGTTCATTTTCCTAAAATAAATAAATATATGCGAAGTAATAACCAATGTTACCTATGTAGGTCTGTGTGGACAATCCACACAGACCTACATAGGTAACACCCAGATAACAAACAATCATACTCATGAATACAAATATTTGTATTGTGCGAGGAATCGAACCCGCGACCATTGGAAGTAAGGCGATGTTCTAAACCTACATAAATATGTCTTCATTTATAGGGTTATTAATAAATTTCTGTGATAAAATTTTCGAAGTCGAATATATTATCGATATTAAATCGTAGGTACTATTACACAGTTCAGAATTTTTAATTATCAGAACTTAATAACACTGCCATTGTAGCTAGGAGCTAGCATCGTACATTATTTCGCAACATTAACATTCTATTTTACATTTCATATTTCAGTTAAAATCAGTTCGCATTCGATCATTAAGAGCACCGCGCGTACTCATTTCAATCCTCAATCTTATATTTTAAGTTTTAATATACAGTTTTAATCAAGTTCTATCAGTATCATTTATAAGTTCCTACCAGATTTACCTAAATTTACCTATCAGAATCTTCTTAGTTTCGGTACAACCCGGACATTGGTCCTTCGAGCCGGATCTGAACCAGCGACCCATTGATGGCAACAGATAAATATAAGCAATTACTACCGATTGAAAACTTCTATAATTGTTAAGATAGTTGTATTATGAAGCTTAGTGATTATTAGCTGTGGCTCCGAAGGTGAGTTGAGGAGCAGGCACCTCACAAACTTTTCAAAGTATATTTGACAATAATAGACTAATTACTAATAATATGAATGCGAACAATATATTAATATTCAAAATACCACATCCAATGTACCACATTTTATGCAATAAAATTTCATTTCATTTCATTTCATTTCAATGTAACTCTCTCTGTCTGTCTGTCACGCTTTCAGGTCAAAAGTGACTGAACTGCTTTAAAATAAATTTGGTACACAAGTAGTCTAGACTTGTGTACCAAATTAGAAACGCTTACGCTTAGAAATAACATAGGTTAATATACATAACAACAACATTTAGATCTTTTGAGTTAGATTATTAAATGTTTTTACTTTGTTTAGCCAAGGTCACTATTGCAGGCGGGCAAAGTCGCGAGCACAGCTAATACACAATTGAATTAAAGTTAATTTCAATTCATATTTAGAAAAAAAAATAACAGGCTGTGTAATTATTTCGTTAATGTATTGTGGATTACTGTCAGCGTATGTTCGGAGTACTCTAATGCTGTTGGCCGCAGCTGGCCTTTACAGCTTCACCGGACGATAGGGGGCGAGTGCAAATGGCACTCCAAACCCGCGGAAGGACTTATGGAGCGGCTGAAGGCCAACTCCCGCCTGACGGATACGACTTTAGTCTGAGGGCACCGCTAGGGGTTCGAACCTCGGCTCAGGCCGTCGTAATATCGGTCCCCGTTTGAATTCGATCGGAGGGGTGTCAGCATATGATTATAGGGGCTGTATTTATATACAGATTTTGTTGTATAAAAGTAGTATACTCAAGTAAATGTAAGTTGCAGATATATATAGTTATTTAGAAGAGTATAAAATAATTAGCAATGCAGATGTACAACAGTTTATATGAATGTCTCCTTTTTTTAGTTTTTTAGTTTTCCCGCGCAAACGTAATTCGCCACAGATGCACAAAATGTTGCACGGTGCACAGATGCAGTAGGATGACGAGCGCGTCATGGCAGTATGCGCGATGTTAATACTACTAGTATTAACAATTACTCTTAACAGCATCTTGTTGTCAGCCATCATTAAATGGTAAATTATGATAAATGTAATACGATTCAGTCGCGATCACTTCAAATATGAGAGGGTCTCGTCCCGTTAGATATAGACTAGGAGTCGGACGCATTTTACTTTTTTCAATTTGTATAAAAACTAGCTATGCCATTCGGTTTCACTCCGAGTATTATTTAAACAAAATGCGGGTCGACCTCGTTGACTGTCCCATCAGGACGCTTCGCATGACCTGTCCACGCTTTTTTTTCTTTTACGTTCATTCTGTCTTTATGTTACTGGTGTAATAATTCTGGTTCAATAATTATGATATTCCACGAGAATTCAACATAAAAAATATTAAAACGAATTTAGTCTCGCGGTTTAGCACTCTGTTTTACTACCGATGATCGCGGGTTCGATTCCTTAGACGGTTCAATGCATGTATTCATGAGTATGATTGTTTGTATCGGTTTAGGTGTTTTCAATGTACATTTACAATAATGTATAGAAGTATTTATATCAATTGTCTATTTCCCATAACGCATATAACATAAGCTCTACTTATCGTGGGACTAGATGACGTTGTGCTATACTGAATTAAAGAAAACTTTATTGAAAAATCGTGTATTGCGTGATACTCGTTGCAAGTGCGAAGAGTGACTTTTAAAAAGAAAAGTGATACAGAATGTATGTATTACAAACACATAAGTTAATCTAAGTATTTATATCAATTGTCTATTACCCATAACACAAGCTCTGCTTAGCTTGGGACTAGATGGCGGCACTTCACACAGAACTATCGTGAGATAATAATATTGGCTAATTTAGTATGATTTTAAGAAAATATTTTTGAAAAATCGTGTAATACAAGGGTTGCGAAATGATTTTTAAAGAATTGACTTTTAAAAAGAAAAGTTACGCTGTGTAAATTATCGTAATATATTATTATTGGTTGACTCAAAAGGAATTGAAGAAAGTTTTTTTGAAGAATCGTGTAATGACTATGAGTGTTACAAGGGTTGTGAGATGATTTTTAAAAAATTGACTTTTAAAAAGAAAAGTGATACAGAATGTATGTATTACAAACACATAAGTTAATCTAAGTTTTATATCAATTGTCTATTACCCATAACACAAGCTCTACTTATCTTGGGACTAGATGACGCTGTGCTGTACTGAATTAAAGAAAACATTCTTGAAAAATCGTGTATTGCGTGATACTGGTTGCAAGGGTAGCGAAGAGTGACTTTTAAAAAGAAAAGTGATACAGAATGTATGTATTACAAACACGTAAGTTAATCTAAGTTTTATATCAATTGTCTATTACCCATAACACAAGCTCTGCTTAGCTTGGGACTAGGCGACACTTCATACAGAACTTTTTTTTAACATTGGTTAATTCAGTATGGAATTAAAGTACATATTTTTGAAAAATCGTGTAATACAAGGATTGCGAAATTATTTTTAAAAAGAAAAGTTACGCTGTGTAAATTATCGTAATATATTATTATTTGTAGACTCAAAAGGAATTGAAGAAAGTTTTCTTGAAGAATCGTGTAATGACTATGAGTGTTACAAGGGTTGTGAGATGATTTTTAAAGAATTGACTTTTAAAAAGAAAAGTTACGATGTGTAAATTATCGTAATACATTATTATTGGTTGACTCAAAAGGAATTGAAGAAAGTTTTTTTGAAGAATCGTGTAATGACTATGAGTGTTACAAGGGTTGTGAGATGATTTTTAAAGAATTGACTTTTAAAAAGAAAAGTTACGCTGTGTAAATTATCGTAATACATTATTATTTGTAGACTCAAAAGGAATTGAAGAAAGTTTTCGTGAAGAATCGTGTAATGCGTGTTAATGGGTTGCGAAATTATTTTTAAAAAATTGTTTTTTAAAAAGAACGCTGTGTAAATTATCTATTACAATAATTTACACAGCGTTCTTTTTAAAAGCTCAAACTCAAAAGGAATTGAAGAAAGTTTTCTTGAAGAATCGTGTAATGCGTGTTATATTGGTTGCGGAATGACTTTTAAAAAGAAAAGTGATACAGAGAATCTACAATCTCCTGGCGTACATCGCAGGTCAGGTGGAAAATAAAGCATCCAGATACCCAGCCGGGTCCGCTTTCAACAGATGACGACATAAGTTGATAAATTATTCAGTCCTCGATTTTTTGTACACCCGAGAGAGTTTTACTGACTGTGAATTAATAATGTCAAAAGTGGATCTCGTAAATTGAATTATAAATGTACATGTCCATTTATATTGTGACATATTACTATCGATTCAAATTTTTATTATTTACTACCTCAACCCGGTTTTACCCGCCTGAAATTTATAGTTCATGTGTTATTCTGATGTATAAGCTATATCACTGTAAAGTTTCAACAAAATCCGTTCAGTAGTTTCTGCGTGAAAGAGTAACAATCGTCCATCCATACTCACAATCTTTCGCTTTTAGAATATTAATAGGATAACTACATAAAAAAGGTCAAAATCTATACTCGATAATCTATACGAGAAGCAAAAACTCTTTATACCTTTTTATGAAAATTGCGCGGGTATGAAATTTAGCACAATTATAGTTTATATAGAGCAATGCAGATTACTAATATTTTTTAAAAAATTATCTTCATAATAATACATTATATCAATAATTAAAATATTATACACTACCGTGTATTTGACACACGTATGTACGGTGCTCTTTTTTATTGTTAAAATTTGTCAATAGAGTGCAGTGAATAGTGAGACTAGATTAATATTGTTTATCTTTAATATTATTTGTTTTCAGTCTAATCAAATATTAAATTTAATGTGGTCGAATGTAGACCATTTGACAATTTTATATTCACGTTTCTGTGGGAATCCAACCTAAGATGGGTAAGGTGGGATATGTTATATTATAAAAAAATATTATAAGTAATAAACATTTTTCATTGGTGTACATAATACATGTATTAACTCAATGTTAAAAAAGATATAACTATACGATAATATGACGTGATAATGTGAGCTAATCAATATTTTGATTACCCATTATATTTATTATATTTTGTTTTTGACGTTCGTCTTCAAAAAGTCGTATCCTATTTTCACAGCATTCAAAGCAGTACCTGGAGCTGACATCACCCCGTTTCCGCCGTGTCCATAACAATGAACTACCTTCAGACCACCAATTAACTCAGGCTCCACCCGCACCGGCACTCTATGCGGTCTCAACCCCACTTTATGGGCAACAATTTCAACCTTTTTTAAATCTGGCAACATCTGGCTACACTGATCCAAAATGGCCGCCGCGTCGTGCTTACAAACTTTTAAATTATAAGTATCATATTGTCTCACGCCGCCTAATGTGGCTACACCATCCAAACCGGGTATTATATAAGTATCATAATCGCCAAAGAAAGCCGTCTTCAACCATGGCGCCTTAACTCTAATAACCTGACCACGCATTGGGAATATGTTGGAATCGTTACACAAATATTTCGCGCCCAAACCGGTGCAGTTGAAAACCAAGTCGTACTGGCGTAGTGATGTATCCGTGAAACTATCGATCTTTCCGTTCACAATCTTGCCACCTTTAGCAATGAATCTCTTTTCGACCCACGGCAAATATCTGTCGCATCCTATCTTCACTGTTGTAAAATACGATCCGTATTTCCAGTCTGGGCCACAGATTTTTAACTCTTCACCTTGAACTGATCTGTAGATCGGAACTAGATTTTCAATGAAAGAATTTCTAGTAACGCCGTAGTCTTCTTTCGAAAATACATAGCTAGATAACTCCATGATACCAGCAGTTGATGCTTCAGGTGTTTTCAATATATCTTGCCAGTAATACCACGAATCTTCGATCCATCTATGTGCAATTTCTAACGTTGCACCTCTAAAACTCGATCCCGGGCAAAAAATACCAGCGGCAACGGAACTTGTGGTGTCCTCCTTGAATTTATCGGCTATCACAGTTATGTTCGCTTTATTGAGGTCCTTCTGTAAAATATCAGCAACTGTCAGACCCACGACCCCGGCTCCGACAATCGCTATCTTGGGAGCGTTTTTGTCCATCGTTATTGTTCACTGAAACAATAGAGTGAAGTCAGTTTCGTCTTTGAAAACATCATTTTAAAAAATATTTACTTAAAGTACAAAAATCTTAAACGTGGCAGATAAATACAGTAGTCATATATACATATATATTGATTAAATAAATAAATATATTCAAGCTATATTATATTACACAAAAGTCTTGCTATCAACACTTTTTTATCCTTATATATTTTTCTTCTATTTATCACACATACTTATAATTCATCCATTTAACTGATTCTTCATTTTAGATATTTAAATTCATCACGAATGCTATTTCTTCTTTATTTCTTTTCTTCAAGTGGCTCCACTGAAAATCAGCGCTGTAGTAACATGCTGCGGCACCAGCTGAGTGAAAGCCTTTTGAGCATAGACGATTATTAGTATTTAAGTTTTCTTTTTTACTCTGTACTCTTTTTTATGCTGAATAAATGATTATTATTATTATTATTATTATTATTAAATAGAAATAATGCTAACTATACTATCCTACAATTATTGTTAATGTGAAAGATTGTAGATATATTTGTCATACTTATTGAAGTACCTATTGGTTTTGAAATGGAAATAAAATCAACCTTTATTCAAATAAACATAATACAAGCACTTTTGATAAGTCATTTTTTATTCAACCACACATTCGAAACGCAGATTCATCACAAGAAGAATGAGCAAGAAACTTGTGTATTGCTCTTTTGATTTGATGATTTTTTAATATAATAATTACACAATAATAAGTAAGAGGCATACGATAATCAACATAGAAATCGCTACGCACTCATTCTTAGTGCAATCAGATAATATTGTCTGCACTGTGAATTTTAAGTTAAATACAATTCTGAATTAAATTTGTTATTATTATAATTCTATACATATAAATAAAATTGGAGTGTCTGTTTGTAATTTTTTACTACATGCATATGAATATAAATATGGTACATACACCAACTTAACATTTTTTACAATTTTTGGGACCGATTTTGACGGGACTTTTATTGGCAGGTAGCTGATGTAATAAGGAGTAACTTAGGCTACTGTCATTCTAGAAAAATAAAGTTATATTTCACATGGACGAAGTCGCTGCTAGTACCTTGACGACCTCGGTGGTCTAGCGGTCTAGCACACCGCTTTACGACCGATGGTCGCGGGTTCGATTCTTCGCACGGTGCCAATATTTATATTCATAAATATGATTGTTTGTATCGGTCTGGATGTTTTCTATGTATAATATGTATGTATTTACGAAAAAAAAAATTTACCTATGTATTTGTATCAGTTATCTAGTACCCATAACACAAGCATTAGCCAGCTTAACTTGGGTCTAGATGGCGCTGTGTGAATTGTACTGAGGTTATTATTTTTTTTTACCCCCGGCAGAAGCACAGTCGGCCGGGGTTCAGGGCCCCAGGGAGAGAAACCGGCGTACAATGCGGGCAGAATCTAACAGCATTATTATTATTATTATTATAGTAAATAATATATCTATAACCCTGAACAATTAACACAGCGCCATCTCCACCACTCCACTCCAGACTCTCACAAGGAATAACTTGTAAGTTTAAATATAATTTACTTACATTGTAAAATTCCTTGTGATCCTTGTGAGCAGTAAAATAAATATTATTACTATTGTTATAATAAACGAGGTTTGATTAAAAATATTTACTTACATTGTAAAATTCCTTGTGATCCTTGTGAGCAGGAAAATAAATATTATTACTATTGGTATAATAAACGAGGGTTCATTAAAAATATTTACTTACATTGTAAAATTCCTTGTGATCCTTGTGAGCAGTAAAATAAATATTATTACTATTGTTATAATAAACGAGGTTTGATTAAAAATAGAACAAAAAAAATCGATTGTTTGGAATAAATATGATATTACGAGTACATACGTGATTCGTCAAGTACTCCAGTCTGTGAGCTGTTGATACGAATACTGATGCCGAACCAATCAAATTTATATTGTGTTTACTCTGGTATGGCGTAACAAACATTAACTTTATCATGTAGACAATAGCGGGAGAAATTGAGATAGCGTCAAGATAACGATGATTTGATGGTATTTACCTAATATATATCAGCGTTGATATTGTAATGAAATAGTAACTTACAAAAAATACTATTTAATTAATGTACTTTGTTGAGAATATTAGTTTACACAAATATTGAACGCGATTACAGTTTCTATTTTATGTTTGAATGAACGCAACTTTATAATTAAGTATTTTATTTGTATTTTTAATTGGTCATGCACGGGAATTTTATTTGATGTTAGACATAGACACCTATATAAAAATACGTTGTAAATAAACAGGCTTTTAAAAAAAAGTAATTCATGTGAGTTTCTTGACAGTTTTTCTCAATTGAATCTATATACTGAACTGGACAGTAGGGAAAAATATTAAAATAAAAAATTTGATGTTCATAAGCGGCTAAATTTGAATAAACGATTTTTTAATTTGAATTTGGTTTTTTCTGATTGACCTCAATATTTTTTTTTGTATTAAAATAAGAAATAAATGAAACGTTGATTTTTCTTAAATATTTTTAATTATGCATTTTTTAAGCACACATTTTATATATAGAACTCATAATAGTCATTTATAAACTTACTTAAAAAGATGCTTTATATATTCAAATTTTATTATACACAATCTATTTGAGTACCTATAAGACCATCCTGATAAATACATACTCATACGTGCACATATTTATATTATTCGGGAATTGAACCCGCAACCGTCGAAAGATAAGTTATTTTAACAATTTTTACATAGATATTGGTTTAAATATTATTACATTACCTTTATTTCATTTCAGATTATTAGAAAGTAATACAATAAAATAAACAATATTCACAGATCGTATATTTCAAATTAATATTGTATACATATACAAGATTTTCAAATCTTTATGTTTACTCTATTAGTATGGGACAGTATAGAACGTAAGTGTCATACTATCATCGTCATAAATTTTCTATTGTATTAATATACTAATAAAGGCTGCAACAGAATAGCAGAGAAGGCAGACTCATTGCCTCCTCTGAGTTATAGACCGTTCTGTCTCGATTATTACTTCTAAATTACAAGCAGCAATTGTAATAGTTTTATATTTGAGATAAATAAAGATTTTTTTGTTATATTTATCTAGTTATCTACAATCTATTTGACATGGCAATTGAAGCTATCGAAGACAATTCAATAGCTACCGTCCGCGTGATTTATTTGTCTTTATATGTAGTTGTTTATCGATAAGTTCAATTACAACATGTCTAGACTCGCAGATTATTTATGTACTTAGCTATTTATTCATATATATTTGTATTTATTTATGTTCGCATCGCCAACAATTATTCTTTACACTTGTAGGTATTGCTGCATGGTGTTAAGTTCGGCTTACTTTGAAATAATTTGCATTAAAGTTATTTAATTAAATAAATTATTCGACAAAAAATTCTCATTACAGATTCAAGGTGTAGGTGAGAACGATGCAATCTGTCACGAAATAAGAGTATGCATGGTATTCGTTAAAATTATTAGTTCTTAAAAAAATCTTCTTAAATAATGTAAAACAATTATCCAGAGTATAATTGTTTTACAATTTATTTCTGACATTACTTTTCAAAATATCTTGTCCGATCTTCACGGCGTGTAGAGCCGTCCCTGGAGCACACATCACTCCATATCCGCCGTGTCCATAACAATGAACTACCTTCAGACCGCCAATTAATTCAGGCTCCACCCGAACAGGCACTCTATGCGGTCTCAACCCTACTTTATGGGCAACAATTTCAGCTTTCCTTAAAGCTGGCAGCAGCTGGCAACACCGTTCCCAAATGGCCGCCGCATCGTGCTTGCAAACTTCTAAACTATAACTATCATACTGCCTCACCCCTCCTAATGTAGCTACGCCATCCAAGCCAGGTATGATATAAGTGTCGTAATCACCATAAAACGCCGTCTTCAACCACGGCGCCTTGACTTTAATAATCTGGCCACGTAGTGGAACTAAATCGTAATCGTTACACAAATATTTCGCGCCCAAACCGGTGCAGTTGAAAACCAAATCGTACTGGCGTAGTGATGTATCCGTGAAACTGTCGATCTTTCGGTTCACAATCTTGCCACCTTTAGCAATGAATCTCTTTTCGACCCACGGCAAATATCTGTCGCATCCAGTCTTTACCGTCGAAAAATATGATCCATATTTCCAGTCTGAACCACAAATTTTCAACTCCTCATCCTCTACTGGTCTATAAATTGGAACTAGATTTTCAATCAAAGGATTTCTAGTTACATGATAGTTTTCTTTGGAAAATATATAACTAGACAACGCCATGACTCCAGCATTTGAAGATTCAGCTGATTTTAATATATCTTGCCAATAGAGCCACGAGTCGTCTACCCATTTCTGTGTAATTTCTCTTGTAGCACCTCTAAAACTTGTCCCCGGTCTAAAAATACCAGCGGCAACGGAGCTTGTGGTGTCCTCTTTGAATCTGTCAGCTATAATGGTTATATTGGCTTTATTGAGGTGATTCTGTAAAATATCAGCAACTGTGAGCCCAACTACTCCAGCTCCGAGTATAGCTATCTTTGGAGCGCTTCTGTCCATCCTTATTCACTGGAAAAGTACAGAAAGTTAATTAAAAATAATGTTTAAATACTAGCTGACATGGCAAACGTTGTTTTGCTATATAAATTAGAGATCAATTAATATCGATATTTAAAAAATATGGCTGTATGGATGAAAATATCAACAATCCTATTGTATGAGTTTTTTAATTCAGAATCACATCAAATTTAAAATAGGAAATATTGTTACCAAATTAAAAATAAAACATTGGAGTGAACTACCCTTATCAGTTAGGAATATGGAAAATAATTAAAGTCCTATTCTCAGACCTACTGAATATATAATTTCTTACAAATCGGTCAATTCGTTTCGCAGGACTTGTTATAAACACTGTGACTCGACAATTTTACATGTCAGATATATCGTATACGATATATGCAGGAAAATATATTAATACAAAAAAAAATTACGTTCATAAGCAGCTAAAATGTCCTACATGATAAATTATTTTTGATTTGAAACTTATATATTATATACCTGCCACTGAAGGATAGTAAAAACTGGGCAAAATTCGTAACTTCTTACAAAATGGCACGGGCCCTAAACTGAAAATGTAACTTACATACTCATTATGAACATGTAAACATTTCCCCAGCATTATAACACACTCGCTTGTAACGCAGTTAAGAGAATCGGGTTAAACAAGTGAATAATATAGCAGATAAAAAAATCAAAATTACTCAACTGTAATAAAAAAAAAACAATTACAATAACATTGTTGGGATGACCTAGCAAACATAGCAGTAAGTAGCATTTAAACAGACATATTGCGTATGATATATAAGATTACATACGTGTTGCGTCAAAGCAGTCCGAGTCTACTGATGAGTTGGTTGTTGATGTATCAATTATAAGTAGTCATAGTGATTGCCACAATGCGACCTCTGCCATATCATGTTTTATCATTTAGTTACCTACGTTTGACAACAATTCGGTTGTCTGTGGATGAATGAGGACTGAGATAAAATCTAGATAACCTTTTTTTATGCATGGATGCCTATATATATGTATATAGGCTTTGTACAAAGAGTTCTAGATCTCATCTATACATATATACATCTATACATCTATAATTAACAACCTAGGTCTAGCGGTTTAGCACATCGCTTTAGTTCCGATAGTCGCCGGTACAAACTTCTGTATTCATGAGCAAGATTGTTTGTATCGGTCTGAGTGTTTTCTATGTATATTATTATTTTATTTACAATAAAGTATCATGTATTTATAACAGTAATCTACTATAACACAAGCTCATATTATTATTGTATTTACACTAGATGGCGTTATGTGAATTGTCAAAGGATGTATATAGCCTCAGATAATCAAAGTATAATTATTAAATGTTACTCTATTCTTAGTAGAACAATAAAGGATCTTGAGTCTTGCTCTTTTAAAAAAATGTTTTACAGAATTGTGTATGATACATCTTACTCAAGGAAAAAAATCAGCCCTAGCTCTTTTGAATCAAAGGAAATAACATTAAAAGTTTAAATGTGGTTAATATAATTAACTGAACAGCACAATATCAAGTTCGAAGCTAATAATAAAATCATATTCATTTTATTCATGAAATTTATTGTTCTTTTACAGAATCGCGGCCGCCTCGGAAAAACTACAACCAGTTGTCATCGAATGAGAAACTTGATAATAGACAAACTGAAGACGTTCATATCGAAGACGCAGAAATAGATTCAGATGCGAGTAGTACTGACCTAGACGACCGTGAAACTCGCGGCGTTTGTCCCCCTTGTGCGCATGACCGCTACAACAACAACATCCGTCGGCACGTCCACGATGACTTTAGTGATGACACAGATTATGGTAAGTTACAGATTATGATATTAATATTTAAATAATTTTCAATTTTTTTATTTAAAGATTCATTTTAAAAATGTCCTGTAAAAATCGATTAACAACGGTCTGTTACGGCACATGCGCACTTCTAATAAAGTTATTGAATATTTCAATGGCTTCAACCGTAGAGTCTTGCTATATGCGGTACTACGTTCTAAAAAATTAAAGTTTATTCTCGGTTATTACAATTTCTTGTCTTTTACACTAAACTGCACTTTGCTTCCAGTTCGCAAAAATGAAAAAAAATGAATCGAATGTCAGTTACCGCCACTTAGCTGTCATAGTTTGACGTCAGACTACTGTCAAGTTGTTTTTATTTTCCCAATCCATTGGTTTTCAGCTGCGAAGTGCGAAGTGAACGTAAAATGTTAAATGTATTATTTTTGTGATTTGGATTTCTTGAATCGTGACGAAATATTTGGCAATTATTTGTAATTCCATGTTGAATATTATAGTACGCTAAAGAATTGGTGAACTCGATAGAAAGTCATAATGGCCACTTTGAAATCAGATTTAGATGAGTATTTACTACAAAATGATAAAAGTCGAAGTTACAAATTCAATTTACCTACATTTTCAACACCAAGTTTTATGTCGCGGAGTCCTAGTGGTGAACAAACGCCAAGTAGTAGTACCAATGAAAGTTGGTTCCAGGAAGTTCAAAAGGAGTATTGTACATTGGTAAGTATTTTGACAAGTTAACTGTTATAAATGAACATGTATTGTCTCGAAATGATGCGCGGATGAGTCATAATTAGAATATGGTAATCTTTGCGTTTGTTTATCATTTCAGAGTCGCTCACAGAGGTTTATAGCGTTTGGAGCATGCATATTTCTTGGAGTGGTTTGTTTTATAATATCATTCGCTTTGATACCAGTTTTGTTACTAAAAGCGAGGAAATTCTCCATGTTGTTTACATTGGGAAGCTTCTTCTTCATACTTAGGTAAGTAACTTATATTAACAAATATCCTGCAGTCACACCAATTTGTAAGTCTAGTTCTAATGACAACTTGGGGCTCAATATAGAATACACATAAATTAGAATGATGTACACAAATAATCATATCCCAGATTAATGGAACAAAACTCTGTATTGTATTAAATATTAAACTAAAATCAATTGAATCAAAATATCTCTATTCATGTAGGTCTATTACAGACTCTTATGATATGTCAAATCTACCGTCAGTTCGGAGTGCTTTTGAGTTAAGAATTCTGCTCTTATTCTTTTCAAATGAGCATGTACATAATATTAAAAATACTAATTAATTTATAAATTCAATGTGTGTGTGACCATAGAGCTAGTCATAAAGTTCTATTTTAGGTTTATCCTTTTGTGGTTTACGAATACCACAGTTTAGAATAAAACTACAGACTACCACAGTTTATTTATTCAGTTTAACAATATAAATGTATCTAGTGATGGTAATGGAAAAACTGCTGGCACCTATCGACTTTGACACTTCTGTTACTCCAGTCAGTTTATGACCACAGTGCAACCTATTTGAAACATTGAGAGAGATAAATATCTTCATTCACTATAATATTAATCATGTAAAATTTATACATACAAATAATCTTACTCCAAATAAACTTGTACGAGCGGCCATACAATTCAAACGTGAATCGAAATTACGACGGCCTGAGCTGAGGTTCGAAACCTTAGCGGTGACCTCAGTCTAACTCTAAAGTCATATTCGTCAGGTGGTCTTCAGCCGCTGCATAAGTCCTTCCGCAGGTTTGGAGTGCTATCTGCACTCGCCCCCTATCGTCCGGTGAAGCTGTAAAGGACAGCTGCGGCCAACAGCATTAGAGTAGTCCGAAAAAAAAAATTCTATTGGCCCTTTCGAAATACATCTTCAGTCAAAATTTATTGACAAGAAACTTATCTATTGATTAAATTCGGATTAACATAATAAATAATGTATATTAAACACGAAAGTGTGATGATTTCTACTTCTATTATTTCTTTTGTTCGTTGACTCGCAAATTGGTATATTTAGGTCAGTGGCAGCCGCTAATTATCTAATGTCTTGCAATTAGCAAATACAAAGATTGATTAGGACATGTATGTTAGGGGGAGTACCGTAACATATTGACACTTAACTATCTCGCGGCACCCACTCCTATATGTATAAAATTATATTATATATATATAGTATATTTTAATACTCAGTTGGTACTCGCTGTCTACTCCACAATGGATATGGCGTGAATATAGTTACTGCTATTATAAAAATAAACTCTATTAGAGTGCTGTTTCTAAATATCGTTTAGAAAAAGTCAATGAGTCTTTTAGGGGAATGAGTATACAATTTTACAATAAGATACCAAAGGATAGACTGGAATTGCGTTTATTTAAATTTAAAATGTATTTGAATCATTGGTAAATCATATTTATTGAGCAAACCCTATTGCACACTAAAATATTACTTAAATGACAAACGTGCATAGCAATAGTTGTTCATGTACGCCATTTTCATCAAATGTTAGTCATAGACACCTATATCATTAAGTTCACAATGTAAAATAAACTGGCATTTAAAGGAAATAAATTTTGTTGAGCTACTTGCCAGTTCTGCTTAATTGACTGTTTTGGGCGGCAGCAAAAAAAATTGACCTTCATAAGCGACTAAAATGTCCAACATGAATAAATGTTTTTTAGTTTGATTTGATTAAAAAAGAATCATCCAGTTCAGACTTTACCTATAGACAAAAAATGCTTGATGAAAAAATATCCAAATAAAAAATATTTGTTATCTATTACACCTGTCTCGTAACCGTTGTCTATGTTTGATATAATCTCATTTAGAATGATATATTACAGCGTAGATAAGAATCTCTGACACACGTCTGTAGGCTGTAACCAACAGTGACTTGTGGCTTACGTGCTACTATGAAAAATATCTACAATACCTAATTAAATTCGATGAAATTTCGTCTATAGGATAAGGCAACTAAAATCGACGTTTCACATGTGTTTTTTTATTATACTTTATTGTACTAACATACAAATAGGTAGATGAACAAATTTAGATATTCTTTCAACAAATTTGTTCTACCATTACACATAAGTGAAAAACTCGATTTTCACCAAAAGAAAACTTATCTTTAGCTTATTATTATTATCACTACGACTGATTTAATCTTATTGTGTTTTTATTTTAGTTTTTATTTAAGCCTAAATAAATTAGTGCTGGTTGGTAGTTTGTATTCACACGTTTCGACTTGTAAAATGTGAACTTCAAGGATTGTTTAAAAGAGCAACACACAAGTTTCTTGCTTATTCTTCTTGTGATAAGACAGCTTTCCGAATAAGCTGTAGATTTAAAAAAACTACACTGTTAACTATTCAAAAGTGCTTAAATTAAGTTTATTTGAATAAATGATTTTCTATTCTATTCTATTCTATTAACAATACAAGATAGCATATAAGTTTGAAAAATGTGTGAAACATTGTAATTATAATGAATGCAAATGTTGTTGACTGTAATAATAAAGTGAGCTGAGTAGAGTGGATTGTAAATAAATATTTACTGAATTATAATGAATAACGAAAATAATTCAAAATAACGAAAAATAATATACTGAATTAAAATGAATTTTCAAAATTATATTTAATAATATAATAATATCGTAAATAAATATTTACTGAATTATAATGAGAAAATAATATACCTTTATATTTAATATAATAATAGAGTGAGTAGAGCGGAACGTAAATAAATATTTACGGCCTAATTTCGATTGATTGCAAGGTATTTGAGAGATCAATAATTTTATCATGATTCTTGTCTTGTTGGCTGTACGACTTTTGAATAATAAAGTGAGCTGAGTAGAGCGGATTGTAAATAAATATTTACTGAATTATAATGAATTTTCAAAATAACGAAAATAATATACCTTTATATTTAATATAATAATAGAGTGAGCTGAGTAGAGCGGAACGTAAATAAATATTTACGGCCTAATTCCGATTGATTGCAAGGTATTTGAGAGATCAATAATTTTATCATGGTTCTTCTCTTATAGGCTGTACGACTACAATTTTATTAATGCAGACTTAATTACACACGTGAATTATGACTCGTCGCCAATTTGTATTTAAATATTTAAATAAATAAAACGCTAAATTGCGCTTCACATTTAATTAGGCCGTTCCCGCCATTTTTACAACCAGGCTCTGTCAACTGCACAGAGTACGTTATGAACAATATCAATTATGCCAAAGACTATATATACTACAATATACACCGGCTGTTTATTTCAGTATATTTTATTTTTTAATTTATGAATTATAATAAAAATAATATTTACTCAAAAAACTATAAGTATAGTATATTTATTAAAATTCTACCACTCGTTCGAAAAGCAGACGACAAGAACGTGGATCAAGAATCTCACGTGTTGCTTTATTTAAAATTAAAAAAATAATAGTTTATTATTTGTTTTATGGTAATCAAATTTCTTCTAAAAAAATGCATTATTTGCGAACGTGATTTCAGAAACATGATATTGAGCCTCTTACTAATAACTATGTTATTTACTACAAGTATTTAATTTTGAGCACAATTCTCCTTTACATCGTTTGATTTCAACGAACATTTTGGGAGATATCTTAGTTTTAATAAAAGAAGAAAATCAGACATTGGACCCGTGCTAGTCATTACATAGTATAAAATAAACTCGCCGTCTGTCCGTCCTTGTGTATGCTTAAATCTTTAAAACTACGCAACGGATTTTGAATCGGTTTTTTTTTAATAGATGGAGTGATTCTAGAGGAAGGTTTATATATATAATACATGTAGACCCGGGCGAAGCCGGGGCGAGTAGCTAGTATAAAATAAAGTCGCTGTCTGTCCGTCCCTATGTATACTTAAATCTTTAAAACTACGCAACGGATTTTGAAGCGATTTTTTTAATAGATGGAGTGATTCTAGAGGAAGGTTTATATATATAATACATGTAGAGTCGCTGTCTGTCCGTCCCTATGGCTTTAAAACTACGCCGGATTTTGAAGCGATTAGTAGTTTATTAATATTTTGTTAATTGTTTCATGTATACTTAAATCTTTTAGCAACGGATTTTCCTATACGGACCATGGGCGCATCTGAAATCGATGTTCTCAAAGGAGCGAGCTCTTTCAACAGTGTTGTACTGTGTGACATTGATAGCAACGCTGTACTGCGCGATGCATCTGCAAAGTACGATCCTTACGGTGGTGTGCGCGGTGGCACAAGTCATAGCTCTCATTTGGATGATGATGGACGCGCTCCCTGGCGGATCTTTGGGCACCAGGTTCTTCGGAAGCATGTTCAAGTCCTCAGTTTCGAATACACTACCCATATAACGGTTAATTTGTAAAATAACTTAGTGATAATGACATTTGTGGAAGTGGTTTGGAAAATTTTACAACTATTATTATATGAACTTGCCGAATTTTTATATAAATTGTAATTATCGAACAGTTAGCATAATTATTTTTAACAAGACAGTAACTAGTTGGCGTCGGTTGTCTAGCGGTTTAGCACGCCGATTTACTACCGATGGTCGCGGGTTTGAGGCCATGATCTAAATGTTTGTATTCATAGGTATGTTTGTTTGTATTCGTGTAGGTGTGTTAGAAATACCTAATGTTACAATATAATTTTATCTTAGCATTTAATGTAAATAATTAACATATCCTATACTTTTTCAACTTTAATATAACATATGTTGAACATATAATAGACATAAATACAACAGTCATGAATACAAATGTTTATATTGTAAGGGAATCGAACCGACATTTATTGGAATGTGAAGCAATGTATTAAATAGCTAGACCACCGAGGTCATCGTGAAATGGAGAGTGAGATGATGTATTTTTTATATTATTGTAATGGTAAACAGACTCATATGTGCCCGTAGTACCTTGTACGCTACCATTCAAAGGTCCAGTCAAACCTTTGATGTCGGTTGACACCTTGTAAATTAACTGCCTTATTTATTTATTAATTAAAACTTTAATGCACAAATACACAAATATAGATATGGCGTACATAACACCCTATGGCAGGACTACGCAAATGTATTCGTATTGTGACGCCCTTATTTGCTATTTTTTTGCGACACCCCTCATTCCAACCCCCAAAAATACTTATTAAATTTAGTACTATAGACTAGTACTGAAATTAAAGTAAGTATTTTTGGGGGTAATAGGTTAACAGAAAAATACTAATTGAACATTTATAATTAAGGTATTTTCTCCCACACTCATAAATGATTTATCTCACTCGCCTTCGAAACACAAAGCCTACCTCGCTAAATATATCTCGATGGACGATCATTAGTAGACTATAATCAACTGAATTGACTATATTTATGAAACGTAACTATTTATTGTAATTTACATTATATTTAGAAAATTTAAACAGGGTTATATGAGGGATATGCCATGCAAAAAGTCAGTGTACAGTGAACCTAACTCCAAGACGAGACAAATTTTCAGGGTTTGTATGGTGTGAGTTAAAGGGCCCTTATGGAAAGCTGTTTTATGTTATAAAATACACAATTGCAAAGGCTATGTCAAACTATGTAATATTATGGTTATCTGTGGTCAAACTAAAAGTCAGTAATACAACTGAATCACTGTATCCAAGACGAGACAAATTGAAATAATTTTATGGGCATGAAGATTTTAGGGTCTGTATGGTGTGAGTTAAAGGGCCCTTATGCAAAGCTGTTTTATGTCATAAAATACACAATTGCGAAGGCTATGTCAAACTATGTAATATTATGGTTATCTGTGGTCAAACTAAAAGTCAGTAATACAACTGAATCACTGTATCCAAGACGAGACAAATTGAAATAATTTTATGGACATGAATATTTTAGGATTTGTATGGTGTGAGTTAAAGGGCCCTTATGCAAAGCTGTTTTATGTCATAAAATACACAATTGCAAAGGCTATGTCGAACTAAAAGCCAGTAATACAACTGAATCACTGTATCTAAGACGAGACAAATTTGAAATAATTTTATGGGCATGAAGATTGTAGGGTCTGTATGGTGTGAGTTGAAGGGCCCTTATGCAAAGCTGTTTTATGTCATAAAATACACAATTGCAAAGGCTATGTCGAACTAAAAGCCAGTAATACAACTGAATCACTGTATCCAAGAGGAGACAAATTTGAAATAATTTTATGGGCATGAATATTTTAGGATTTGTATGGTGTGAGTTAAAGGGCCCTTATGGAAAGCTGTTTTATATCTTAAAATATACAAAACTGAACGGTCAACTTTACGTCGGCTAAATTATGTATGTCTTAACTATCTGCAAGGAACCTATTATTTGTCCTATTGGTACAGTTGATATAATATAGAAAGCGGGCGTTCGGCCGCAAGTGCCCCGGATTGGTCGGACTGTTCCTACAGTGGTGGCAGTGTGAGTTAGTAGATAGGTTAGTTGAAAAAATTGTCCCTTAATTCTTGATGAAAATGATTCAGTTTCGTGAGTCTTCTACCTGGCTATTGAGCCTGGTGTACTCTTTCTGTAACTCTATTTATATCAATAAAGCTCAATAATTTGTAATAAAATATATTTTTTATGTAATTTAATGTTTTATTTTAATTTATGTCTAACACAAGTAGTGTTACTCAACTCCTTTGGATCTTTATGAACTAAAGTGTTGTTTTTAATGTAATGACTTTTTAAAAGTATGATTTTTTTTCAATCAGAAAAGGCTCGTAAGACCAAAAATATATATATATACTTTTTTAAGGTACTTAAACAACACTTAAGTTTAAAATATTTTTATTTATATTAAGAATAATGCGATGCATAATATAGAGACCTAAATAATATATACAATTATTAATACCATAAATATGATAACAAAATCATAAAAAAAAGGAAACACAATACGTGCTTGTGTATGTACGTTTATCCATCTATAATATAAATAAAATTACCAACCAGCACCATATAACTTATAGTGCCTTAACGTAAATACATATGTACAAATCATTTATTATTATCATATTAAATCTTATATATAAAATTCTCGTGTCACAGTTTTCGTTCCCATACACCTCCGAAACGGCTTGACCGATTCAAATGAAATTTTGGGAGCGTATTGAGTAGGTCTGAGAATCGACCAACATCTATTTTACATCCCCCTAAATGTTAGGGGTAGTCCACCCCTAATTTTTTTTTAATTTAAACCAAAACAACGTCTGCCGGGACTGTTAGTAATATTATAAATGCGAAAGTTTGTTAGTATGGATAGATGTTTGTTACTCTTTCACGCAAAAACTACTGAACGAAATTAGATGGAAACTTCACAGTAATACAGTTTATGCATCAGAATAACACATAGGCTATAAATATCACTCAGGTGAAACCACGATCATAGCTAGTATAAAATAGCTGCCAAATATTATTTTCTACTAAATCGACCTTATTCTAAAATTGTATAGATTTACCCCTTACGCCCTTTTATATTGTATTTAAATTCAATAAATTATAAATATGTAATGTTTGTTTTATTTCAAGTATTATTATTTTGGATACCTTTTACCATAGCACCGCTCTCCATCGGCATCATGCTGGAACCTAAGTGGGCTTGAACAGTGCCTCCCGCGTACATTAAGACTGGAAAGAAGAACATATTAGGGTTTCTTAAAGAGTCGATATTGCGCACGTGACATATGTATCAATTTCACCCCTGGTATTTCAAGCGTCCATAAGCTACGATAACCGTTTACCATAAGATGGGTCGTATGCTCGATTGCCTTCTTTCTCTTTTATGTGCCGTCTCCTACCAGAGGTTGGCGATCTTAATTCTGATCTTAGATTTGAACAAGGATCTGGTGCTAATCCCAAACTACTGCCTTAAATTCTTTAGCCATGAAATGCGGCGCCTGCCTCGGCTTCGGCGGCCCTGGATTTTTCCTTGAATAATTAATTGTAAAAGACCATATTTTTGATTGCCACCCTAGTTATATAAAAAAAACTTCTATGACAGAGCAGTCAGCGAAACACAAATTAGGGTTTGAATGTCCCCCAGCCAATTTTAACGGGGATCAAAATTATGATGGCCTCAGCCGAGCTTCGAACCCCTAGCGATGCCATGACTCGGACTCGCGGAGAAAGTAGTACCGCTACATATGTCCTTCCTTTGATTTGGAGTGCCATCTGCACTCGCCCCCTATTGTTCAGTGGAGATGTAAAGGCTAACAGCAATACAATAGTTCGAACTTATGGGTTATGAAATATGAATGAAGGTGAAAAAATTATAGAAATAAAGTAGCTGATTACCTACTCTTCGTTAAAATCAAAGATTAATTAATAATTGTCTGTGAGAAATTGCTTTAAGCGATAAGACTAAGCTTTTTATTCAGCACATTTATGCAAAGTTCTATTTTGTAATTTTTTTCTGTACGCAATAAAGATTTTTTTTTTTTTCCAAATATTCTCATCTCCCCTCTTAAGGAGAGGAGATGGCAGCACACCCCCGGCAGAAGCTCAGTCGGCCGGGGTTCAGGGCCCCAGGGAGAGAAACCGGCGTACATTATAATTAATTATTGTCAATGTTAACATTGCAGACGAGGCGCTAACATGCAACGTGTGTGACCGATCGTTCCCCACGCGCCGGCAGCTGGCCGACCACCAACAGAAGAAGCGACACTTCGGGTAAGACAATTAACAAAACAGAAATATATTTTATCGAATTAGGTGTTTTGTGGAAGCCATTTGGTCAGTCGCAGTTTGGTCGCCGAACAGTCAACACTAAGCGTCCACGCTATATCAAAACTCTATTCAATACCAGCCTCGTTCATAGTCGAAACTCATGTCGCAATATGGGTGTAGTCTAAATAACGGTCGAAATTTGATCGCTAAAAAGAAAGGTTGTGAGGGTTTTTGGGTAAAACAGCATCTAAGTTGAATATAATTTTATTTGATATATGTCTACAAAAGCAATCTAAGAGGAATAATAAAAGACAGCAAACAAAGCAATATCGTTGACACATAACTTTCCATCGAGTGTACCGTGCCAGTACTAACAAAGGTGGTAACCCTTCCAGTAGCTGTGTCTCACTGAATATTTGTGATTTCGTACATGCTAATGGTAGAAGGAAATTAAACAGAATAATATAAATCCATTAAAAGTAGAAATAGTAATAATCTTAACTCAATAACATGAGCAATAATATTAAGACCATGAGTCGTAGTCGTACTTAACTAGTTAGATTTAGTTTTATTATAATCTATGCTAATATTATAGAGGGTGAAAAATATTATAGGAGAAAATAAACTCCGAAACCACTATTTCCTGAGACCTTTTGTATAATGTTGTTTTTTAAGATAATATACAGTATACACTGGCGAAGCCCTAGTGGAGGATGATAAAATGAGTATGAGATCAGGTCAGTTAGTCCATCGTGGGAAATTCACCAGGAATTCAACCTGATGGTTTCCAGCAGGAATCGCGTGGAGATTAACCTGACATGACATTAACCTACGTTGGTAGCAATGGGGTTATTAATCTACATTACTAACAATCTCATTTCTCCCGATATATTGTATTAGATACAAAACACACAAACTTATGAACACATGATTCAGTTCTATCAGTACACAAAACCCGAGCTCTCCTTAACTTTGGACTACATGACACTGTGTGAATTATCAAGAGATATTATTATTATTTATATAAAAACTTTGTTCTACCACAGATGTGGCGCGTGCGACAGTCTCTTCCCCTCATTGATGGCGTTGGAGCACCACAAAGAGGAGTTCCAGCACTGGAGCGACTCATCGTACTGCTCCCACTCTGATTCGGAAGACAGCGAGCTGGAGGCGTGCCATGAGGACCGGCATCGACTGCTATAATGCCATCATCTCATTATTGCCGGGGATAGGCCCTCCAAATTGGGCACTTTTGTTTGAACTCTTGAATTGGGATTTACATGGTTAGCCAAGATCTGTCGAACTAATACTGGCCTATTTATTTATTAATATTTTACGTATGCGTTCATGAGTTACCTGGAATTTCTTATAGATCGTGGAATGAATATGCAAATTAAAAATAATAGTTTCTTTCGCCTTGGTAGTGGCATACGGCGGGAGATCAATCAGGTCAGTTAAGCCATTATGACGAATTTTATGAGATTAATCATAGTTGGTAGGACCGCGTGGTTTTGCGTGATCCTTTGTGGCTCGAAGTTGGCTACAAGTGCTAAACATGTAAATCAACCGTTATATATCACGGAAATAACACGACCTTACTCTTAAGATGTCATAAGAGTATCAAGTGCTCAAACAGAGCATCTCCGATTTCCTCCGGGTGATTTATGTGTATATTATATATGTATTGGCAAAAAAAGTACCTATATCTACAGTTCTCTAGCACCCATACCACAAGCTCTGCTTAGCTAGGGACTAGATAGCGCTGTATTGTCCACTGACCTCACAATTTGTATGTAGAATAGTAAAAAATATTGTCAATTTCTGAATATGCCTCTGCTTCATTTAGAACTAATGGCATGGATTTGGTCGTACTTGTTTCCGTGGTAACAATTAAAACTCAATATTATCTATATGAACCAAGGCCCAGAAAACCAGATCAATAGTCAGAGGCCCTTCAACCTAACCCAACGGGTAACATATCTTTGCAAAAGGGAAATATTTTCTTTTACGATATTATATATACAACATGTATTATATTTCTCTTATTTCGGTCGGTAATTACAGGAAAAGAAATCTTTTCCTCACTGTAATTAGAGTTTCCTTTGACTGAATTGTTGATAATGGCGAGGATATCTTCCTGGAAATTCTATTGACATAGCGTTCTCTCTTTCTCTTATTTATATAAGAGAATCATTTGGTATTGTTAATTCATATTCTCCTAGTAAATAAACTATCCCGGTGTACTAGCCGATCATAAAACCAGTGGTACTACTAGATTATAAAATTGATCGTGGCACTGGAGGTCACGTTTCTGTGAAGGTACCAGGCTAGCAGAAGCTTGAAGGCGTTGATTACTGGTTGTTTACTGTAATGGCCAACTAATTATTAAGTCACGACACCAGGCTAGCAGACACTTTTAGGAGCTATTATTTACAGTTTGTTGTATATACTTACTACTGTTCTCATCTTCTGCGTTCCTATTTTCTCTCGCGTATTCTGGGCCTTGGTTTCTGAATTATATTTTATATTGTAAAACAACTTTTGACTCGGTTTGACAATGTTACAATTTGATAAATGCTCTTTAAAGACTTGATCAGCAAATGTCACACCTAGACAGCTTTAGGATTGATTTCATATAACTTTCCGTTAAACTAACATGTTAATTTTAAATTCTTGCGAATTGGAAATGCTAAAAATGTTTAAACCTATTTTGTATTTATATTCCATCTATAATTTTCTTCTAGTATTAATTGTATCCTAAAGCTGAAAATCGGTTTGATAACTCATTGAGATATGCCAAAATTTTGAAATTGTTAGTAGGAGACCAGCAGATCTACTCTGGCCTCTAATGCCAATATCCACTTAAATCTAGTCCAATTTCATATTTTGAATTGTAATAAAATATGAAATATGTAACGTCAGTTCTTTGTGACTATAAAATTTGGAAATTATAAGTTATTTATATATAATTCAAGAGAATAAGTATATTGGTATTTTGACCTAATTATTCTCCAGAGTAGATCTAATTATTCTTTAGCTGATCAAACGGAATTCTAGAAACTTGTGATCATTGTGTGATGACGAAAATAATATTTCGGAGATTGGTATTGTGATAATTTAGATTGTAATAAATCTAATACAAGCTACATTTTTACGGTCTAGATGTATTATTGTAACTTTATTACTTTCTTGAAGACAACATATCAACTTATACAAGATAAATGCAGACTTACAATTCATTATAGATTAAAAATATCTGTATATAATCTACTTTCCCGTTCTCTAGTGATATTCCCGGCAATAATGCATATCACAGTATTTCTAAGTTATCAATAATGACTGATATTATAGTGCATAAGTTGTAAATAGTAAATTTAGACGTGTCAAGAATCACTCGTAGGATTTAATAAATTTTTAGCGTCACCAATCTAAGCGTCCCGCCTTCCTCCCCTCCCGAGGTCCCAGGGAATCTTCCGATCTATAGTATTACTAGTGTAGTTCGGGATCCACCGTAAGCATAGACACTAGTCGTAATATTTTTGTAATGTATAAATTTCATCGTCGAGACGCACGGATCGTCGAGGTGTTCGTAAATAAAAATACGATTGAAAATATGTACAGAAATGTTTATTTTATAGGAAATCACATAACCACAGAGTACAGGCTACGACACACGTATGTACTGCGCTATGTCCGATCTCCCATAAAGGTACCGAAAGGCCGCGATCGGCGCGTATCGTCCGGGGAGCGACGTACACATGTTTAATTTTCATATTTATCGAATAATCAGGAATACAAATCACGAATCTCTTATAAAAGCATAATACGAGTAAGTCTAGCGCCGGCGTGCCGGCGGGCGGCGCGACGTCGGAGTCATCCTCGTGTCGGCGTCAAGTCAGGGCGCGCGCGGGCCGGGGGGGGGCCGGGCCGGGCCGGGGGCCGGGGCCGGGGCCGGGCCGGGCCAGGCCGGGCCGGGCCGGGCCGGGCCGCGGGCGGCGGGGCGGGCCGCGGGCACCTACGCGGTGCCGTTCACGAGCGGCTCGGGCTTGGCCTTGGCGAGCGGCGAGCGTCGCTTGGCCGCCGCGCGCTTGTCCGCGGCGGCCGCGCCCTCCCCCGCGCCCCCCGCCGCGCCCGCCCCCGCCCCCGCCGCCCCCGCGCCCCCCGCGCCGCCCGCGGCCGGGGCGGGCCCGGCGACGGAGGGGGCGCCGCCGCCGCCGCTGACGCCGTTCTTCCACCCGCCTCCTACAAAATTTAGCACGGTATATTCCCGACACACCACTACAATATCTACTCACAGGATATTAAGGCTGCCTCCCATGAACTAACCTAAATTTATGTATAACAAAATCGCACTTCGACTAGATTGCACTAGCTGCGGTCACAAGCCGTGAATACATTTTATTCGCATAAAGACCCGAATAACAATAGAAATAATGAATATTAAACACGAAACTTTTAACAACCGATACTACATCTAAAAAAAACTTATTAATTTATATAGATAATCAAAATAATAAAAATCAATTCATCAATATATCATAAAAGGAATCGATCGTTTGACACTCCATAAAAAACAATAAAACATCGAAATTACTGTCCCATTATATATATCATAAATGAAACAGGTTCCTTCTATTCCTTATCGACAGAAAATTATGTTTGTATAACATAATATATATTTATTTTACTTAACCAAATCCCCAACTACTTTAATAAATTTATAATGAGATTCAATAACAGACCAAACCAATTAAATTACACTTGTACTTTCATAAAATCAATATTAAAAAATTACGAATTTAATATTTGAAAAAACAAAAATATTGCTATTCGACAAATGGAGATCAACATTCCTAGGTTTGCTTTGATTACGTTATAAATTAAATTTACAATTGAAAGAATAAATTTATTAAATTATAATCTAAAAGGGATAGTACACACGCGGAAACCTAACACTATTGTTCTAAGTCCATTAAATAGAATTACAGACAGCATATAGGTCGATATAAGCACATGACAGTGTAATCAAGCTGCTGTGCTATGATATTATTTACAGTGGCTTTCTCAAACTTAACATAGCAACATTAATATATTTCTAGACGGTAAGTAGCCCTTAAAAAGAACTGACTACCAAAATAAAAATATTTGCATGTCTACTAGATTCTTCATCATTTCAGCCGGAAGACGTTCACTGGTAAACAAAGGCCTTCCCAAGAAATCTCCATTCAATTCTTATGATATATCAAATCTACTGTCAGTTCGAGATATCAACTAAATAAGATACCTTATTAAAGAATAGGTAAGCTTGTTAAACATCATGTGTGAATTCATACAAAGTATGAATCAGCCTGAACCCTTGAGAATCCCTGATTATCTATGATCACAGACAATTGGTCACGCGTCAAGTTGCCCTAATAAAACTCCGTTCTGATTGGCGCTTTCGTTGCTTCGTTGTTACAAAGAGGCGGGGCTTAACAACCAATGCACCAATCGGAGTCGACTGAAACGTCAAACGATGGGTTGACCAAGTGTGACCAATTTCAGTGATGTGTCATTAGCTCAAAGTACGTGAATAAATCTAGCAGTAAATCTGAAAATGTTACATCATGTCGGTTACACTGGCATGCATCCTCCACTCACTAGAAGCAGACCGGTGCAATGTTCTTACATTTAAGTTTAGTGCCATGCAACATACTATGATTATTTTAATAAAGAAAAACAAAAAATCAAGACTTTTATTCTTACATTAATATATTTTCGGTCAATTATACCAGTGATCAGCAAACACTCTTTGTCAATTCAAAAAGTTACTAGTGGTACAAAGAAATTCAATTATTTACTGACAAATACGGGCCTTCCTAATTTATTAATCGTTAATAAGGCTCTATTTTTGACTGTGAGCCACTTTGCAGAACACTGAATTACATGATAGACTTCTTAACAAAAACTGAATTATGTTAATATGATATAAAATGATTGAATTTTATATATTTTGACAAATGCTGGTAATGGTAATCAGGCTAGAGTTATGACTGAAATATATGGAATAATTTGATCGGTGGTTTGCGAGGAGTATCATTAATTTATGTTTTGAAAATGAAAAAAAAAAACTTATGTCACACAACACTTTTTGAGCCACTAATAGATACTTTTAATTAATTAAGATTTCTCAAGAATCAGCAACGTGCACGTGACATTTATGTTGTTTAAGGCGTTTATAGGCTACAATCAGAAATTAAATTTTCTAGTAAATGGTTGCATTTACCATCAGAAGGGTAATATGCTTGTTTGCCATCCTTATCTTAGTATTCTGTATATAAATATAATATGCATAACACATGCGACACACTACTATGATATAAAGCAAATGGTAACTTACTGAGGTCTGATTTGTGTATTTATTGGTTGGTAATCAGATCTGCAATGTAGATAGTGCGTGTTGTCAAGTAGTTAAGTATATGGTTATGTGGACTCAAGTACATATAATCATGTATATAAGTACACCTCAGCATATATACATGTTTAGGTGTACTTCGAAAGCCATGACACTCTTAGGTGTAGTACTTATACATGTAGTGTCAGCAGTTTTATGTTGGGAGAAGAGACTCACTGTTGTTTTTAGTTACGATTTGAAAATTATTTGTAGCACTTCCAATCTGTTTTAATGTATAACGGAATAGACATTCGTCGTGCGTTAAAAGTGGAGTAGGATAAAATCCTAGAGGTCAAGTCTAAGTCGAGTCAGTCAGAGCACGGTGGTGAATCACTACAAATGAATCAGGGTAGTATAGAGGTTTAAGTGTAGGGGGCATGGTGCATTTCTAGTTTTCTTGTAGTTACAATGATGCACCTCATTGTAACTACAAGAAAACTAGAAATGCACGGTGTGGGCGCGGTGTGAGTATAGCGTGAACGATAGTAAGTGTGGTATTAGTGTAGTACTCGCGCGATGTAAGTATAGTATGACGGCATTGTGAGTAGGGTGTAAGTACAGTTTGAACGTGGTTGAGAGTGGTGTGAGTGCAGTTGAGTGCGGTATGAGCGTAGTGTGAGTGCGGTGTGAGCGTAGTGTGAGTGCGGTGCTCGTCCGGTATGCGTGTGGTGAGTGAGTAGTGTGGCGGTGTGTGTGTGTAGGTGTAGGTGTACCTTGCCGGCGTCGCCGTCGTCGCCTGGCGGCGTGGTGTAGTGCGCGTCCCTCCTCCGACGTGGCCGAGTCTGGACACCAACACATCTCATGCCGACCTCTACCGCTACTCTACTCTACGCCGACCCGCCCCGCCTCGCACACTACACGGCCCGTTTGCTACCCGATATGCTATTCTCACGTCACACAAATATGAATGCTCCATATTTATTAGAATAATCAATATAAGAACTTTTAAATTAATTTTACTTAACTTTTCAACCCCTATATTTGAAATGTAAGTAATTCTACAATTTAAACTGCATATCCATCGATTAACTAAACCGAAATATCGAAACCCGAAGGAATTATTTAATCCTACTAACTTTAGAAATCATAAATATTTATAAGCATCGGTGTACATTTGTTACATACGATACTTTTTAATTAAATATATAAATTAAATCGCGGAATACGACTAGTAACAGTTACGAGCCTATATTATTATAAAAATTTACGAGTAACAAAGCTATTAATTTATTAATAAATACATTAATTACAAAAAAAAAACTTATCACCTATACACTATACGAAATTTAAAAATTATATAAGTAAATAAATATTAAATTAAAACTTCAAACACATTTACGACAACGAAATGGTAGTATCTATATTAATTTACCAATTACACGTAACTAATCTAGTGTTAATTACTATAAACGTTGGCACGACTTAACTAATATCAATATATATTAACTATTTGATTAGAACCTTCACCAAACCACGCATTATACGATCAGGAAGAAATTATTACCGTTAGAAGAGCCCCGCCATCGAGATAGCAAACGACCATTCGTCCCGAGTATATATACTTATACGTAAATAAAAGGAAAACATCCCATTCTGTACATCTGTCTACTGCATACGCCATCAATATGTACTAATTAAAATGTAATAAAAACAGGGTGCACAAACATGAACATATAAATAATGCAATAGATATAATATAAACTGAACGGGAGGCTGACTTTTGTGCGTGATCCAGTCGAAAATATACGCTGTTTTATTATAATGAAATGAAGTGTTACAAAAATTAATATAATGTTATATTAATTTATAAAAACTATCTCCATGTCTAGACAGATGATTTGTGAACTGAACTGGTTTACTTTCAATATAAGTTAATAATTTTTTAACTTAAAAATTCTACTTGCATTCAGTTACGTTGTGGACTGCATTTAGAAGTAGGTCCGTAATACGGTGTTTCGGCCCCTTACGGTCTTTGAGTCCAAGTCTCATGAATGCTATCCTCTAGTAGACCATTTCAGATTATTAATGACTTTAGAAGTATTTTTTTATAAACCATCATTGTATTATGCATCTCGGTGATCTAGCCATGTACACTTCACTTCCGAAGGTCTCGTTCTTAGCACAGTACGAATATCTGTATTCCTGAGTATGATCGTATAGGTTTGGGTATTTTTTTTGTATATTTGTCTAGTACTCATAACACAAGCTCTCCCTAACTTGGCACTAAATGTCTTTGTGTAAATTGTTCAGAGAGATTATTATTATGCTATGAACGCTGAATTGGTTTAATTGTGTCATTATTGAATTATTATTCATTTTCATTAATATAATATAGTTTATCAATATTATTGTATGGAACATGACTTCGTACTGATCACGATTCAAAAGTCAACCTGTGCAGCATCTACTCACTACATTTTAACTAGCACATTCAGTAATATTTTCAGATTTTTTAAAGTTCAGCAAAATACTCAAATCATGCAATATTGGGTAAAATCTTAAAATTTTAAATGTAATAAATAATCTAACTGAGATATCTAATATTTATTAACATATATTGTCGTCGGTCTGTCGGTCAGTTATGGTGGACGCGTGTACAGACCTCTGTCGGCGCTGGAAACATCTTGGCTGTCTATCACGGAGCTCTCGTCGTCAGTTTGCCTCCGTCGATCCTCGCGTCGTCTGCCACTCTGCAACAGTCATCACACTCAAATTGTAGACTTTTGTACTCATTTTGTTAATTTATTTAAGAAGGCTGGGTGTCGTGTCTCTCCCGGGGGCGTGTTAATAATGTAGGCTTAGACTGGGTGTCAGGCTGCCCGCAAAAATACTCATGTGGACCGGCCACGGCTGTGCGGGCGGCAGTTAGGGTTGTAATGAAGTGTAGGTATTATGATGCGTATCAGAAACATAACTATAGACATCGATGAATCTTTAGTCGTTTGGCGTAGCGGGGCGTGCTGCTCTCGTGTTATGAACATGTGTGTGCAGACCGCTCGTCATCACACTACTCACGAAGATCGTCCCAGCTGTACGCCCATTGTCACACTACTCACAAACCTCGCCCCTGCGGGCCACACTACTCACGGAGCTCGTTCCTGCTAGCCACACTCTTTACGCTCGTCACACTACTCACGTAGCTCGCCCCCGCGGACTACAGCCGTCACACTACTCACCGAGGTCCGGCCGGCCGTGTCACAGTCGTCACACTCGCCACACTACTCACCGGGGCGCGCGTGTCGCCGGGCCGCGCGGCGGGCCGCGTGTCGGGGAGGCGCGCGGGCCGCGCGGGGTGCGGCCGGCCGTGTCACACACTCGTCACACTCGCCACACTACTCACCGGGGCGCGCGTGTCGCCGGGCCGCGCGGCGGGCCGCGTGTCGGGGAGGCGCGCGGGCCGCGCGGGGTGCGGCCGGCCGTGTCACACTCGTCACACTCGCCACACTACTCACCGGGGCGCGCGTGTCGCCGGGCCGCGCGGCGGGCCGCGTGTCGGGGAGGCGCGCGGGCCGCGCGGGGTGCGGCCGGCCGTGTCACACTCGTCACACTCGCCACACTACTCACCGGGGCGCGCGTGTCGCCGGGCCGCGCGGCGGGCCGCGTGTCGGGGAGGCGCGCGGGCCGCGCGGGGTGCGGCCGGCCGTGTCACACTCGTCACACTCGCCACACTACTCACCGGGGCGCGCGTGTCGCCGGGCCGCGCGGCGGGCCGCGTGTCGGGGAGGCGCGCGGGCCGCGCGGGGTGCGGCCGGCCGTGTCACACTCGTCACACTCGCCACACTACTCACCGGGGCGCGCGTGTCGCCGGGCCGCGCGGCGGGCCGCGTGTCGGGGAGGCGCGCGGGCCGCGCGGGGTGCGGCCGGCCGTGTCACACTCGTCACACTCGCCACACTACTCACCGGGGCGCGCGTGTCGCCGGGCCGCGCGGCGGGCCGCGTGTCGGGGAGGCGCGCGGGCCGCGCGGGGTGCGGCCGGCCGTGTCACACTCGTCACACTCGCCACACTACTCACCGGGGCGCGCGTGTCGCCGGGCCGCGCGGCGGGCCGCGTGTCGGGGAGGCGCGCGGGCCGCGCGGGGTGCGGCCGGCCGTGTCACACTCGTCACACTCGCCACACTACTCACCGGGGCGCGCGTGTCGCCGGGCCGCGCGGCGGGCCGCGTGTCGGGGAGGCGCGCGGGCCGCGCGGGGTGCGGCCGTCCGTTCTCCAGCGGCGGGCGTCGCTCGTCGCCGCCGGCCGCGGGCCGCCGCGTGTCCGTCCGCTCGCCGCGCTGCTCTCCTCTCTCCGGCCTCTCTCCGCGCTCGCCTCGCTCACTGGATCTGCAACCGACCGAGTCCAGCGGTCACTACGCCTGCTACTATACAGAGAGCGACGAATGAGTTCAGTGTTGGTGGTTTCGTTACCTGTTGGTGCGGGGCGGGGGGCGCGTGGTGCGGGGTCGGTAGCCGGTGTCTCGCTCTCCTCCGCGCTCGTCGCCGAGTTCAGGCGTCATACGCCGCCCGCCTGCCAGTGCAAGACATCGTTATTAATATAATTTATGTGTGTGTGTGTGTGTGCCGTCGCAGGCGGCGCGCGCGTTGCGCGGGCGCTGTGTGTGTGTGTGTGTGTGTGTGTGTGTGTGTGTGTGCGTGTGTGTGCGTGTGTGTGTGTGTGTGTGCACGTACCGGGCGCGTACCGCGCGGGCGGCGGTCGCAGGCGGCGCGCGCGCTGCGCGGGCGCTGTGTGTGTGTGTGTGTGTGTGTGTGTGCGTGTGTGTGCGTGTGTGTGTGTGTGTGTGTGTGTGTGTGTGTGTGCACGTACCGGGCGCGTACCGCGCGGGCGGCGGTCGCAGGCGGCGCGCGCGCTGCGCGGGCGCTGTGTGTGTGTGTGTGTGTGTGTGTGTGTGTGTGCACGTACCGGGCGCGTACCGCGCGGGCGGCGGTCGCAGGCGGCGCGCGCGCTGCGCGGGCGCTGTGTGTGTGTGTGTGTGTGTGTGTGTGTGTGTGTGTGTGTGTGTGTGTGTGTGTGTGCACGTACCGGGCGCGTACCGCGCGGGCGGCGGTCGCAGGGGCGCGCGCGCTGCGCGGGCGTGTGTGTGTGTGTGTGTGTGTGTGTGTGTGTGTGTGTGTGTGTGTGTGTGGAGGTGCTGCGCCTCGTGCTGGGCGCGGACATCGGCGCGGCGGGGCGTGTGTGGCTGTGTGTGTGTGTGTGTGTGTGTGTGTGTGTGTGTGTGTGTGTGTGTGTGTGTGTGTGTGTGTGTGTGTGTGTGTGTGTGTGTGTGTGTGTATGCGTGTGTGTGTGTGTGTGTGTGTGTGTGTGTGTGTGTGCACGTACCGGGCGCGTACCGCGCGGGCGGCGGTCGCAGGCGGCGCGCGCGCTGCGCGGGCGCTGTGTGTGTGTGTGTGTGTGTGTGTGTGTGTGTGTGTGTGTGTGTGTGTGTGTGTGTGTGTGTGTGTGTGCGTGTGCGCGTACCGCGCGGGCGGCGGTCGCAGGCGGCGCGCGCGCTGCGCGGGCGCTGTGTGTGTGTGTGTGTGTGTGTGTGTGCGTGTGTGTGCGTGTGTGTGTGTGTGTGTGCACGTACCGGGCGCGTACCGCGCGGGCGGCGGTCGCAGGCGGCGCGCGCGCTGCGCGGGCGCTGTGTGTGTGTGTGTGTGTGTGTGTGTGCGTGTGTGTGCGTGTGTGTGTGTGTGTGTGCACGTACCGGGCGCGTACCGCGCGGGCGGCGGTCGCAGGCGGCGCGCGCGCTGCGCGGGGGCCCCCCGCGGCGGGGGGTAGGCCGTCATGGCGCCGCCCATCACCACGCGCAGCTGCTGGTCGATCTCTTGCTTCTCCGCGCGCAGCTGTTCCACTTCCTGCAATCCATAACCACGTATACAGCTTGTAGTCGACGAGTGTAACTGATCTACCCCGCTACGCTTCGGTCGACCGAGCAAACTAACTATACTATGAAATTAAAAAATGCCAAGAAAATAATCGTACCGTTATAAATATAACAGAAGGTACTCAGGAAAACGTAAGTAACATTCAAAATAAACAGCGTAACTACTTCAAAAAGTGAAAAAAAATAATTGACTTAAGTTCAGCTTTTGACAGAGTTGACCATGTCTAATTTATTTGTAAAATACGTATTATGAAACACGTAATTACCTTTGTCGGATTTGAAAATGATATATTAAAATAAAAAATTGATAAAATGGCACGGTAATCATCATTTTCATTCAAATTTACCTGTCATCAGATAAGGTGTTCCACAGGGCTGTAATTTAGGTCCCATATTTTGTATGTATTAATAATGTTATAAATTATGTACGCGTGTCTGGTTACCTTGAGGTGAGCGACGTGGTACTCGACGAGCACCTGTGCGTTGGCGATGTTCTCCCTGGTGCCCACGAACACGAACGGGACCATGCCCTCCTCGCGCGGCGCAGACGGCTGTGGCTCGTTGTCGCCCTCTACCTTCACCTGAACGCGACAATAAACCAACACTTAACTACATTACTACTCATTTTACATACTCTCACCTTCTATAAAAACATGCCCTTATAATTCTTAACCATTTCCCCCTTCTTAAATTACCACTTATAAATTCCATTTTTTAACCCTCCATTCCGTTCTTTTCACCGCTGGTCACATTTGTGAATAGTCACTTTATACATTTCCTTTTAATTTTCAATAGTAGTTCAAATTCTTCATTTTAATCAATTCCTCCACACATTGTCGACCCGAAGTGATGAGGTTTTTTTTTTTACTATATAACATAGGTCTTTACACAGTTACAGTACAATTAAGTATCATTGTATATAATCTTAATTTTCAATAGATTATAGAAATGGGCCAGTGAAATTACATGTGATATATAACCGCAAGGGAATGGATTCGAATTAAATCATTACAATGAACAGCAGTGGAACATAAGTTAGTTTGCGATGATTGTGATGATATATCAGTTGATGTTAAAAAATTTCATTATTTATATCTACATTATTTATGCAATCAATGCATATTTGAGTATCTCTGTATCCCAAAATTTAGCTAGTGTAGTATCCTAATACTATCAAGCCCACATATAGTACAAAAATTCAATAGTTTAAATAAATGAACGTATTTAGGCATTAGTATTATTATCACTAGACTAGTTCACTAGTCTATTGAGCCGTAATACAGCATGTATTTTTTTAATAATGACAAGAGAATCTCCGAGTGAGATGTATGAGTAGCGTGTTTGTTACCCGCACGACGCCGCTCTTGTCGACGATCTCCTGTATGACCTTCCCGTTCTTGCCGATGACCTTCCCGACGAGCGCGCGCGGCACCTTGATGGACTCCTCCGCGTACTCCAGCAGCGACCGCGCCGCCCGCACCGCCTCCACGCTCTGCGGACCGCACTCGTTATATCAACAATACACGACAACTCCACTCCTCTACTTATTATATGGTCAGCGTACGAACCGACAGCTCGTTTCATGCCGAGTGGTGTCCATCGATATATAAACGAACAACACTAGATCACCCGTTATACGTGAACGGGTGCTACTTGCGAGAACCTTGTCTGCTCAGATAACCATGACTGATTCATTTTGTTACGCAAGTAACTATTCATTAATTTATGTCAACTTTACTATTTGGCAATTTGTATTCACTCAACTTCAAACTTAATATTTTAATTCTTAAAAACATTTATTTAAATGAGTAGCAAGCAAGTATTTTCTTCATTCTTCTTGCAATAAAAACTACGTCTGAATGAGAGGTAAAATCAGAAAAATATATATTATTTCTATTTCTACTGTAAATATTACTTAGTTACACTCGTGTTAGCCTTCATGCGTTGCGACGTTCGTGAACTAAAATGTCATGCCTTCCTACCATAACTTTTCCTCTGCAATTTCATATTTTGTCCTTCGCTTAGCTCTCAAACATGACATATATAAGGCAGCCAGATCTAATTACATTATAAATATAATAAAAAATAAATCAAACTGCAATCTAGTAACACTACTGATTACTTTGACTACAGAAGAGTAAAACACTGATGTTGCATTGAGCATGAAAAGTGGGCAAATATAATTTTATCAAACAAATGCAGTAAGTATCACATCTGAAGTATGTATGTCTATTATCATTTTAAAGGTTTAACCAATCGGTAAAGAAACTCTTACAAAAGATTAAAAAGGTAATTCGTTTCTTACATTCAAAGAATTCATAAACCACTTTCATCTTATTGTTAGAGAGACTGAACAATCTGTGTTACTCTTTTGAAACCAAAGTACAATATTTCATTTTCATTACAAGCTTTAGCATTTCTTTATCCAAATATCATTTTTAACATCACATTTTAATTTATTCCCTTACTAATTTCCTGGTATGATAACACACAAAAAGCCTTCCATTTGTAAGGATTTTTAAAACCTTAATTTCTTTGTGGATTATGTATTTATTATATATTCTACATCCCATAACTACCTGCCTTGCTAAGAGTTGTAGTCTAGAGTTTTAATTGCAAATATCAGCCCTAACCCGTTGTTTCATCCCCGAACGATCCTTAACTCCCAATCCCATGAAATTTCAGAAATTGGACCCCAAATTTAAGATTTCTAGATCCCAGCAGTTAAATTGTCCTGTCCGTCAGTCTCCTATAATATATATAGATATGCTACACCACTAGGCTCTACCTTTTGTCGTGATGTTGATATCGGCATACCAATAAGCTCAGTAGGTACTAGGTGCTACAAATGAGTGTATGGACCTCGCCGCAGATCTTAAAGGTGCAGGAGACCTCCTCCAGCTCGATGTTGGTGACGCCGGAGACCTTGCGCGCCTGCTGTATGTTGGCGCCGTGCGTGCCGATGGCCAGCCCCATCAGGTCCTCGCGAACACTGAACTCGTCTGTGTACCTGTTGGACAAAGTCAAACAACTCCGAGCTTCCGTCTACGTGCCAACCTTATAGTTCATACGCAACCATTACACGATAGGTTTATATAAAGTAACCGTAAAACAAACGGTTAGGTTTGTTTTACGGTTACTTATGTTTGTTTTAAACCGTAAAACAAAACAGCTAGATGAGACAATTTGTAAATGAAAATTGGAACTTTATTATTACTATTGGTAAATTTATTTTTATTATATTTGAGAATGTAAATATATATTTATTTTTTATACTATGATGGTGGCAAATAAAGCGTCCAGGCCGATGGTAAATGGTTACCGTAGCCTACGGACGCATGAGACTATATATAACCGATCACTTCTACAATTATGTAGTTAATTATTTCTTCTTCTTGTAATTGACAGGAAAAGTTTTGGATGAAAATAGCAAGTGAAATACTTGTACTAAAAATGTAATATAAAAGAATGTAATGGCAAGACATTTAAGAGAACTCAAACAATGATTATTAGAAATTTTAGATTTTGGTTTAGAAGTTACAATGTTTATAATGTATGCTACAACAAAATTAATTAAAATTGCAACACCCAAGTTTCTTTCACGTTCTTCTTTATCTACCGCTCATTCGGAAAGCTTTTCACAAGAAGAGATCTCATCAGAGTATTCGTAAGCGTAGTATAGCTATATACATATATACATATTGTTATTTTAAGTGTTTTCAAAAATAAACATTTATTTAAGGTTCCAGCTAACGTGACGTTTCTAGTCCCCACAGCTTCCTCTAATACACCTAGCAATAAACCGAGCGGGTAGCGTAAAAATTTTAATTAAAGAGATATATAATAATTTATTTATATATATGTTATACTGTTAACGATGAAGTATTAGCGAATCTTAGTGGTAAATATAGATCATTCGCAAATATAGAGGGTATCGTGTAATGGATGCAAAAAACCAGAGGGCTTGGACAAAATACGAACTATTCCATTTCTAAATACATTTTCGAGTAACTAAATCAGCATGATGTCTATATGGCAGTAAGCAGTAATATTTAGAAATGAAAATGTCTGACTTCTGTCTTTGGAAACAAGCGATGGCAACGCAGTAAGTAAAATAAATAGGTTTTACATTCAACATTATTTAAACATAGAACAACATATAAGTATGGACACACAGACATTGATCTGTTGTCTTTTATTTCCTGTTAGTTTCATCGTTTGAAAAAAAGTGACAAAATAATGTAAATTGATAAACGAATTTGTACATTTTGTAACAAAAAAGTATAAATCCTAATGCTGTATTATTTAGAAAGAGAAAAGCAATTATAATACCTTTATTTTACTTCTGCGCTGATTTAGTACACACCAATAAACAATTTATTCAAAACAATGTTTTAATCAGACTATTTATTCTCAACATACTTTACATCAATGAATGATACAACTAGTTTTTGTTCTTGTTCCATGGCGTTATACTAAATGTAAAAAGATTCTCGTATGGCGCCAAAATTCATGACATCAAATACTAATGAAATGTACATAATTTACATGTCGCTGACAATTTGAATAATTTGTCTCTTCACTATACAATTTCAAACATATCAACTACGCCACAATTTATGCAGCTGACTGTATTGGATTACTATTCACCATGTCAGGGTTAGGACATAATATCTTAGTGTTCGTGAACATACGAATTATACATATTGCCATCAATGTAATGTACAATTAGCTCTAAGTTTGAATGAAACATGTGAAGAAAATATCGTGTGAGAACGACTCAGTTCCTTCTTGACAAAGGACTGCAACGAAATCAATTCACTAGACACAAATAGCATTGTAATTCGAAAAAATACTAATGCTGTAGCGAGTTAATCTCGTTGATAATCTACATGAATTAATATTATATACATTCAATTCTGCTTAGACTGTTGTATATTCTAAAGTGAGAATCGACTATAAATTAGGCTTGCAACGAATATTATATTCGTTCATACCCGGAACCGATGATTCGACTAGTTCCCTGACCGAATAACCGAATATTAGGCAAAAGTATTTAGCCGAAGTGTGGCGCCAAAACTTGCATCGACTCGATTAATTCTATATGCTTTCTGGTCGTTCGCAGACCCTTACGGGCCGATGAGTTTCGAGCCTTGAGCTTATCCTTCTTAGCCGGGCAAACTGCTGAGAGTCAACTACCCCAGTGTCGTTCTTTGCCGGCTACATTTAAGTATCCGATCTCGCGAGTTTAGTAATTGATTATTTCGCGCTAGTTTGTGTTGATAACGGGTTGTAGTAATAAGAAAAAAGACTAGGTAAACGGAGAAAATATATTAATATAGACTACTGACAATTAGGAATAGAAAAGAGGAATTGAAGTATCAAAAACAAGAATGTAATATAAAAGAACTATAAAATCAAATACAAATTTAGAATATAAAATACATATCTGATTAGCTAGTTACAACAGTTTGTCCTAATGAAGTCATCCCCCTCCCCCGCACGGTCTATAGCCAACGCATTGCGTGTTTTTGCCAAGTTTATTTCCTAAGAATGTAGATTTTTTTTACTTTTTTCACCATAAACTTCCCAGGCTACATTATAATATTGAATATGATTATTGTGTACTTATGATTATAAGAGAAATAAAAATATTCATTATATATTTTTTTCAATTTTACCACATTACACAAGCATTCGGCTTTCGGCGTAATAATATGTAGATATTCCGTATTCTGACTGTATAATAAAAGCAGATGGATATACAGAATATCGAATATTCGTTGCAAGCCTATAGATATCAATCCAAGCTGAATAGAATATATATCTGCTGAAGTATTGGATGGGAATGTATATTACGAATGTTGATTAGCGCAATTATTTACCAACAAATTCAATCTTTAATTACACGTATTAAAGTCGCAAGTAAGAAACTCCAAGCCCCAAGTAAAACGGAATATCATTTTTAGTGAAAAAAAAACCACATGCACATCGGACTAGCTTTGTTTACATTTAAAGGGCTGGCTTATTAACGCGGTGACTAGAGTTCATCGAAATACATAAATATGTAGGACGATTATGATAATTACCAATTGGGATCCCCCGTGCCGTGTTCGTTGCCCGGCCGAGAATATCTCGAATACTGGTCTGGGCTGAAATTTTGCAGGTACCACAGAAATGTATCAAGGCAGACCAAGCCGTGCTATATAAAAGCCATATGCGTGATACTTCATACATATTTCAATTAGAAGAAGACTTATATTTCTATCTCTCTCACTTTACACAAAAAAAAATTTGAATTATATCTGCATTGAGATTCCGTATTTTTAAATTTAAACTTGAGGCAAAGGAAGTCGGTTGGATGTTTATCGTAACAAGCATATAGTTGGTCTGCCTTGTTTCTGTGGTATATACGTAAGCCAAATACCGCTAAGATAGCGCTTTTTATGCCAAAGAAACATATTTATATTTGATAAAAATTTAATCATGCATTGTAAGGAAAGACTTATGGATATTTCTGCCGGGTTGTGCAATATAATGAGGAAGTAATAAATATATATTTAAGGAATAGCCTAGTAGGCTTCTTAACTAATTTATAACAAAATAGATCAAGGTTTATATAAACTAATTATTTTAATAATGTGCAATGCATTATGTGGTAATATAGAACTCGCAGCGGGATTCTCAATTGGGAACTAAATATTATTGTAATAGAAATTAATGAGTTTGTAACTTCAGAAATGGCAATGAATGTAGTGACAAATCTGGAGTTCCCTGACCGTTAAAATGTAAATTAGATAATAAGCCTACCACAGACGTAAATTTGAATAAACGCCGTAACTCCCGTGCAATTTGTGTGCAAATATTTTGATTCAGTTCCCGAAAAGACGCTAGGATAAACAAAATATCCAAATATGCCAAAAATATTCGACAATGTTATATAAAGACAATATATAATAATCTAAATATTCTTTCTATAATAATTAATGTTACAAAAAATCGGAAACAATGAAGCAAAGAAGTAAAATAAAATGGAGACTGCCTTTCTAGTATTATTTTTATTATTAAAAATATAAGATCAATTTATAAAAATAACACAGTTACTCGTGATCTGTAGATTCTGATATTATCCTTTCAACTTATGAGTTTGAAAATTAAATTAATATAATAATAAGTTTAAAACTATTAATGGAAATTCATTTCTGATATTTTTTTATACTACTATGGTGGCAAACAAGCATACGGCCCACCTGATGGTAAATGTTTACCGTAGCCTATGCATGCCTGAAACACCAGGGGAGTCACGTGGTATTTTAAAAAAGGTATTTGGCTAATTAACAAATACTCATATATTTGCAACATCATGAATAGTACATCTATACAAATAAATAAAATTTAAGTGTCTGTTTAAAAATTCAGGATTACACTTAATGCATATAAAAGTATATAGTACAGTACTTACAACAAAAAATAATTATAAAATTTTTGTATGACTGTCTTTGTTTGTTCTTGCTAATCTCAGAAATAGCTGGACCGATTTCGACGGGACTTTCGCTCGCAGATAGCTAATATTATAGGGAATAACTTAGGCTACTTTTTTTTTATAAATTTGTAATTTAATAGCCATTAAAAAGTCATTTCTACGCGGACTAAGTGGCTAAGATTAGGGCTAGTTTTAGTATACATTCGTGGTTTTTACGGCGGTTATTTCCATTTACGTCCGTGAAGCCTACAATAATATAAATTCTAATTAACAACTCACCCTCCTTGATTGTGTATTTTGGTGGATTCTAATTGTCTTGCCGCTTCTTCAGTCTTTTTCAGCAATAACAGTTTCTGAGTTAGATTCCTGGAACACAATAAATGAATTGTTAGTTTGCTTTTAAAATTAACTCTGCTATCATTAGCATATGTGTGACAGCAAATATTCAGTACAGAAATCTGACTACCACTACTGGATGGGTTACGACCTCTATTGGTGATCAAATTCCGAACGTCATTGAGTCAACCAAACTGCGACTTAGTCGCCGAACAATCAACACTAAACTTCCAAACAATATTCGAATGTCTGATGATGTCTATCAGTTCAGAGGCATATCACGTGTAGTACTAAGAGTGCAAATTAAATAATGGTCCGCTTTAAAAACCTTTAAAATAATATACTAGCGTTTCGCGACGACTTCGCATGAAAAGAACTAATGTAGACAATTATATATTACTAGTCTCTACTATATTACTTACTGATAACGTAGTGTTAAGTAAAGACCTAGCTACCTTTTTAATTTAGCCAATATAAACCAAAAATATAATCTCTACCTTACAATTTAACCATCAATAATAGTCACGTGCAAAAGATACCACAGACATCAAAATTTATTTTTATGCTGTATATACGGTTAACGCTGATCAGATGGGCAAATTATTTGTCAGCCAGTTACATAAAAAAAAAAGGGTCTGTTGCTAAAAAACACGACTTCTACTCAATTTATAGCGTAACGTTCACAATTAGTATACTGTCTGTATGGTACTTTCAAAAATAGATATATTATCTTAAAAAATATTAAATGTTTGACAACTTCCTCTATTACTCAATACAGGAGCTTGTCCTGTATTAAGATATAGGGGGTTGACAATATGACATTTTTTAGATGTATATATATACTATAACTAAAAACGCTACAAATTGGCGACGCGTCGTAAAACTACAAGTATCAGGAAATCATTGGAGCGCGACATTCGTATCGTTATGATATGAATATAATCTGTTATAAAAATAAACTGCCTCCCACACGCATTCGAGGATCAAGTCAGAGCGAATTATAAGCGAGTCGCGGTATATTTACACGTTTTTTTATACTACAACAGTGGCAACCATATTTATTTACACCTCAGTTTTATGGTAAGGTTTTGTTTAATTTTAGTTGTATAAATATATAATTAGATTGACTTTGTTAATTATAATACATATTAATAAATATTATTGTTACAAAGTGAATGTTTATATTTATACAACTATGTATAATATTAATAATTAATATTTATACTAATATTAATAAAATAATAAGTATATATTATGACTTGACATTTTTGTAAAGAATATTTTTATATTGGTTAATAAACGAAATATGAAATGTGTCGACAAACCTACATAACTGATTTCAGTTAGATTATTTAATCTATAGTATAATGAAAAAATCTTTACATAGTATAAAATAAAAATCTCTTCCGCTGTCTGTTCGCTTAGATCTTTTAAACTACGCAACGGATTTTAATGCTGTTTTATGACTCAATCTATTGCTAAGAACTATATTAAAATTCTCTATCTGATAGAGTGATTCAAAATGAAGGTTTATACGTATAATACATATACACACGTGTGAAGCCGTGGAGGTAGCTAGTATTATATATAAAACATTATTATAACAACTCAGACCAATTCACATAGCTCCAACTTCCGAGACCCGAGGAATATAAATTCATAATTTGCTATTAGAATAAAAAAACATCGGATCTTTTTTAGTGTTGGATAAAGGCATATAATATTAAAACGAATTAAAATAATTCCACATTTATTGTTCACGCCTAAAATGGAGACAAGGTTGGCAACACTAAAAGTGTTGTCATTGTTTTCTGCGTCAATTGTCATAATCTCTCTGGAAAAAACGCTGTGAACAATAAACGATTAAAAACTTGAAGTTTTCTTTAAATCAAGTAAATGATCGCAATGGTCATTTGGCGACCGTGACAAAGTGAAAATAACAAATACACATATACAAGTGTCATTACTGATTGGAAAATAAGGAACCTACTTCTCAACGGAGCCTAACCTATAAATAGCAACGTGTCAGGAGGTCAATCCGAGGGAAGTAAAGCCCATCCTACCACCCTTAAATAAACGGTTAGAAAACTGCCAAGAATTATTTAAAAATTTTGATGAAACTCAGACATTAATTGAAAGTCACTGCAACGAGACCAATGTTGATGAACAATTAGAGCTAAGAGAATCAATTGAAAGCAAATTTTTTTTAGTTATGGCAATTATTGAAGATATAACTGAAAAAGATAAAGAAAAATTAAATAATTTATGTAGTAAAGGTAACGGTTGTCAGGCTCCTCAAGCTTACGACATTCAGTCCATAAAATTACCGACTATAAAGTTACCAAATTACAATGGTTCGTATTTAAAATGGCTAGAAAATTCAAACAAAAATAATTTAAACAGTAAATGGAAAAATAATGGGAATAAAAACCTTGATTCTAGTAATAATAATAAACAATTTAATAAATTTAATTCTTTGGTGTCCTCCATTGAGAATCTCTGTGAATATTTATGTTTATTATGTAGTGAGCAGGGTCACCGCATATATGAATGCACAAAGTTTAAAAATATGAATGTCCAGGATAGAATAAAGGAAGCAACCAAATTGAAGTTATGTTCCAATTGCTTGCGTGAAGGTCATAATGTCTTTCGTTGTCACCTTAAGGGTTCCTGTAGATACTGTAAACAAAAACACAACAGTTTATTACATGTCAATAAACAAAGTAACAATAATAACAATGTAGTAGGAGACTTACCTGACACTACACCATCCACATCACAGCAGCCACCGGTGGTATTATCCGCTGTCTCTGTGAACCAGGTTCTGTTATGTACTGCTATGGTAGAAGTAGTCAATGAAAGTACTCAACAGACTTACCTTGTGCGGGCGCTGTTAGATACAGGAAGCCAGTCATCTTTTATCACGGAAAATCTGAAAAGAAGGTTAGACCTTACTATTCGTACTGTTGAACCATTACGAATTTCGGGTATTAATAATTTTAATTTTAATATATCTGAACGTTGTAATTTAAATATAAAATCACGTATAAATAACTTTCATATGGAAATCAATTGTTTAGTTGTTCCGCAAATTACAGGAATGTTACCAAGTGAACCTGTGAATCTGCAGGAAGTGAATCTACCCAAAAATATCAAGCTTGCGGATCCAGAATTTCATCATCCCTCTGAAATTAGTATTCTCTTAGGGGCTGATGTTTTTTGGACTATTGTAGGGTCCAAGCGTATTTTACTGGGTAAATCACAACCAATCTTACAACTATCACAATTTGGATGGTTAGTCAGTGGCCGTATAGGGGAGCAGAACCCAAACCACGTGACATGTCATTTCACACAAGAAATTCATGATAACCTAAAAAAATTTTGGGAAGTTGATGAAATTGACTTTAATGACATTACTTCACCGGAAGACAAATTATGTCATATGCATTTTTTAGATAATATGAAACGACTAGCAAACGGTCGTTTTTCTGTTAAAATACCCTTTAGGGAGGTTCCAGAGGAGGCATTAGGTGATTCCTATTATTCTGCAAAAAAGCGTTTCATTAGTTTAGAAAAAAAATTTTGCAAAAAACCTCAACTAAAACAAAGTTATATTAAATTCATAGAAGAATATCGTGAGTTGGGTCATTTAGAAGAAATTTCACGTCCTCAATTTGGATATTATTTACCACATCATGCGGTAGTGAAAGAAAGTAGTGACACAACCAAGTTTAGGGTGGTGTTTGATGCCTCAGCTAAAACAAGTTCAGGCAAATCTCTAAACGACATACAATATGTGGGTCCTGTAGTGCAAGATGATTTATTTTCAATATTGTTAAGGTTTAGAAGTTTTAAATATGTACTTACAGGTGATATTCAAAAAATGTATAGACAAGTTGAAATTGACCCTTCTCAGCGACATTTGCAGTTAATTCTTTGGAGAACTGACAGTTCTCAATCTCTTAAGGTATATCAGCTGAACACAGTTACCTATGGCACTGCATCAGCACCTTTCTTGAGCACAAGATGTTTAGTCCAGTTAGCTCGGGAATGTCCTAATCCTGTTATTTCAAATATTTTAGAACATGATATATATATGGATGATTTAAATACAGGATGTCAATTTAAACATGAAATAAAGGAAGTTTATGAAGAAATAACTAAAATTTTATCGTCAGCTTGCTTTCCTTTACACAAAATACGCACAAATTGTCCAGAAGTAATTCAAAAGGAGACCACAGCAAAAAATCTAGATTTAAGTAAACATTCAACAGTTTTGGGTCTAAGTTGGTCACCAACTACTGATAATCTACATTTCAGTATAGATTTGGATATGAATACAAAAATTACAAAGCGTATAATTATATCATTAACATGTAAAATTTTTGACCCTTTAGGACTATTATGTGCATGTATTATTAAAGCTAAAATGATCTTGCAACAATTATGGAATGAAAAATTAGGCTGGGACGACCCAGTACCAAACAACTATTGCAAAAAATTGGATTGAAATAGCGGATAATATAAATAACTTATCTAAAATTACAATCCCTAGATATATATTATGTGATATTCCTGTTTCAGTTGAATTGCACTGTTTTGTAGACGCTTCTAAGGAAGCATATGGAGCCTGTATCTATCTGCGTTCCTCTGACACACAGAACAATGTCACAGTGAGACTTCTGTGTGCAAAGGCGAGAGTAGCACCTCTTAAAACTATGACTATACCACGTTTGGAGCTGTGTGGTGCTTTGCTTGGTGCTCGTTTATCAAATAAAGTGGTACAGTCTATACGGGGTCATAGTATAACAAGAAAGGTTATATGGACCGATTCAACAGTTGTTCTTGGTTGGGTGAGAACACAACCAAAGATTTTACACGCATTTGTAGCAAATCGTGTTGTAGAAATTAATATGCTCACACAAGGGTATTGTTGGAGGCATGTGTCGAGTGATCTCAACCCTGCAGATCTAGCTTCTAGAGGTGTGACACCTCAGCGTTTGCAGGTCGAATCCTTGTGGTGGGAAGGACCCTCCTTCTTGAAGGAGGGGTCTTCAGCATGGCCACAGCAAAATAACTGGGCAGTAGATCTGCCAGAATTAAAAGTTCATTTGCAAACAGAATTTAATGTAGAATGCGGTATTGATTTTGCGAATTATTCTAACTTTACTAGATTGTTACATGTGTACGCATTTGTATTGCGTTTTGTGAATAACTGTAGGAAAAGTAATAAATTATACGATAATCTACAAAAAGATGAAATAGATAAGGCGCGATCCATATTAATTAAATTAAGTCAACAGGAATCCTTTTATAATGATTTGGAATGTTTAAGAAAAAATTCTAAATTATCAAATAAATCTAAACTTTTATCTTTAAACCCATTTTTTGATTCGGAAGGTATATTAAGAGTGGGCGGCCGGATTAAAAACTCTAGCTTCGTTTACAATAAGAAACATCCTATCATATTAGATAGTAAACATAGACTTACCCTTTTGTTAATGCGGTACGAACATAATCGTTTATTCCATGCTGGACCTCAGCAGCTTCTTGCATCCTTTCGTGAAGAATATTGGCCAATAAATGGTAGGCTCTTGGCCCGAAGTATAACAAAGAAGTGCGTTGTGTGCACACGGTACAATGGTAAGCCTAATATAAGACCAATAATGGGAAACTTGCCATCAGTTAGAACTAACGCCACATTTCCGTTTCATGCAAGCGGTACTGATTTTGCTGGACCATTCATGATATCGAGTAAAAAGGGTCGTGGGAATAGAATTACAAAATGTTATCTTTGCCTATTTGTCTGCCTTAGTACTAGAGCAGTTCATTTAGAGGTGGTAGGCGATCTAAGTTCTCAAGCATTTATCCTATGTTTACGTAGATTCGTTGCGCGTAGAGGTAAACCTCAAACAATTTATTGCGACAATGGCACCAACTTCGTGGGGGCAAACAATGAACTAGGTAAGATTATACGCTCCAGTCGTGATTCGGTAATAGATTTTGCTAACTCTGAAGGAATTTCTTTTAAATTTAGTCCAGCCTATTCTCCACACTTTGGAGGCGTCTGGGAGGCGGGCGTAAAGGCAGCCAAATATCATTTAAAGAGAGTTGCAGGTAATATTTCCCTAACCTTTGAAGAATTGTCCACTCTATTCACCCAAATAGAAGCTATTCTTAATTCTCGACCTCTTTCTCCTTTATCTTCCGACCCGTTGGACCTAAATCCTTTAACCCCGGGGCACTTTCTTATCGGTCGACCACTGGCGTCCCTGCCTCATGCTGCTGCAGAAGAAGCTAATTCCAAGTTCTACATGATAGAGAAACTGCGATTGCATTTTTGGGAACGCTGGAGCAAAGAATTTGTTGCTGAGTTGCAGCAGAGAACAAGGTGGAAATCAGGAACCGGAGATCCTAAAGTAGGAGATATGGTGCTGTTAAGAAATGAAAACATACCACCCCAGAGCTGGCGACTGGGTCGTGTAACGAAGCTGCATCATGGTGCAGATAACATTTGTCGAGTGGTTGATATCTACACTGCAAGAGGAACGATACGGCGAGCCGTTCGTTACATTGTAAAATTACCTGTGGAAGATACTGAAGAAATTGAAAGTTAACTCTTTCAATGGCCGGAGGATGTTCACGCCTAAAATGGAGACAAGGTTGGCAACACTAAAAGTGTTGTCATTGTTTTCTGCGTCAATTGTCATAATCTCTCTGGAAAAAACGCTGTGAACAATAAACGATTAAAAACTTCAAGTTTTCTTTAAATCAAGTAAATGATCGCAATGGTCATTTATGAATTAAGGAAGATGATAATGATACAATGTTACGGAACGCCGTGTTACTTCCGATGGTCGCGGCTTCGAGACCTCGCACGGTGCAAACATTCGTATTCATGAATATGATTGTATCGGTCTGGGTGTATTCTACGTACTATATATAATATTATGTATGTATTTATATAAAAAAATATATCTAAGTATTTATATCAGTTGTCTAGTAATAACACAAGATATATAGTCTACTACTATACACCGTGAGACTAGATGGTGCTGTGTTATTTATTCAAGGTTATTTATTTAATGTTACGTGTAGGAAACTCCATACTACCACGCGAGTGATGCCTCTGCACTACGGGCCCTGTAGTTTCCCTTTATGTCAGCACAAGTCTGCATGACCAGTGAGTCGGCCGACCGTGCAATGCAGAACTCCAAGTGTAACTGTGCACCTCGAGTCCTACGTGTGTGCTGTTTTATGTACATAATTCGAATCGAACCCGCGACCAAGGGACGTAAGGCGGTGTGCTAAACCATTAGACTATCAAGGTCATCAAACCTATATATAATCCGTTCAGTAGTTTTTGCGTTGCGATTCCTCGCACAGCACAAACATTTGTATTAAAGAGTATGATTGTTTGTATCGGCCTGGGTGTAATATGTATGTATTTACAAAAAAAACTATGTATTTGTATCAGTTGTCTAGTACCCATAACACAAGCTTTAGCTAGCTTAACTTGGGTCTAGATGGCGCTGTGTGAATTGTCCTGAGATTATATTATATAGTAGTTTAGGAGAAATATAAAACAAAGGTACCTAAAGTGCATCTCCTGCAGCATCTGGGCGCGCTTCTGCGAGGTGTCGCAGCGCGAGATGACGGCCAACGCGGTCTTCTCGGGCACGTACCACACCAGCGCCGCGCCGATCGCCTTCTGGAACTCCTTGTGTGCATTCTCCACCTTCGCGCTGTGTATGTCGTGAAGGCTACACATATACCATAAATATTATCTTGTCGCTCATCATGCATCCATATGCATAACAGAACATACCGCTCTATTATAAAGATTTATTTATTTATTCTTAAACATATACCATAAAGTAATGTATAAATTCTAGTGTCGCAGGTTTCGTGTTTGTACTCCTCCATAACGGCATGACCGATATTGATGAAATTATATATGTACATATATTCAGTAGGTCTGAGAATAGGTTTAGAACTAATTTTATATAACGCTAAGTGTTAAGGGTGGCCAGCCCAATTTTTTTTTTAATTTTATTGATTTTTATTTTTTTATTATGTGGCCTATTTTTAATAGCAATTTTAATTTATATGGCACAACATTTGCAGGGTCAGCTAATGCATATATATATATATGCACATCATACTGCTCTATTAATTTATTTATTCTTAAACATATATCATAAACATTATCTTGTCGATGATTATGCATGATATGCATAACCTATCGCTCTGGGGATGCAAGAGATTGTTAGTAATGTGGACCCCATTGTTAGCAGTGTACCATGTCAGGTTGACCTCCACGCGGTTCCCCCTGGAAACCGTCGTGATAAATTCATAATGAATTTATCATGATGGGCTAACTGACCTGACCTCATATTCATCTTAACATCCTCCACTGGTGCCATGCCAGCGTAAACCGTTAGCGCAGGTGCAGGTACGACAGGTTTTTTTAGGCGTGATAATGGATCATGCCTATAAAAACCTATCGCTCGCTCTATTATTGAGATTAATTTATTTATTCTTAAATATTCGCGTTTATTACATATGGGACACAGTTACCTGGATACATTGTAAAACTTGCAATTAATTATGGCTACTTACAAACTGCATATTGTCTACTAAGCACTGAAGTCTCTAAATTATGTAAACCCAAATAACATTTTACTATTGTTATTTAGTATATGAGATTAATAATTTGATACACAGATAGACCCTGAGAAATGTCACGGGCATAAACAGCATTTAATGCGAAAAAAGGGCTGTAAGATGTCGATACTGGATTTGAAATATTTTTTAAAGCTAGAAGTTTAGAACTTATCTTCTAACTATATATTATACATATAAATAAATATAAAATAGAGGAAGAACTTTTGTATGGAAATTTGTCATTTTTAAAGCTACAATGAAATTTTTTTCATTGGCATTTTTATATTAGATTATTAAATGTTTTTCTTTATTTGGTCAAGGTATTCTACACGGACGAAATCGCGGGCTCAACTAGTTATTATATAAAATCTATTAGAACCCCGAGCTTTGTATGTATATAATATACCTCTTCGTAGTATATGAGTGACTAATTTATTTACACTAGACAGCTAACTAGTAACTAACATATGTTATAGATAGTGTATTTTAATCTATATACGTATATATATATATTACATACTATTCCACTATCAATAATATTATTACATATTTGTTAATCGCTTATCAGACTGATAAAGAAAGAAAGGACTAAACTCCGATACATTTTTTTATATTGCGAATCCTTATGCAATATATATAGTAAATTGAATTTTATTAATATTATCAAAAGATTGATTTAGGTGATCAATATTTATTGAATTTGAAATTGAATTGTCCAAGGGTATTATTATTATTAATAATAATACTATACTTTCACGACTGTTATCGCCATTAGGATGAGCAGAGCAAATATCAATTGTCAGAGATTGGTGATCGCAATAATTTATATACCCACATTTCGTTGAGCATATTGGAATACGTGACGATATTTACTGCTGTCTCTCGGGCTATATTTGTTTGATGTAGGTGCTTCCGTAAACGGAAGAGTCATATATTTTATAAAAGTAAATAAACGAAATCACTGTCATGTGAAACGAAATTCCCGATTTATTTGAATGATTGAAATCTACATCTCGGTAAGTCCCCTGAAGAATAGACGAAAATCAAGTAAGAAACAGCAATAATAGGCCGCGAGTCAACAATAAGTTCATGCCCAATTTATATATCGGTTAAGATTGAAAACTTCTATAATAGATACAGAAAGAACAAGTTCATACCGCCGTCTACATTTTATACAACGCTATCTACTAAATAATAGCCAACTTGTTACAGTAAATTTCATAATAAGAACTATAATGAAGCTTAAAATTATATTACACTAGCTTTTGCCCGCGGCTTCGCTCGCGTTAATTTATCCCCTTAGGGGTGGAATTTATCAAAATCCTTTCTTAGGAGATGCTTACGTCATACTACTATGTAGCTTTATGCAAAGTCTCAGCCCGATCGGTTTAAAATTGACAAAGTACGGGTAGAATTAATCAAAATCCTTTCTTAGCGGATGCCTACGTCATAACATCTACCTGCATGCCAAATTTCAGCCCGATCCGTCCAGTGGTTTAGGCTGTGCGTTGATAGATCACTATGTCAGTCACCTTTAAGTTAAATATATTTAGATAGTCTAATTTTAATTTAATTTAAAGTTTATGAGGGTCTGCTCTTCAACCCACCCTTATAACCGCAGCTACCATTCAATAGCCTTCATAATTCAACTTTATAAACCATTTTAGAAGTTTTCGGCCGAGAGGAAATGATTAGACGATTTTTAGACATTTGCTCTGGGACTATAAATTTAAACTAAAGACATCGCACTCCGTAAATTGTGATATACTACATAATCAGTCAAGTACTACCACATCGATAATCATAGATAAGAGATTCGTTCCAGATAAACCGAGATCTTATAAATCATTACTCTACATACAATAATATCACTATGAAGTTACTTATTTTATTCAATTTCCTACAATTAGTGTGCGTATATAGTTTTAAATACCATGAACACATCGGGATACCAGAAGCTAGTAGAATAAAAAAGGAAGAATCAGAAAGTCTCTTAAAAGTGGCAGGTGGACAATTCGCAAACATTGAAGCTCACCCGTTCTTCGGTGGCCTGGTAATAGCTTTATCATCGGAAGAAATATCAGTATGCGGATCATCATTACTCTCAAACACCAAGTTAGTGACAGCAGCGCACTGCTGGTTCGACGGTGTCAAGCAGGCCATCATGTTCGAAGTCGTTCTTGGGTCTATAAAGTTATTCTCTGGCGGAACTAGAATCATTACTGATGACGTTGTACCGCATGTCGGTTTTAACGACAACCTTCAAAGTGATATTGCCATCATTACGATTGATTTCGTCAATTTTAATGATTACATTCAACCGATTGTTCTGCCAAAGGACTCGAGGGAGACGTACGATGGTGTTTCATGTAAGGCTGTCGGATATGGGCAGACAGGTGTGGACAATCCAATAGGTATCAACCAGCAACTGAGTTACGTTTACTTGAATGTTATTAACAATGATTTGTGTGCTGAAGTGTATGGTAGATTAATAACAGATAAGTCGATATGTACGAGTGGTGAGTACGGGAAAGGGCCATGTGGTGGTGATTCGGGTGGTCCTATTTGTTATAAAACTGGTGATGAGTATATACTCATTGGTGTTATATCCTTCGGATCCTCACTGGGCTGTCAAGCTGGACTACCAACTAGTCATACGAGAATCACATCGTATATTGACTGGATACAAAACAGATTGTAAATTTTATTTTGTAATTTGTTAAAGAAATAAATTTTATTAAAGTAATTTTTTTTTAAAGCTACGATGGAGGCAAATAAGCATACGGCTCATCTGATGGTAAACGGTTACCGTAACCTATAGACGCTTGAACAGCAGGGATGTGATGAGCGCGTCGCCGACATTTGAGAAACCTTTATGTAAAATTCCATGCTATAGTAAAACCTCGGCAAGTAGTTCATTCCAAAATCTAAGTGTAAAGTGGAGAAATCATCTTTGAAACCGCACTGTTTGAGACCACTTAGGTTCCAGCGTGTGGGAATGAATTCTCCGTCGATATGTGCGATGGTAAAAGCCGCCGTGGGCATCATCCAACAATTCATCAGAACACGGTCCGTTGTGTATTTGGTGGAACACACAAACGATGTGAAGTCTCGCCTCGTCGCCTTAAGTGATTCGATACCGGCATATTTATCATCTATACAATCGTGGGTTGTTTAATCGCAAGAATAACGTGTAACAAAATTACTTAACTGAAAACTGAATTACGACTTTCCTCTACAACTCTTATACAACATGTTATGGAATTCAAATTCTTGAAAGTAATAATAACTTGCTACTGAATAATAACGGCTGGTTTTAATAATGACCAAAATATAAGTAAAATTCCAATTGTTTGAAAAATAAACATTAATACAAAAGTGTAAGTGTCGAATGAAAATTTCAAATTGTCTCAAATTTACATTTATGCAAAAGACAAAAAAAAATTTTTTTTAATATCAAATATTCACGAGTATGATTTTTTTGATCGGTCTGGGTGTTTGCATACTATGTATGCTTTGAAGAAAAAATATATCTATGTATTTGTATCAGTTGTATAGTACCCATAACAGAAGGTAGCTAAAGCTTAACTTGGGTCTACATGGCGTTGTGCGAATTGTCCTGAAATTATTATTATTATTAATTATATGTATGTTATTACGTCAATAATTTTTACATAAATAATGTTCGGGTTTATTGAACAGTTGACTAGTGTCAACAGTGATCGGGTTTACAATAAACCCGATTATTTCTGAATTACAAAATTAATCTATAGAAATTTTTCTAATAAAACTATTTCTGAATGTTTAATTGTCAATAATTTTAAAAATAAATATAATAATATTACTTTGTGATATTAATAACTCAGTTTTTTCTGTATCCTGGTATCCTTCCATCCATACACACAAACTTTCGCGTTTATAATATTAGTAATATCAAATGTTCAAAAATGTTACTTCCATTTCTGAATTTTCGTAATATAGTATACAGACCAAATAGTTGTTAGATGTATACATTTAGACAATTCACTAAAAGATTCGCCGTCTGTTTGTACAGATTGTATAAGGACAATGATATCATTAGTGGACATGTGATCTTGTCAACACACGCAGAAACGAGCTGTTTGTATATTTGTCCAATATGTATATTTTTTGTAAATACATGCATAATATACGTAGAAAACACCCAGACTGAAACAATTACATTCAAGAATACAGATACTTGTACCGTGCGAGGAATCGAACCGGCGACCTAATAATAAAGGATTTAAATTGACATCATTCCGCCTAATTTAGATCGTGGTTTGCAACTAGTTCTGACGCAACCTAGAAGTATTTAAATCGACATTATCAGTCTTATTTAGAGCGTGGTAGTGGTTTGGTACTTGTTCCGATCTGGCTAAGACAAGAAAAGAATTCTATTCGCTTTATTTCCGCTGGCTAACCAAATAAATCCGAGAGAGAGCGGTAGACTCACACGCTGCCATATCAGATTCAATATTTTTTTTATTTTTTATTTAAATAACTTTAATGCACATCATACACAGGTAAAAAGTACATATGGCGGACTTAACACCTAATGGCATTTTCTACCAGTCAACCATGAGTTGTGCAGAGATAAGTTGTTGTATAATATTCTATATATATTCAGCAAAATTTAGACATGTCAAATGTATTCACTATAACGTCGACAGCTGACAAAGCGTCTGACTACCCCTATCCAGAATAACAGTCATAAAGGTATAATCCTCCTCATCAAGTCGCTTTCCTCGTTCCTGAAGGTCGTTATAGCCCCGCAGAATTACGTCCTTTGCATAATGGAACGTGAAGCCGAGCGAAGAGCGAATTTGGTAAAACCATGTTGTGGGCCTACGCCCTCTAGGATGTTTCCCATCTAGCAGTCGATAGGTTGCTACCAGTTACCATCGAGGTATATTATTACGTAAATTTTTTTATTTAGCACCAACATTTTATTGAATTCCTACTACGGGAGATACCAACGTTTATTTCAAACATGTTTGTCTAAATGTGTAGACATTCTACTTGAGTTCTAGTTGTGAGTATATTTATACTATGGGATAAGTTAGCCAAATCCTTACAATTCCTATACATGACAGGCGGGAGTAACAAACTTTAAACAGGACGAACACATCCCGTTTAATACTAAACAGCATTACCTCACATACAAAAAAATGAAAAATCGACCTTTAATGATTTGTCATTAAAGTCGATTTTCAAAAGTATGTTATTTTCGAGTTAATGCAGTTTGTAAACAATACATGTTTAAAGACGCAGTGCCATAGTTTAACAAAATACAGTAGCCCAATTACCGTAAAAAAATAGCCGTATCCAAAATTGTACTCACTAGTCCTTGAGATCATCGGGAACCGTAATTTCAAACTTGTGGAAGGTATTTTTATCGATGGGTGTCTTGGCCGTCTTGACTCTGAGGCGATCCTTTGGCACGATTTCAGTGTAGCAGTTGTCCCATTCTAAATACTCTATCACGAGGAATTCACCCCTTATCATCTGAAATTAAATAACATATATCTATAACTAACTAGTGGTCAAACAGTAGTCGAAATTAAACCATAATTAATTACAATCTATTCTTTATTAGCTATACTCGCGACTTCGTCCGCAGTGGAGTTTTATTTTATTTTTTTCTGTAATAAAAGTAGCCTAAGTTACTCCTTATTACATCAGATATCTACCAAAAGTCTCTTCAAAATCGGTCCAGCCATTTCAGAGATTAGCCGGAACAAACAGATAGTCAAAAATTGTAAAAAAAATATTTTGATGCATGTACCGTATTTATATTCATATGCATGTAGTAAAAAAAGGTTATTTCAATATTACAAACAGACACTACAATGTTATTTATATATATAGATTGCACTTTTAATACAGTAGCGCAATTGCCGTATCCACAAACATTCACAATCGTGATGAGTCTGCGTTCAGTGTGGTAGAATAAAAAAAACGTGATTATAATAAGTTTATTTGAATAAAAATTATTTCTATTCTAAAAGTAGTAATCTTAATTATATACAAATTGTACTATTCTGTATTGCAATTTGATTACATTCTTTAATTACGTTCATTACAAATAACGTTAACATAGAACTTATCTCTTAATGAGATCTCTTCCAGTCAAACTAACGCAGCGTGGCATAAAATCAAAAACACACAAATTAAAAGATAACGTCCAAAATACAAATCTGGTATTTGTATTTACAGCGTTTATGTAAATTTTAAAATTTTATAATAATTTTAAAGTTTTTGTTAATTTTAAAATTTTATATTAATTTTAAAGTTTTTGTAAAATTTAAAATTTTATATTAATTTTAAAGTTTTTGTAAATTTTAAAGTTTATGTAAATTTCAAATTGTAAGTTTACGATATCGAAGCTCTATTGTTAAAGAAGTATAATATAAACAAGATCATAAAAACACACAAATTAAAAGATATAACTTAGAATACAATCATGAAACACAATTTTTGAATAGTGTGTTTGTCAGTTATTTTGAGGACCAGTAGCCGATCTGAGAGTATACAATTTTATTTTTTATTTAATCTACACCACTAAGATCAATACAACTTTAATGTACCTACTTGTTTGCAAACCCAATGTTTATCTGTTACAGAGATAGCTTTGTCACTATGAAATATTTACAATACTTTTTCATATTATGATAATAACGATGACAAACAAACATTTAATGTTATTGTTAAAACAATATATATAGTATAATATTGTTAGTATTCACTTTTAATAATATATACAGTATAATTTATATAAAGCACCATAACTTACATTTTTAAATTTAAGATGTGTTTGAATACAAACCACTAAACATTTTGAAGAAACTTTACAGTAATTCAATTAAATACATTTAAAAATCTTATATATAAAATATTGAATATATAACCAACTGGTTAAACAAATAATAAGTCCACCTCTAATTTCTTTTTTTATTTTAAGGCAAAAAATCTAGTATATTATATAGTCATATATTAGTGATGACAGTTAATTCAGCCAGGATTTATAATAGATTACAGCACAACAATAATTTGATGGAATGACGATTAATAACATTTTTAAATTTAAGTGTGTTAAAATAATATAATTTACTCAAATAGAAAAAATATTTAATATATTGTTTAGTCATAGTGATGACCAGGATTTATAATAGATTACAGCACAACGCATCATTCTTATCAATCATAGTAATTAAGTTAAGAGCTCGAAATTTGTTTTTTCATAAAGTTTAGCCAATCCACCGAAAGGTTTATGACAATTTGAATTTTACAACACCAAACGTGCAAAACCGTAGATCACAGCATGTGTAACGTACATTCGATATTGATTTACTGTCTTTACTGTTATAAAACACTAGCGACCGTCCCTGCTTCGCGTGGGTGCATTACAAGTCTTTGAATTTTTCGGTTTGTTTCATAGTAACACATGTAATACATATAAACCTTCCTCTTGAATTACTCTATCTATTACTGAAAATTTAATCAATATTCGTGGCGTAATTTAAAAGATATATGCGAACATACAGCGCAAGCGACTTCGTTTTATACTAAGTAATCTTTACTTGAAGAAATAAAAGTAGGTATATATTTATTTTTAGTTTCGTGTATCTTTTCTTTGAATTAGCATTATCTTGGTGAAGACAACGCACTCTGATAATCAGACAATAAAACCTTACAAAGAACAATAACGTTTATCCTATCCACTATAAGGTTAAAATTGAAACTTCCTGTAAATATTTTCTTTTTACATTTAGTAATTTCAAACACGCTGACAGGCTACCGAATAGAAAATAGTAATCGTTACTTAGATTTTATTAGCGTAACTATTGCTGCTCATCTTTATATATAAAAATTACGTGTCACGTTGTTTGTCCGCGATGCACTCCTAAACTACTGAATCGATTGCAAAATTGATTTGCACATTGTGTGCAATTTGATCCAACTTGAAAGATAGGATACATCTTACATCTCTAATTTATAGTCGCAATATTATTTTATTCAAAAACCTTAGCTAGTTATAAATGAAGTCATAAGGGTGGGTAACACTGTCTCACCTATTATAGAATGTAAGAATATGGGAGAAAGAAAGAAATCGTTGTTAGTGCACATTTTTTTTATTGAGTTCCCAAGATTACGATAAAAGATAAAATAATATGTCTGGCCATAAAACATTTTATTTAACAAAAAACGCGATTAGAAAGTATATTATGTACACGTGAAGTTACTGTAAGTATAGTTTGTCGAGATGAGTATCGAGCGAGTTTCAGTAGTAGAAACGAGCGAAGACGTGTGAAGGTAGACGAATATGTCTGCCCATAAAATATTTTATTTACTATCTACTCGCTACTCTTCAGTTTACCCGTGAACATGGCGGTTGAAACATTGCCGAAATATCGGGAACTCAGCAAAATTAAAAAAAAGAAAGGTAACTATTCCGTGATTTTTCATAATTATCCATATAAATAATGACCTTGTCAAATTTAAAACAGTGTATAACATGGTAAATATTTGAAGACATATGTAGAGAAAAAACTTCAATCCTCTAGAATCCGTAGCGCTTTTTTTTAATGTATTGTAATGGCAGAGCACAAGTGCTGATATGATGGATGACAGAATGAGCATGAAGTCAGGTTTGTTAGTGCGTCATAGCGAAATCACCAGCTATTAACCCTTCGAATGTCTTGTCACAGATCTGTGCCCGCAAAGCCGTGACTAAGTATAAAATTGGTTAAAAAGATTTAACCAATTTTATACTTATTTAAAACAAAATAAGATTGAAACGCATTTGAAAAAATACAGCTGGCGCACATACCACCTCCTCATTTTCGGTCGCTGCGAAACGATGGACATTCGAAAAGTTAAAGACGATGGTTTGAAGATGGGACCTGCCAGACGACATTGCTAGCAATGCGAACACCAGCCTCTACTCCATATGAACGGTACGTTCATGCACAAGTGTTGAAATGGATTATAATGAAATGCACGCCTGCGCAAACGGTACGTACGCTGGTGGGGCAGCTACGGAGGATAACATGAACAAGAAATCAGGTCAGTTAACACAGTGACAAAATCACCAGGAATTTATCATGATGGTTCTTAGAGAGAACGGTACTTTGCTAGCAATAGAGTCATCAGTCCATATTACTAACAATCCCCCCCACAGAATGTATAGTTATTGCCTATTAATATCGTCGGTCGTCAGTCAGCAAACTTTAAAAAGATGAATAATTTTATATTTTTATTTATACAAAAAGCTACTATGTGGTAAAGGGATTGTTAGTAATGTGGTGGAACCCCACAAGCAATCCAGCATGTCAGGTTGACCTCCGTGCGGATCCCCTGGAAACCATAGCCATAAATTCTTAGTGAATGCCCTGATGAGCATTCACTAACTGACATGACCTCATACTGATCTTACCATCATAAGTAAGGTATACCATTAGCTTAGACGGGTGATCCATTCCAGTATCATCCATAAAAAAAACAGACATTGTGTCTGTTTTTTTTCTGTGTACTATACTATATATTGTTAAGTTTGCAGAAGTAACCTATTCAAGAGGCATACTCCGATGGCCACTGAAAAGGCTGGTCAAGTTGCCAGTGGACTTTGAATAACATGTGACCATATCACAGAAGGGATGTTGCAGCTTGCTCACCATAGTTTTTATATATTTTATATTATTGTGATACTGTTTTTAAAAATATTCATGCACTGTGTTATAGTGTGTGTACATATTCTACTACACCATACTTTGTAAACCTTTGCCGTTATACAGCAACTAAGAATGGCACAAAAAAAGTAACACAGGGTGTAAGGATGTATGTATTAAATAATAAATAAGTATTGACTATAACAATACTAACTACAAACTTGACGACCTCGGTGGTCTAGCGGTCTAGTGCACCGCTTTACGACCGATGGTCGCGGGTTCGATTCCTCGCACGGCACAAACAATTCTATTCATGAGTTGATTGTTTGTATCGGTCTGGGTGTTTTCTATGTATAATATGTATGTATTTACAAAAAAAAATATCTATGTATATATGTATCAGTTGTCTAGTACCCATAACACAAGCTTTAGATAGCTTAACTTGGGTCTAGATGGCGCTGTGTGAATTGTCCTGAGATTATTATTATTATATTATTATAATAAATAAGTCAGTATACACTCAAATGCCATGCCTATCGTTTAAATAACTTACTTTTTTTTTATTGATTTTTATTAGACAGATGATTTTAATCCATTACATTTAAAATAAGAATATTCATATGTAACATGCAACTGTGATGAAAAACATATAAAATTATATATCCAGCTATAATCCACTGAATATCTCCATCAATTTTTGGGTTTTTGTTACCAAATATGTCAACACCATTATATCAAACCTTAACACAAATCGTGAGTGTTATTACTTTGCTATCTTACTTTAAACTCTAACAATTTGTAACGACTGCAACTGTAATACTAGAGTTAAAAACTTCACTATCCACAGATTAGAAAAAAAAACTAACAATGGACCATTGATGCCAAAATAAACATATTATTATTATTATTTAAGATGTGAATTTAAATTTCATGCATTCTTTTTTTAATTAACGTTAGGAATGGTGCATTTTTTAATACTATGATGGTGGAAAAGCATATGGCTCATCTGATGGTAAACCATTAAAGCATTACTATAATTGAGAAGTTGTCTCTCCAATACCATACAATAATAAAACAAAGATATTTAATAAAGAATAATCGTAACCACCTTGGCTTGCAATTTTGCAGTCTGAATCACTATCCATTCCGTTATGTCTGCCATATCATCGGTTAAATAGAAAAATGGCAGTATTCAAAATATACAAGACAAGCATTTTTTAAATTGATATAAAATAAATTTTCTTTTAAAGTTTTAAATTTAAAAGATTTTTTTTAAATATTCAGATAATGATTAAGACGGTGTGGTTAATTTAATTGAAATATATAAAAGGAGGCAATTCCAGCTTCTAATTTTGAAAAATAACATTTTTTTATTTAAATCTAAATATCGTTAATATTTGGATTTATAAACATTGTTTGTATATATCAAGTTTTATAAAAAAAATTAAGAACTACATGAGATAATAATATTACTTTTAACCCAAATATATTATGTAAGGAGTATTGTATATTATATTATATAACATCATAATACTATTAATTAATAATAAATTTTAAATAAACACTATATAATACTATACCAGTGGAGAAGTGGATTTAAATAATTAGGATCATTTTTAAAAAAACTCAAAAAAGAAAGATTAAATTACCATTACAAATACTTAAATCAATAAATTCAACAATTGACAAGCCCAACATAATAGTCACATTATAATAAATTTATTCTTAAAAAGATACTTTGTTGTTAATAAACACACATAAACAATAATATTCTATATTTTTAATCTGTGACAATATTCAACAAATTAGTAGAGTAGAGGTAATTTTGTACTGCAGTATTCAAGTGCAGATGAAATCAATAATATTAATGGCAGTATGTAAATAATAAAAGGGAATAAAACTAGTTTGGGCAATATCTTAATGTTAACTTTGTTATTATTATAAACAAAAATAAATTAAACAAATATTGTGTATGGAAACTAAATAGAAAAATAAATTATAAACTAGTGCAATAGATACTAATGTTGTGTATCAGATACTTCTTAAAAAATACCAGTATGCACCTATGATATATGATATAGGCCTAGAGATGTAATTCAATACCCACCTTGATATTAGCTGTCCACCACCCACATGCTTCCTTCTCATTTGACCTAGCGAAAACCTCCACCTCCTGGTTCTCCACGAACTCCGTATGTTTTCCGGTGTCTTTCGGTGGCAAGAACACTTGAGAGAAGGGGAACTTCGACTCCGGTTGCCAGCTAAAATGGAACAATACAAATAAATATATGTAAATATAAATAACCGAACACTAAACCAACAAAAATAAAGATAAAAAATGTACTCACTCATTCTCAAAGGTTACAAGAACCTCGTTGTCGAGCACGTCGGTGACAATGGCCTAAAAATAAAGAAAATTTCAGAACATTCTGATGATCCAATAACTTGGGGGTAATGCGCTACAAATAAATAAGTAGGTGAGACATGAGAAAATGCGCATATAATAAAAAACAACATGTGCGGGTCCAATTTTATTTCTTGGTTGTCGCTGAAAATACAAAAAAATCCTTGCATTTACAACACATGGAAAAATCACGCCCTGTCAGACGGACATGGCGTCCATTCCAGCCGCGATGATCTTCCCGGAAAAATATTTTTGTAAGTATATGATAATTGTTGGAATTAAAGGCTGCAAACAAATGAGTATATATTTCACTAATAAAAATACTGCTTGTTCAACTATTTTACGGTATACTTCACGATTTACAAACCTTATAATAAGCACCATTTTCACCGTACACCTCGACCGACAAATCCTCCATTTTGGTTTGAAAATTGAAAGCGTATTTGGTTGGCGTTTTTGGAACGCGAGCGAACGCCAGTATAGAATCTACTGACCAATCATTTGCAAGTATTTTCGCATAGACTATTTCTTTTATTTTTAAAATATTAACAAAGTAGATGAATAACTAATATGAATTGAGAACTCAAATATGTGTTCGATTAGAAAAAATAAATGTCTTCTACATTTTTCTCTTTTTTAAAACTATCTCGAGATTCGAATTTACGTGACAAATTAAAAATCTTCGGAATTTTATGTTATTCTACAGAAACAATATCAAATGTATTTCTATATATAATATAGTTTCTGTATTTTATTACGCACTATTAGATTTCACTTTATAATAGTTTCATCCAAAATGAACTAATAAGCAACTGCGAAATAATTTTCTATTAATTTCTTAAAATTATTTATTTTTATTTATAATGTACCATGTATTAAAACATATTGAAAAATATAAATTAAATCTAATCTCTATGAGTAACTAATAGTATTCTTACATGACTCCAAAATTACGAATAATTTGTTATAATTTGTAGTTATACATCATAAAAATGTATCATGTATCATTATACAACCATTAAAAATGTAACATACAGTTTATATTGAAAACGGTTTAAAAAATGCATTTATTGTTGAAATTGCACATGATAACATTCTATTTCACTGAAAATATTACGTTCGTGGAGCAATAATGTCTATGGTAAATTTGATACCTGTGTCAATCTAGACCTTTTAACGACTCAAATGTCAAATTAAATGTCAATCAGGATGTCACTTGTGTTTTGTTTTCGTTATCTTTTACTTTTTATTTTATTGATAAATATTAATTTTCATGAATTTTTAATACCGGTTTTCTAATTATATGCTATTATTTGTTTCAATTTAGGGAATAGGAAACAAATAGAACCTATAAACCAAAAATAATTTACCACATAACTTATAAATAAGGTTAGTTTATATTTGTGACGTGTATTGAAATTCATAAAAAAGTTACTGTACTTTTTCATTGAATTTCTTTCAGATGAGTGCAGACAAGAGTGTAATACTGGTGACAGGGGGCTCGGGTCTAGTTGGGCAAGCAATAAAAACAATTGTAGAAGAAGAAAGACAACGGGGAATTGAAAGGTCTACTAATGAAACTTGGGTTTTCTGTGGGTCAAAGGATGGTGACCTGAGGTAAGAAGTTAAGTTAACGAAGTTAATAATATTCTTTGCATTTTGTATAATCCACTTAAACCATAGAGAAGTACAAGTCTTAACATTCCATAGACTTCCATAGACATCCCAACACTAGCATGTTGGGTCCATAATGTGGTGAAGAAAAACTCGCAATTTTTAGTAAATAAATCTCTAGGATACAATTCTCTTACCAGCATTGTCTATTTGCCTCTCCCGCATTATGTGTCCTGTCCTCTTCCATTTTTTATTTTTTACTTGCTACATTTCTTTAATATTGTTTTTTTCTTTATATTTCCTAGAATTTTTCAAACTTAAATTTTACCCCCATTAGACTTCTTTCTATGCTGTTTTTCCATGTTTTAAGTTAATCTAGACTATGGTTGCCAAGCCCAAATTCAAAAAACCAGGTTTGAAAGTTCAAAAAACCAGGACTATCCAGTTCAAAAACAGAATGCAGTAATAGTGTTGCAATAGTTATATTAATATGTAGTAAAATTCAAGTAATTAATATAAGACAGCAGTTTTTTCATCTACCATCACTAGATTATTCAACGAAATACACACACGCCACACAACACTCCCGGGATCCTCACACTTATTGACTATTAATGCTACTGAACTTTGCTTGAATTTATTTATGACTGGATTCCACGCAGATCATAATTTTGAGCCATCCTCTCTGTTGACCTGGTTAATAATATATATTAAACATGAAAGTTTAAATATAATAAAATATGTTTGTTAAAAATAATAATTTCACTTGTTTTCAGGAATAAACAAGAAACTGAGGCATTATTTGACAAATATCAGCCAACACATGTGATACACTTAGCTGCAATGGTGGGGGGTCTGTTTCACAACATGGCACATAATTTGGATTTCTTTGTTAGTATTCTGATAGATTTTTTCTAATGTATAGAAAATAATATATATGAAACATACTGATATAACCATTGTCCTAGTTGCAGTAGTCAGAGGCATTGAAATGAAACGAAATTGTTTATTTTGCGAGAAATGCATTGTACAGAGGTTATCATGTGGGTACATTACATGTAAATTGTCAACTGTCTGAACAGAAATGAAGTATGCCTTGGCGGGGCCCCATATAAAAATTTTTTTGGGGGCCCAATGTCGGTTGGACTCCATTTTCCGCAATTGGCCTCTCATTCGGGCCGTTGTGCGTGTAGATTTTTTTGGGGGCCCTTACACAGGGTAAAGATTTCTCACAAAAGAAAAAAAAAAATGCATAAATATAAAGAAATATTTATTCATCATACTTATCTATTTGTCTATCTAAATTTTTACAAAATACTCGCCCTGACTTCCTCTTGAATCACTCTATTTATTAAAGAAAAACCGCATCAAAATCTGTTGCGTAGTTTTAAAGATTTAAGCATACATAGGGACGGACAGACAGCGATAGCGACTTTGTTTTATACTATGTAATGATTTATCTCTCTTTTTGTATGTTTTATTAATTACAGAGGGAAAATATGGCTATAAATGAAAATGTTCTAGACACAAGTCATAAACGAGGTGTGAAGAAAGTGGTGTCGTGTTTGTCAACATGCATATTTCCTGATAAGACCACCTATCCGATAGACGAGACCATGGTAAGTTAATGATGGTTGTGTTTTCTGGTAGGAGATTTCGGATTTCGAAATTCAGCGAAATGGAAATACATATTTATTTATTTATATTTGCACATGCGTATACATAAATTTACATAAGATAAATTAACAATACACATGGACTCTGTTTAAAGAGTATGGCAATTTCGTAGATGACTCATTCCAATAATAAAATTTAAAATTTAGATCTGTTGTAGTGTCCAGTTAGCTCCTATAGTACGTCTGTTAAAAATTCTTTTACTGTATAGTAAGCTTTGTCGGTCAGTAGTTGTTTAAGCCTTTTTTTAAATAAATTAATTTTATCTTCTTGTTTTATGGTTTCCGGGATTTTATTATATATTACAATGGATCGGTAATACGGACTCGCCCTAAACATTTCTATTTTAGGTTCTGGTAGGGCCAGTTGGCTTTTTAATCTATTATTACATTTAAAATTAAAATATGATAAATGCTCATGAACAAATACAGCTATCTCCAATATATAAATAGACGGTAAAGTAAAAATACAACAGAGACATTGATAAAAATTGTGTTTATTTACTACACACGAAACGCCATCTAGTGATACATTGAGTAAAATTTATATAACAGACTCACGACTTCGTACACTGGGAATTTAACTATGCTTTTCTAAAATATAAGATTTTTTCTCTTACTCCTTATTACATCTGCTACCTGCCAAAAAAAGTCCCGTCAAAATAGGTCCAGTCATTTCAGAGATTAGGCGGTACAAACAGACAAAAATTGTTAAAAATATTATTTTGGTGTATGTACCATATTTATATTCATATGCATGTAATAAAAATGTAGTAAAAAACTGTTATTTCAATATTACAAACAGACACTCCAATTTTATTTATATGTAAGTATAGATACTAGACAACTGAAACAATTAAATACACTTTTTTTATGAATACACACATAATATACATAGAAAACACCCAGACTAATACAAACAATCATATTCATGAATACGAATGTTCGTACTGTATTTGAAAACCTGGTACCATCAGAAGTAAAGTGTGCTGAACCACTAGACCACCGGGATGTCGAATTAGAATTTAAAAATTTTCATTTTTGACACATACTGTGATATAGTGATGCATTTCAGCCCGTACGATAATAGATTGTGCCAGCAAACGTTAGATAAGTCACTTTATCTAACGTCACGTATTCATGTAATGCTTAATATATATCGTCGGTTAAATAGAAAAATGTCAGTATTCAAAATGTACATTTCTTACAAGACAAGCATTTAAAGAATAGAATAGAATAGAAAATCATTTATTCAAATAAAGTTACATTGAAGCACTTTTGAATAGTCATTACATTTTTTTAATCTACCGCTCGTTCGGAAAGCTGTCTCATCACAAGAAGAACGAGTAAGAAACTTGCGTGTTGATCTTTTAAATAATTAATAAAGTTTATTTACTATTGCAACTAAACTTTAAATACTGCCGCCATATTGATTGTAAATTACACTCAATATGGCAGATGACCATAGAGTGCAGAGATGACACTTATGACATCTAGTGAGCTTCACGTTAAATTTCTTAGTGTCTTTTATCCATACAAAAATATTGTTAACAGTTCTTTTTAGTAATAATCTAACTATCCGAAAGTTTAGAAAAATGACATTTTTCTGTTTAATCGGCGATATAGTCACCACCGCTCCTGTCATCACATACATTTCCATGCGCATAGTTTCCTGCGTGACCCAAGCACATGTTTCCTGCGTGACCCAAGCACATGTTTCCTGCGTGACCCAAACGCGTGAAAGAGCGTACGTGTAAAGGTAATGAACCAAATCACCTTGACTGTTATTCCAGGTCCACAACGGTCCACCGCACACCTCCAACTATGGGTACAGTTATGCAAAGAGGATGATTGATGTTCTTAATAGGTATGTATACTCCGTCTTAATACAACTTACAGAAAAGTTAACAAGCAGAACTCACATACTCCTCCGTGCGCGCAATCGTAAGAAGGTGTACAAAGTTTTTGGTTCACGTATGTATAGATTTGCATATATAGATTCTAGCTACCTAAAAAATAAACCGCTTCAAAATTCGTTGCGTAGTTTTAATGATTTAAGCATACATAGACACGGACAGACAGCGACAGCGACTTTGTAATGATATGACCACTGTTAGTATTACTATTATTATTACTTGTTTTCAAGTTCTAAATTGTATTTCAAATATTTCACATAGAAAACACCCAGACCGATACAAACAATCATACTCATGAATATGATTGTTATATAAATGTTTGTGCCGTGCGAGGAATCGAATCCGCGACCATCGGAAGTAGGGCCTAACCTAACCTAAACCACTAGACCATCAAGCCGTCAAACTACTGAATGGATTTTAATGAACTTGACCATAATATAGCTTATATGTATATCAGAATAACACAAGCTCAATTTCACAGCACAGCTAGTAATCAATATACAATTGTTGTAGAGGCTACCATGAGCAGCATGGTAGTGTATTCACGTCGGTGATCCCGTGCAACGTGTTCGGGCCACAGGACAACTTCAGCCTGGTATCCAGTCACGTCATACCCGCCCTCATCAGGAGAATGGACGACGCTATGCAGAAAGGTTTACAATTTATATATTTAGTGTCCATCATAAATGCGAATGTTGAAATGTAACCAGGAAAGATAGAATAAGTAATATCTATATACCAGGAAGTTTGAAAGTTGCACCAGTTATAGACAAGTTGCGAGGTAACAGATCGAGCTGGTATGGGCTTGTTATACGAAGGAGCAAGAGTCATGTTTTAAAGAAAGTATATAATATGAACGTAGATGGATGGAAAGGGACAGGACACCCTAAAAAGATGGAGGAATTGTGTGAAAGATGATATGAATAAAAGAAGAGTATGCTCAGATATGACGACCGATAGAGATCAGTGGAAGAGAATGACATACTGCACTGACCACAAATAACGTAATAAAGGCAAGGCAATGATTATTTTCTTTGTGTCCATCTTGTAATCAGTCGAAGACTATTAAAATAGAAATCAAAATATCTATATTAATGTATATTAAAGACTCTTATGATATGTCAATCTATCGTCAGTTCGGAATGATTTCGAGATGAGAAGAACCGACAAAAAACTCAGCTCGTATTGTTTTCAAATAAATGTTGTACATGTTTACAATAATACAGATTCATTTTTAAATTTAAATTTGGGAGAATAGTGTGACCACCAGCATATGCTATTGAAAAAGCAAATAGTCTAATCAGTGTTCGGGACCCAAACGGACCAGTACCCACAAGCAGCGCCCGTTCACGAATATGACGGATGTAATATAAATAATCTTTACTGGTCAAGCCATAAACAGCGAGCGCGATGATGTCCCCGGGGAGACCCGGGGGCGCGGGGCGTCGGACAATATAGCTGCGGCCGGCTGCCGGCCGCACTCAGCGACACACTGATTTTTAACGCCGTATCAACCGCACGCGCATCTTTAGTTTATTTTCATAGCGTTCCGTATTATTAATGTCGGGCTAAAGCGTTGTAATATAAAGTTCTAGTAATAAACGCATTGGAGAATCTATAACAGTCCACTCTTTCACTCCCTGACGCCATCAAATTGGTCCTTCAACCACTACTTGGACGACTGGAATTTTATTGCGACGCAAGCAGCATCTACGGCGCACTGGCTTCTTTCAACGGCGCATTGGCTTCATTCAACTGCGCACTGGCTTTTTTCAACTGCGCACTTCAACGTTGCTGTTTAGTCTTCCGACCAGAATTTCGGGTCTTACAACGCACCGAGAAGAACAAGAAGAGGATTACTTATATGGATAGTGCATAAAGACCGTGAGATCGTTCCATTATCTTATCTTTACACATCCATCCCCATATCATCTTCACTTTAACTTCTCCATTATCATAATCATTCCATCATAATTACCATTCATATAATTATCATTTTCATTACAAACCATAAAAGGTTATTGCCATTTATATATTTGCAGTCATTATATATATTATTACATTATTTTAGCATAATACGTAGATAGTGATTGATTAGCAAATCTTATTATTATTTTAATCACACACAGTCATTTAACGAATTAATCACAATCAATATCATATTCATAACCATAATAGCATTCTTTCATAAAATCATAACGTAATTAATAACATTATAACCTTAAAACAAATAATTGATCTTGCAACTTGTAAATAGTAGAAATGCAATTAATATCATTAGTCTGCGTTTTTCTTCACTAATAACCAATAAGTATACAATATTTCTATTACTGTGTATTAATTTTTGTTTTTTTTTCCTAGGTCGTTCGGTAGTTCGACTTTGTACTACTGTTTTTTAAAACTGCGAAGCGTGGTGCAGAAGCATACGAGATTAGTATCGTTTCTATTTGCTACTTTATAAAAATAGTAATTTAAAACAATCACCTATAACAAAATAAAAATAACAATTATTCTTTTTTATTTCCTTTTATTTGCAATTCAACTTCATCATATAGTATTCATTCAACTCATCTTAATTAACGTTTACAATGTCAGAATCTAAATCAACACAACTAAATCAATTAATTTGGAACATTTAAAAGTAAACTTACAAATTTTTGCAATTATATTAATATTTTCTGTTAGCAATGCAGCCATTCAATTTGAACTGCAATCGCGTATGATAAAATGGAATTACTATATTCTGACTTTGATAATCTTCAGGGTTTACGTTGACGATCTGATCAGAGGTATCAGGAACGAGACGTGTTCGAGAACCAGTATTACTCGGCTGTCGCGACGTAAAACCCTGTGCCAGTCATCATTTCGTCACATTCCTCAAATCACGAGGTAAGCTCTCATGATGCTTGTGCGCACAAACACAATAGTTTCGTACGTCTTCCCAAGATACAGCTACCTTTTTACAATGGCAGTTACCAGCATTGGCTTGAATTCCGCGATACCTACATTTCTATAGTTCATTCCAGCACGGTCATTGACGACATAAACAAATTTCATTATCTTCGTGCTTGTTTGCAAATAGTGCAGCCCTTGTCATCAAAAGCTTAGATTTTAAGGCTGAGAATTATGCTGCCGCATGGGAATATACGATAATAAACGCTTGCTTGTAAACAATCATGTTCACGCCCTTTTCAATGTAAATTATCAAAAAAGAATTAGTAAAGCCTTGCGTTACATAGTTGATGTCACAAATAAAAATCTTAAAGCTTTGGCTACGCTTGACCAGCCTACAGAAAGTTGGGATATTTAATAATTTATATGATGTCAACTAAATTAGATATTGTCACAAATAAATGGGAGGAATACAGAAACAATCGCAACGATCCACCTACTCTAGATATTTTTTAAATGCAGATCTTTTGGAATGAGGTAATTCTGAATCTAATCATATTCACAAATCCAATAGCTTTATAATTTCTTATAAAAATAAATCATTTTCTCTATTATCTATTTATTTAATTGTGATCAGAGCTTCTGTTCGTATTGAAAAGGCTAAGACCTTCAAAATATGCTTAAATCGATTGCTGGTCACCACGAATACTGTAAATTAATATTAAATATTGGAACAAACACAAGCTTCATCTCGATATTCATAATAAGTCTGTCGCACATGACAGCGTTGTGTTATCTGCTGAACCATCTCAGTCTTTAATTTCATGTTTTGCTATCCAAACTGGTCAAGGTGCTCGACGGCCATGGAAAATCACATGCCGCTAGAGTCTTATTAGACAATGGAAGCACAGGAAACTTTGTCACAAAGGAATTTTGTGCCAAATCAATTTCTTACCAACGCTACGAATTCAAGAGTAACAGGCATCAATCAACAGGTATCCACGAGTTCATTGTCATGCTCTCTTACATTGGAGTCTTATTGTGGTGTCTACAGGACGGATATCAATTGTTTCGTTTTACCTAACATCACTGCCTTACTTCCAAATACATATATAGATGTGCATAACTTAGAAAACTGGGGTTTGCTTAGCCGATCCAAATTTCAACGTGCCGTCATCCATAGATATCCTTGTAGGTGTCTTCTGGAATGTGATCGGTACAAATCGTATCCAACTAGGCAAGCAACTCTTTTTAACCAAACTCGGTTGGTTGGTTTCTGGTAGCATTTTTCAACCTAGTCCCAAACAACATATATGTATGTTTTCAAACGACCATACCGACTTAACCCGATTTTGGGAACTAGATACAATTACATCAAATTTGAGTTCACTCCAGAAGAACAGGCATGTGAACGTGATTTTATAAATTCTACACAGCGTAACATAGATGGATAGTTTATATGCCGCTCAGGGAGCCTCCTGACGTTTTAGGCAATTCATATAATGCTGCAAAAAATAGATTTCTTTCCCTTGAGCGTCGCTTAGAAAGAGACGTACATTTGAAACGTCTATATATAGAATTTATAAATGAATATGCCAATCTGGGACATTTGAATGAAGATACATGTAGTAGTAATAAAAACACAATTCAATGCTACTTGCCACATCATGGCGTCCTTAAAACTAGTACAACCACACAACACGTGTTGTATTCGATGGTTCTGCCCCTACGTCCTCAGGCAAGTCTCTTAATGACATACAATATATGCAGGACGATTTATTAGCTATATTATTACGCTTTCGACAACATAAATTTGTTGTGTCAGTCGACATTGAAAAAATGTATCGGCAGATATTATTACATGAATCACAACGTCCATTACAAAAAATATTATGGAGGTTCGATCCCTCCCACCCAATTAAATCATATACCCTAAATACACTTACTTACGGCACGGCATCAGCGCCGTTTCTAGCCACTAGATGTCTCACACAATTAGGTCATGAGTCCAGTGATTCTCAAGTAAAACGCGCTATTTGTCATGATTTTTATGTTGACGATTTTTTGTCCGGTCATGATACAATTGAAGGCTGTATATCATTATGTCAAGGTGTTATTGATACACTTCATTCAGCCAAATTTAATTTAAGAAAGTGGCATTCAAATAATTTATTTATTTTAAATAGTATAAACCAAAATAATGAGATATCTGGTAGCGTAGATCTTAGTGCAAAAGAATGTGCAAAAACATTAGGTATTTATTGGAACAACTGATTATTTATCATTTTCTATTAATATTGCAAGATAAATAACAAAGAGATTTATTTTATCGCAAGTGTTTGATCCTCTAGGTTTAGTATCACCATGCATTGTTGAAGCAAAAATATTAATGCAAAAATTGTGGATACATAAATGCTCTTGGGATGAAAGGGTCCCAAAAGACATAGAAATTATTTGGTCAGAGTTTATACAGTTTCTACCACAGTTAAATAAACTTGAAATTCCTAGGTGCATTAAAAACGACAAAACAAATAAAACAGAAATACATATATTTACAGATGCTTCGGAGAAGGCATATGGTACATGCATATACGTAAGAAGTATAGCTAGCGATGAATCAATTGATGTCCGTCTTTTGGCTTCCAAAAATAAGATAGCTCCAATTAAAACCACCACAATTCCACGACTTGAACTATGTGGCGCGCTCTTAGGAGCACGACTATTCATGAAGGTAATGACGTCGGTTACTCTTGAATTTAGTCGTAGTGTATTTTGGACTGATTCTACCATCGTCTTAGGCTGGCTCTCTTCTCCACCAAACCATCTTAAACCATTCGTACGTCACCGAGTTTTAGAAATACAAGAAAATTGTCATTATTGGCGGTATGTACCTACTAAATCAAACCCGGCAGATTTAGTGTCTCGAGGTGTTAGAGCAGATTTATTAGGTAATTCTTCGTTGTGGTGGACAGGCCCTGCCTTTTTAAAATTAGATTCCTCTCAATGGCCAACTAATCCAAATAAATACACTTCCAATTTACCAGAAACAATTCAAACATTCCATATTAATAACAAGCTATCAATAAATAATAATAACACCAATTTAATTTCATCACTAATAAATAAATTTTCATCGCTTACAAAATTACAACGTGTACTTGCATTTGTCTTAAGGTTCATTAATACTGCCATAAAAATGCAAGTAAATTACACAATTTGTCATTATTAGAATTAAATAATGCCACAAATGTTCTATTACGTACAGCTCAGCAGGATTCATTCCCTGAGGAACGTGAGTTACTATTACTCAATAAGCATTTACCCCATAAAAATAGACTTCTGTCATTGACGCCGTTTGTTGGTTCTGACTACCTCATCCGCGTGGGTGGCAGGCTTAGTGATTCTCACTACGACTACAACGTCAAACATCCTATCCTTCTATCAGGTAAACATCGCTAATGTGACTTAAGATTCGAAATGCTGCATAAAAAACACATGCACTCTGGTCCACAATTACTACTAGCCACCGCCAGACATAATTATTGGCCAATAGGCGGCACTATTTTAGCGAAAAGTTCGTTCATGTGTTAGGTGCAGTAGATTCAAGGGGAAGACTGTCCAGCCCTTGATGGGTAACCTACCAGTGAGTCCATTTAGAATTTCCCTTCTTAGTGTCGATTATGCTGGACCAATGCTGATAGCTGACCGCAAAGGTAGAGGCTGTAAACTTATAAAATCATATATTTGTGTGTTTGTGTGTCTACGAGGCCGTGCATCTGGAGCTTGATCTGATTTAACCAAAGAGAGCTTTTATTGCAGCACTACACAGGTTTATAGCACGTCGAATAACGCAGACGCTGTTCTCGGACAACGGCACGACCTTTGTTGGAACTTTCCATGATTCCAAACTTCTCACACAATCATCCTTGACTTCGGGTTTAGCTTGAAATAGGTATCAACTTTTCATTCATACCTGCCTACACTCCTCACTTCGGTGGTTTATGGGACTACTCGTGCGATCCGTAAAACATCATCTTAGGCGCGTTTTGGACATGACTCACTTAAACTATGAAGAAATACTCTTCTTATTCAAATAGAATATTAAATTCTCGCCCCCTCACACCTCTATCTGATAATCCATCCGACTTATATCCTCTTACTCCTGCTCACTTCCTTGTTGGACGATCTCTGATCTGTTTGCCACATCCTGATATCGTCAATCGCCGAGTTAACTCTCTTCAGCGTTTCCAACGCATCGAGCTACTCAAGCAACACTTCTGGAATCGATTTTCTAATGAGTATGTTGTATGGCTCCAACAGAAAACCAAATGGCACCGGTCCTATGGCGAGCTGAAAGAGGGAATGTTCGTCGTTATCAAGGAGAAGATTCTTGATGTTTTGGGACGCGTTGTACGTGTCCTTGGGAAGAGACGGCGTAGCAAGGGTTGCAGACATCCAAACGAAGAGGGGTGTCATTCGCCGGGCATACAATACCATATTGTCAAAAACTTGGCACTTCAACGCGGAAATAGTCAAGCCATAAACAGCGAGCGCGATGATGTCCCCGGGGAGACCCGGGGGCGCGGGGCGTCGGACAAACGGGCTGCCGGCCGCACTCAGCGACACACTGATTTTTAACGCCGTATCAACCGCACGCGCATCTTTAGTTTATTTTCCGTTCCGTATTATTAATGTCGGGCTAAAGCGTTGTAATATAAAGTTCTAGTAATAAACGCATTGGAGAATCTATAACAGTCCACTCTTTCACTCCCTGACGCCTCCATTACTAAAATAAACTTGAAGCGCAGTGGTTATCACCTCACCACTGTAGTGTTATATATGTTAGGGTTCACATCGAAAATTCTGAAAATTATTGTCGAAAAATCTAATATTTTAAAAATATTAAATGAGGGTAGTTTCGTATCTTCTCTGTATAAAAGGGAAGTTTACTGTAAGCCACGGCATTCGGTCATTGAGCACAGGATGTGCTGGTTGTATTTTAAATGCTAAAGTGAATTGTGTTAGAGACACATACTTTTACTAATACACAGAGTTGATATATCTTACATATATGATGTGATGAGGTGTCGCTATATAATATATTGTTTATTTTAGTATGTAAGTAGTGAGTATACAGGTGTAATAATTGTACTATTTATTGTACATTAAGTTTATTTGATAGTGTGCTACATGGCTTATTAGTAACGCGTACATTCGACGCGGAGTTGTAACGTGGACTAACTTTACGACATTTGTTGTTTGAAGGTTACATTTTCAAGGTAATAATATTATTTTTGTATTTAAATGACCAGGTGAGCCCACCTTCACTGTGATGGGCAGCGGGAAGCCACTCCGGCAGTTCATATACTCCCTGGACCTCGCGAGGCTGTTCGTCTGGGTACTCAGGCATTATGACAGCATCGAACCCATTATACTATCAGGTGTGTATACTGCATGACTGTTTACTATGCGTATGGTTGATAGTAGTGTAGAAGTTTGTGTGTATTTTTTTATCATTAAAAAGTTTATTAATTTTTTTTTTGTTAAATATTGAAAAAATTTTTTTGGACGGGCCATGCTTATCGCTTAGGGGTATGAAGAACAGCTTACGTCATATTCTTAGACCGGCTGAATATCTACACAAAAAATCATTAGAATCGGTCACTGCGTTTTGGAGTTCTGTTACAAATACTGTGATAGGAGAATTACATATATATATCACTAGCTGACCCGGTAAACGTTTTGCCTTATAAATCGGTATTAAAAAATATAGGTTGGTGATAGAAGGGTGAAAATTTAGGGTTGTATGTATTTTTCAATGCTAAATAAAGAATAAAAGAAAATTGTCGAAAAAATGTTTTTTTATTTGGATGAGCCACCCTTGACATTTAGGGGTATGAAAATTAGTTATAAACCTATTCTCAGACCTATTGAATATACATATAAATCAAAATCGGCCAAGCCGTTTCGGAGTATAAACACGAAACCAGTGACACGAGAATTTTATATTTGAAGATTTTATATCCATGATATAATAAATATTTATATCTTAATTCCAGTTAACGAAGAGGATGAAGTTACAATCGGCGCAGTAGCAGAATATATAAAGAAAGCACACGGCTACCAAGGTGACATAGTATATGATACAACAAAGGCAGACGGCCAATACAAGAAGACTGCCTCGAACAAAAAACTACGTTCCCTATACAAAGACTTCAAGTTTACACCTTTCGAGACTGCCATAAATGATACTGTGGCGTGGTTCAAAAGCAACCGAGAGACCGCTAGAACATAAGCTTAGAGGTGAAATAAATATTGAACCTAATTGTAAATACATATAAGGTTTGTATTACATTATCAAATATTTAATTTAGAATTTTCTTCAATTTTTTAATCTGATGATGCATTTGATATGATATTGTCAAAGACTTCAAGTTTACACCTTTCGAGACTGCCATAAATGATACTGTGGCGTGGTTCAAAAGCAACAGAGAGACCGCTAGAACATAAGCTTAGAGGTAAAATAAATATTGAACCTAATTGTAAATATATATAAGGTTTATATTACATTATTAAATGTTATATGATATGGGTACGATATGATATAGGTACGTTTCGCATGATGAATACAAATAAACAATTGTAAACCGACTTTGAGGTGTTAACACAACTGAATAAACCAATTCATTGACCATTAATGGTGATGTAAAAAAAAGAATATTCTAGAAGCCCTAACCTACCACACGTGAAACGAATGAAAACCAAACACCACAGTCTTATGGTTTGCTCTTAAAAAAAGGCAAGAGAATGCACTCGGCACAAAAAGTGGCAGGATCCGAGTCAGAATCGCACGGAACTTTAAAGTACTTACTTTTAAAGTAAATACTTCCCAAATGTTTTTTTTTAATCACTGCATTTATTACTAAACGTGATATATTACAACATTAATAAATTAATAGATTTTTATGGCTGTTAAGGTAATAATGTGTTCGTCTACACTGGAACTGAAATCCAAAATTATTTAATACCTAAGGACCTTTCGGCCTCTTGTGAAAGTAATTTTTTTTTCACTATCTCCACCGACCAATTCGGATAGCTACTTCAGTTGACTCAACCAAATTCAAACCTCGGCTAAAGCTGTCGTAATCTTGTGCCTGGTTCAAAAGAGAGGGAATCTATGTAAGGGAACTATAGGTTAGAAATTACTTAGGGCAATCTTTGCACTAGCTTTGCCCGCGGCTTCGCTCTCGTTAATTAATTAAGGGGATAACCCTTAGGGGTGAAATTTGTCAAAATCCTTTCGTAGAGGATGCCTACGTCATAGTAGCTTTATGCATGCAAAGTCTCAGCCCGATCAGTTTAAAATTGACAAAGTTTCATACAAACTTTCATCCCCGTGGGGGTAGAATTAATCAAAATCCTTTCTTGCCTACGTCATAACATCTACCTGCATGCCAAATTTCAGCCCGATCCGTCCAGTGATATGGGCTGTGCGTTGGTAGATCACTATATTAGTCACCTTTGAGTTATATAGATTTATAATGTAGAATGACGGATGGCTCATCCATCACACTCGTGAACGTGCGCTGCTTGAGGGAACTGGCCTGTACGGATAACGGTCACTAATTAAATTATTACCTTGCAATTGTATACAGCCTATATTATTGTATGTCTCCCTAACTGTATTTAAAGATGAATCTGTATATTTATAATGATGTACAAGCCCATTTGAGAAGAATAAGAGCTGAGTTTCTGTACTTAGCCCGAAAGCAGATAAGATTTGACATAATAATATCATAAGACTCAGTATTGGACCTACATGAATAAAGATATTTTGATTTTTGACTTGAAAGGTGTAGGATTTCATTTGATAATGCAATACCCATTTTTGTTTTGTATATATTATAATTGTTATAAATATTTACATAGATTTTGTGGAATAACATCAAATATGACAAACCTATTTGGTGACACACTATTTTTTTAATATATTTTGATGTATTGTAAATCGGTCCTGCGCTGCTCCCATCCTGCTTCCAGCGAACTTGACCAGATAACCTTATTGACCAGATGTCGGTCACTCTCGATCTCCTCAATTCGCTCAATTAGAGAATAGATAAAAATATAGGTTAGATGCATACATTCGCATATTGTAACCATCCTTGGATGATACCTTTTTTAACTATCCTAATGCTGTTGGCCGCAGCTGGCCTTTACAGCTTCACCGGGCGATAGGGGGCGAGTGCAGATGGCACTCCAAACCCGCGGAAGAAATGAAATCCCCTATGAACTCCCGCCTAACAGATACAACTTTAGTCTAGGAACTAAGGGTTTGAACCTCGGCTCGGACTGTCGTAATTTCGATCTCCGTTTGAATTGTATGGGGTTTGATATCGGGTAGGTGATACTTATCAACAATTGTGTATTATAAAAAGCTATATTTAAAAATAAAATTATTAATAAAATAAAAATTGTATTTATTTTAAATACTTAATAAACAATATTGTATAAAAATAAGTGTCATATCATTTTCAATTTAGAATCATTAAAATCATTTCTAATTGAAAAATAAACAACAAGTAAATGAGTCGTTTGTTATTATCCTGGTGATTATGGAACCGGGTTGCGATCTATACATATAAATAAAATTGGACTGTCTGTTTGTAATATTGAAATAACCGTTTTCTACTACATGCATATGAATATAAATACGGTACATACACCAAAATAACAATTTTTACAATTTTTGTCTGTCTGTCTGTTTGTTCCGGCTAATCTCTGAAAGGGCTGGACCGATTTTGATGGGACTTTTTTTGTCAGATAGCTGATGTAATAAGGGGTAACTTAGGCTACTTGTATTTTAGAAAAAGTTAAATTCCACGTGGACGAAGTCGCGGGAACAGCTAGTCAATTATAAAATTGTAAATATAAACACTATTTTATCCTATTGAAACTGACATTGGTTATTTTTTTATATTACTGGACAAACACTGACGGTCCACCTGATGGTAAGTGGTCACTATCGCCAAAACATATGAACAGCTCTACGAACATAACATCATTATGTGATACCCATGGTACTGATGCGTTGCTATTCTGAAAGATCAGATATTATGCCACCGAAATTTGCATATCACCCTTCAACCTACTTCGCAGCTATAATAGTACTGCAATCTCGTTAAATACATAATAACAGAACTGAGAATAGAAATCTGTTTAATATAAATATCAAATGCTGCGGCGATACTTAATAATCAACCCGTAATGCTTTCTTATGAAACGCAGTTGCTAACACTCGTACATTTGTAACAGTTGCAAATCGATAGGTTTACGATTTAATATAAACCTTAGTACAAGCATTTTAAGTCCAAATTTCGAGAGACAGTGAATCTGTAAAAATGAAGATTTGACTAAAACACTAGTCAAGAAACCGTAGATTTTAATTACACTTTAGAATTGTTAGCAATTGCTTTATTTAGTCAAATGTCTAGTCCAGTCCACAGAACGATAAGTGTGCTGTGGTTCAATCCTTTCGAATGGCAATGTTCTAATAATGTTTAATTATTACATTAACTTAGATGGCGAGTCCTTGTTCGTCGTAGGTAACGAAAATCTTTTTTATTGCTGTAATGTATGCAGCTGTACGCAGGTCGATACCTAGATTGTGTTCCGTTGCCGCTCTCATTACATTCTGAAAACAGATTAATAATATGTACAGCTCGTTGCTCAGATGATATAGGGCCAAGTCGTAAGGAAGCGATATTTTATTAATTATGTTATTTATGTTAGCATCGTTCAAGTAATTTTTAAGAGATTAAGCTGCGAACAATTTTAGTTTTGCCCAAATATTGTCAACAATTACTGTGCCCCAGCAGCGCATAACCGAGTGACGACAACTCGTGAACGGGACACACTAACTCGTGGCACGGACACATTAACGCGTGGTTCTGACACGGTAAAGTGTGACCGAGTTACAGTGATGCGTGACTGAGACATCGTAACGTGTGACCGGAGTACAGCGACACGTGACTGAGACAATAACGTGTGATCGGGGCACAGCGACGTGTGACTAAGACACAATAACGTGTAACCGAGGCACGGCGACGTGTGACTGAGACACAGTAACGTGTGACCGGAACACAGTAACGCGTGACTGAGACACAGCGACGCGTAACTGAGATACAGTAACGTGTGTCCGGGGCACAGCGACGTGTGAATGAGACACAGTAATGTGTGACCGGGACAGAGCAACGTGTGATTGAGACACAGTAACGTGTGACCGGGACAGAGCAACGTGTGACCGGGACACAGTAACACGTGGCCGTGTCAGCTAGTCAGAATAAAAATAGCAAGTCTAACCAAACAAGCGTTTGTCATTGAGTACTCGAGACCAGAGTTTACGATGTGTTTCTCGCTGGCGCCCGACATCATTGTCTGGAACAACTCCGTTGGTACCACTTTTGCGTCCACATTAGCCTTTTTTAACGATTTTTCCACAGAATCTAAAAATAGGCTTAATAGTTAAAAATGATGACGTCATTGGTTATAGCATCCATAGAAAAATAAGTTTACAAGTATGATTATATTATTTTGTGTTTTTTTTTATGTATTTAGAATAATGTTTATGAATTTCTAACAGTTAGGATCTCGTGATTGTTTCTAATCGTACGTATAAATAAAGACTGCGTCAAATTTTTTTTATTTCTATCAGTTGTTTAGCACCCATAATACATATACAAATTGTTATTTGGTTAATAATTTATCGATTTTAAATCCATCCAATTTTATACTGATATAATTTGAATTTTTAAACTGAATAAGTCAACTAAATACAATATTGTTTAATTAATACAATCTTACAAAATATATGTAGATATATTATATTTACTTTATTGCACAGATAATACAGTAATAAAATAATTTAAGAGGCAATGTGAGCAAAGATCAACCCTAAAAGAGATCTCTTCCAATCAACGCAAAACAGTGTCATAGGAGTGAGTAAAAATTCGTGCAGAATACCTACATAGTCAAAAACTACTAAATAAAATATGAATTACAAATCTATACATATAAATAAAATTGGAGTGTCTGTTTGTAATATTGAAATAACCGGTTTTTACTACATGCATATGAATATAAATACGGTACACCAAATTTTTTTTTACAATTTTTGTCTGTTTTGGCTGATTTCTGATATGGCTGGACCGATTTTGACGAGACTTTTTTTGGCAGGTAGCTGATGTAATAAGGAGTATCTTAGGCTAGTTTTATTTTAGAACAATAAAGTTAAATAACGCGGACGAAGTCGCGTGTACAGCTAGTTGTAAAATATAATACAAAAGTAATATACATAAACTAGCTGTTCCGGCAAACGTTGTTTTGCCTTAAAAAATAAACTTATTATAAAAAAAGAAAAAAAAATTAGGGTGGACTACCCCTAACATTTAGGGGGATGAAAAATAGATGTTGGCCGATTCTCAGACCTACTCAATACGCTCACAAAATTTCATGAGAATCGGTCAAGCCGTTTCGGAGGAGTATGGGAACGAAAACTTTATATATAAGATATTAATATTTATAAACTGTTTTGCATATATTAGAGTGATAATTACCTAGAAGAGCTGTATTGGAATCCCTCCAAAACTTTATGCTCAACTTCCCAAAGCTGACATGATTGAGGTTCTTGAGGAACTCGAAGTAGGAGACGGTGACACCCCCAGCGTTGGCCAGCAGATCTGGCAGCACCAGGATTTTCTTCTCGCGAAGTACCACGTCAGCTGCCGGCAGCGTTGGACCGTTTGCACCTTCGCCGATTATCTGTGGAAATGAAAAAGGCGCGAAACATTCACAGCGATGCTACCGGAGTCAATTTAAAAAGGCACTATATTTCTTTTTATTTATCTATACATCTATACATATTATGGGACACAGTCACATAGATACATCAAAATAATAATTGCATTTAATAATATCTAGTAAGACAAATTCAATATTGTGTACTAAGCACTGCTGTGTCTAAACTGTGTCACCCCACCTTACATTTTCCTATTGTTATTTAGTATATAAGATCATTATTTCTATGTACATATTGTCAGTTTATTATCATCTGTAATATACATCGTCTCGGCCAACAACATAGTATCATTTATCCGCAACACATATAAATAAAATTGGGAGTGTCTATTTGTAATATTGAAATAACTGTCTTTTACTACATGCATATGAATATAAATACGATACATACACAAAAATAACATTTTCAATAACATTGTTCCGGCTAATCTCTGAAATGGCTGGACCGGACTTTTATTTTGACGGGACTTTTATTAGCAGGTAGCTGATGTACTAAGGAGTAACTTAGGATACTTTTATTTTAGAAAAAATCCTTTATTAAAAAAAAGTTAAAATCCACGCGGACGAAGTCGCGGTACAGCTAGTCTATACATATAAATAAAATTGGAGTGTCTGTTTGTAATATAGAAATAACCGCTTTTTACTACATGCATATGAATACAAATACGGTACATACACAAAAATAACATTTTTACAATTTTTGTCTGTCTGTCTGTCTGTTTGTTCCGGCTAATCTCTGAAATGGCTGGACCGATTTTATTTTTCATAAAGTTAAAAGCTAAAGCTAAAGCTATTCTAGCTAAAGCATTTCCCGTCGTAAAGCTGATATACTAAGAAGTAACTTATGCTAATTTTGTTTTAGAAAAAATCCTTTATTTTAGAAATATAAAGTTAAATTCCACGCGGACGAAGTCGCGCGTATAGCTAGTATACAATAAATTTGAAAAAATCTAATCACCCCTCACTTGGTTTATGACGATTTTTCCTATGTACAGACATTCGAACTCTACAGTTTTATTATATGTATAGATAATACGCCTGGACGAGTCACACAACGCCATCTAGTTCCTAGGCAAGCAGAGCTTGTGTTATGGGTACTACACAACTGATATTAATATTTATTTGTACCTTTGTTATCTATACTTTATAAATATAGCGGTTTAGCACACAGATTTACTTCCCATGTCGCGTGTTAAATTTCTCCACAGTACAAACATTTGTATTCATGAGTACGATTTTCTATCGGTCTGGGTGTTTGTATATTATGAATTAAAAAAAAAAATATTTATGTATTTATATCAGTTGTCTAGTACCCATAACACAAGCTCTGCCTACCTTGGGACTAGATGGCGTTGTGTAAATTGTCCTGAGAGGTTATTATTATAAAACTTCCATTATTAGTTAAAAAGAGGTGAAGTACACCGACCTTACAATTCAGTTTCCTAGCAACGTCCACAGTGATGGTCTTCTCCTTAGCGGCCACGACCAGGATGTCGCACTTCTCAAACAATAGTTCCGGCCCGACTTCCTTAGCACCTGGGAAACCCTTGGCGCTGCCTTTATTCTTCATTTTATAGTCGTGAAGGTCCTAGTGGAATCCAAATATATATTTATTTATTTATTAGCATACAAAACAGATTACAGTCAATATAATAATATAACTAGGAGCGTGTAGTTCGGTACAAAACTGGATTGTAATCCAACACTATGTATGCCTAAGAGCTAAATTATATAGACGCATTCAATATACGCTAGATAGCTAGATAAGGATATATAATGAAAAGTAAACTAAATAGAAAATAATCTATAACTACGTAATGCAATGAATTATCATGTTAATAGAATTTTATTTATATTAAAGAAAAGAAAATTGGTACAATGTTAAATATAATTTGTCTCTTTACGGTGGAAATTTAATTGTCTCCGGAACTGGACCAGCGTTGAATGGAAAATATCTATATTTCTATTCGAGACAAGAATTTCATATATTGTTTTGTTATATATATATATATATATATATATATATATATAATAAAATATATAATGTATTGTTTGACGACCTCGGTGGTCTAGCGGTCTAGCACACCGCTTTACGTCCGATGGTCGCGGGTTCGATTCCTCGCACGGCACAAACATTTGTATTCATGTATATGATTGTTTGTATCGGTCTGGGTATTTTCTATGTACAATATGTATGTATTTACGAAAAAAAATTATCTATGTATTTGTATCAGTAATCTAGGACCCATACCACAAGCTTTAGGTAACTTAACTTGGGTCTAGATGGCGCTGTGTGAATTGTTCTGAGATTTTTATTATTATATTCTTTTTTCGCAGCTTAAGCTGGTGACTAGTATTATTACTATTTCTTAATATATATGTTATATATCTCCCTTTTATGGGGTAATAGACTGATCATTGCGGGTAAAAATCACCAAACAATGACAGTATAAATTATGAATGATGAGGATGGATAATTTTTAAGTGGAAGACAAAATTTGTTAAAATTTATTTAAATACAAGTGTATATAATATTACAGCTGTTTTGGAGAAGGATGAAAGTAAAAAAAAAAAAAAGGGTAGAAGTTGTAATATCTTGAGGCTAGTGTGTAGGGATGTTGGGATGATACCTGTGGACGAGATAATAATTAGGAGAGTTTTCACTGTTTCTACCCGCCATTGTATTTTTAGTTCTATTGCCAAATCAGTATATTTAGCAATTTTTCTGTATGTGTTTGTAAAAGATTATGTGTGTTATTATTATTATTATTATTTTTCTCAGCTTTTGCTGGTTTTCTTCACACTTACGGGCCGAAACCAATAAAGTGCAGAGTGTGTGTATGTGTGTGTGCGCGTGTATGTATGTGTGAATGTGTGTGTACTTATTGTGTGCCTGGTGGGACTGGTGTTATATCCTTTTCATCGATTTCGAGAAATTTTCGGACTGTACGACAGGTATTTAAGATGGCAGCCTTTTGAAGGGTGATGTAAAGTGTTTTTTTGTATATATAATTGTTTCAGGCTATGATGATGATTATTATTATTATTGTTAGTATTGCATCATCATCAGCTTCATATTTTAAATTACCCGCAGTGAACATGGACGTTTCACAACACTCCATTCACTTGCATCCATCTGCTATCTGTAATATTGTTTTATTTTTAATCCAAGACAATTCACTCAGACGCCATTCAGTCTCAATCAGAGCATGTGTAGTGCATACTAAAGACCTAATGGAAATAATATCTAATAATAATAATATACTTAATAATAATATCTCAGAACAATTCACACAGCGCCATCAGAATAAGCAGAGCTTTTTTTATGGATACTAGACATTATGATATAAATACATGGATACATTTTTTTTTTGTAAATAAATACATATTATACATAGAAAACACCCAGACCAATACAAACAATTGTACTCATGAATACAAATGTTTGTACCGTGCGAGGAATCGAATCCACGACCATCGGATAGTAAAGCGGTGTGCTAAACCACTAGACCACCGAGGCTGTCAAAACATCTAATGTTTCTATTGTGCATAGAATGGAACCCATGAACGCTTGGAAGTAAGACGGTGTGCTAAATGAGCCACCGTTGAGTCAGTGATCCCACATTTTTTATACTACGATTATGCCAAACAGGCATAGGTATACCACATCTAATGGCAAACGGTTACCGCTACATTAACCGTTTGCCATTAGATGGTGCATATATGGACGCCTGAAACACCAGGGGTGTCACGTGCGCGATCTTAATAGACGCCTGAAACAAGTGCGCGTTGCAGACCCTTAAGAAACCTTACTATACCTTTCTTGATAAACCCCATGCTGTAGTCTCTCGAGAAAACCTTTTTAAATACCTATATTTTAGTGAATAAGCCCTTTTAAAGATGTTTTATTTAAAATGCTTACCTTTATCAGGAATAATAATATAAAATAGTTTTGTTAAGAGTTGGTAGTGGTAGTTAATTAATAAGTAACATAATCTCTGTAACATGCCTTAGGCAGTATTGTATAATTATAGTAATCAGTGGTTAACGTAGTGGGTGACACATTTGTTAAAATTTATTAGTAAATAGCCATAAGTCATATATATAATGTGTAACTGTTTGTTGACCTAAATAAATTAAAAAAAAAAATGCAAGTAGAGTTAAAGCATTTTGACGTTGTTCTTTGAAGGATTTACCTTTGCTTTGATACCGTCACTGCTGCCGAGGTTGCAGTCGAACTCGAGGACGCCGATGATCTTGACACCATGCTGCTCCAGGTACATGGCTGCGTAACTGCCCACGTTCCCGAAACCTTGGATTATAGCCGTTTTCCCCTGCAAAGTTTTATAATTAATTAATTAAGGTTGAAGGTGAAACACCCTTTTTAGCTTTCCAGGACTGAAATATTTGACCCATCATAATGGAAACTGATAATTGTCGCTTATAGTCATGAACTGCATCACGATCATCAAATTTACTAAAGATTGCTGGATAATTTTCGTAACATCTCTAGTCACTCTGGAATTAGGAATAATCCGAGCTAGGAAAAAACATTAGACGGTACCTCTACTCCCAATGCGGCTTAAAAGTGTTCTAATTACGACAGTTTTTAGAAATAAAATGATTCTAAATTGTTGAAAAAATGTGTAAATGTTAATATATCCGCAGAACGTGACTTAGTCGAAGTGCCGTCAGCGGAGATCTTTTCGGTGCCACAATTGTATTTAAAATAATCCTTTTTTGTTTTCCAATAAATGTATATTCTTTCACTCCTTTTTTTGACCGTTATAAATTAGTGCTAGTTGGTAGTTTGTATTCACACATTTCGACTTGAAAAATGTAAACTTATAAGGATTATTTAAAAAAGCAACACACAAGTTTCTTGCTCGTTCTTCTTGTGATAAGACAATTTTCCAAATGAGTGGTAGATTAAAAAAAAATGTTATGACTATTTAAAATGCTGAAATGAAGTTTATTTGAATAAAAGATTTTCTATTCTATTCTATTTTTCTTTCAAAGTACAGGTAAACAGGTACTTACTTTGAACCCTGGTTCGACGTTGATCATCTGCATATATTTGGGCTCATGTATGAAGTTGTTGATGGTCATGAAGACTCCGCGCCCGGTCGCCTCCACTCGTCCGTGGATGCCGCCGCCGTGAATGGGCTTCCCGGTCACACAAGCTGCTGCATTTAGGTCTTTATATCCTGGAGAAACCATCTTTGTTTTTCAATTTTGATAAACAACTCTTTCGTCATACCTACAAACTAGCGCCGAGATCTAAAGGACCCTTAACAGTATAGTACGGCTGAGTAAGAAGAAAACATTTAGTTACATATATTCTGCTGCATTTAGGTCTTTATATCCTGGAGAAACCATCTTTGTTTTTCACTTTTGATAAACAACCCTCTTTCATGATACCTACTTACTAGCGCCGGGACCTACAGGACCCTTAACAGTATAGTACGGCTGAGTAAGAAGAAAAGATGTAGTTATACGTATTTTGGGGTACAGAAAAGGTTGATATGACACGGAAGTTATAATGTACTTTTGAAAAAATGTTATTATAAAGTCAACGAATTTACATTATTTAAAACTCCAATTTTAATCTAAATTTTCAATTGTTGGTGAATGTGTTGTATGTCTGCTGTATATGCCGAATGTGCGATCATCTTTATATATATTTAATACGACTTGTTATGTATCATATTTGACAAAATAAATTATATTATTATTACAGTTTTCGTACAGATAAAGGGCTGTTGTCAGGGTAAAGGAAATCACCTAATTTTCACAATCATTTTCAACTACAAAAAGAATTAACTAGCGGCCATGTGTATTGTTGAGAGTGCTATTACTGAGGAAGGGGACATTCCTTCCTCACAAATCCTCATTTTCGGCTATCGGCGAGTTTTTCTTAGAAAGGAATATCATTATTGTCTATCAACATATTACAGACACTTCATTTCGAACGAGTGCGGTGATCGACACCTAGGAAGATATCTTAGTTGTTGATCAGCGTACTCGTTCTGCCTTTAGAAGGTTATGCTGCTAGAATCTAAAGTAGGGATGTTACAATACCAAATACGTTTGCATTATTGCTATTGTCTCGTACCTAGAGTTTTTATATAAGTGTCTACTATCCATGACATTTCTCTGCCAGAGGTGTTTACATCGGGAGCCGGCACGTCTATTCCTGCACCTGGAAACAATTCAAAGTTATACATAAGAACGGTTACTTATTTTTTTAGTAGATCATTACGTAATAAATTTAGGTCACTCAGTCTATGGCTGGCGAATTCACCAGGTGTTAACCGGGTTTTACAAGGACTTGTTCTGCTAACAGCATGGATGCTAAGTTACAGGGCCAGCTAGTTATCAATTTTTTGAATACGGAATCGTAATACATACAAAATAAATAATAATGTCAAAAAATAAGTTTAGCGTGGACCGTCCTTACCACTTCATCATCATCATCATCATCGCAGCCCGGAAGACGTCCACTGCTGGACATAGGCCTCCTTACCACTTAGGAGTAAGAAAATATTCCTCCTATTCTTAGACGTACTGAATATACAGAATATTGAATAAGAATCGATCAAGCCATTTCGGAGGAGTTTTGTTACAAATACTGTAATACGAGAATTCTGTTAGATATATATACAAACCTCTATATATGTCTCAAAAAACTCTCGACTTACATGTTAAATGCTGAAAAAAGTTCTCAAGATACCAAACTTGACCAGAGGTAGGGGCAGGCCACGCGCCACTTGGTGGAACAATACTAAGAAGCAGATGGACCAGGAAAACCTCACTATACAGACAACCCTCTATACAAACCTATATAATTTTTCTTTGCAAGTTCCAGTGTGTACCGCCTGGTGATCCTCTGCAATTCGGCTACCGTATACTTCTTCGGATTAATTGCCACTCCTTAAAGAAAATGGACGGCTTTTTAAATTACTCTGTCACTATTGCTGGTACTTATATGTACTTAAATCATTTTCTGTCAACCCTCAACATCCATTTCGTCGTATCAGCCAGGCAAGAGTTGACCTCCATATGTCCTTTTACGGGTTTGGAGTGCCATCTGCACTAGCCCTCTATTGTTCGGTGCAGCTGCGGCCAACATTAGAATAAGACGAGACTATACCTAGTCATCTTCCTCTACTTCACCTATTTTAGCAACCAAACAAATTTTAAGATGTGTACTTGTTTCCTTGCTAATGTGTATTTACTTAGTACAACAGTTATTTAAAAGAGCAACACTAATTTCTGGCTCTTTCTTCTTGTGATGAGTCTGCGTTCCGAATGAGTGTAGACTATTAAAAATGACTATTCAAATATGCTTATATTAAGTTTAAGTATTTGAATAAAGATTATTTCTATTCTATTCTATCGTTATGATCCAATTTATACCTCCTTTGGAACCACCAAATGGTATGTTGGAGCAAGCGCACTTGTAGGTCATAAGAGCAGCTAGCGCTTTCACTTCCTCCAGATCTACTTCGTCCGAAAATCTAATGCCTGGAAAACGTCAATTGTTTATTTTTTTTTTTTATTCAGGGGTCAGGTGCTTTAGACCTGTAACTCTGAGACTTACATCGATTTATTGTGGTCCTGATTTTTCTAAGTTAGCTATCTACATTCGCCAGGAACAAGAATAGAAAGGTATTCTTCCTTTTATCTTCTCAGGACAATGTGTATACTTTCCAACTGGAGATATTTCGTTTATGCAATAGCAGGGATGTTATGGATATGAAATTTCGGATTAGTTTCGGATTTAGGAACGATTATTATGCCGGATACGGATACGGATGGGGATATGAAATTATTTCGGATTATCCGTTAGTTTCAGATAATTTTAGTTACAGATATTAATTTTTTAAGGAACTTCAAAAGTAATATACAAATAGCTAATAAAATGGTTACATGATGTGTCTCAATTAGGCTCCACTCCTATCCGATATTATCCGACACTTTTATTTCGGATTCGGTTACGGTTACGGATATTTTTTCATAACGGATATCCGATAGTTTCGTTTACGGTTACGGATATTTTTTCATATCGGATATCCGATAGTTTCGGTTACGGTTACGGATATTTTTTCATAACGGATATCCGATAGTTTCGGTTACGGAGCTCCGTAACATCACTAATATATACGTAGGTACCACATACATTTCAAGAAAGAAGAAACACTACTATATGTAGTAGCGTTTTTTCTTCAGCTTGGCTAAATCTGATTTTTTTCTAGATTTTTTTGAGTGCAAACCTAAGTTTACCACGTGTTTTTTTTAATTTGCAGTGCCCAGTAAGGGCCTCAGTATTAGATGCATATATTCGGATAGCATATATCGGATGCATAGATTATATTCTTATTTATTTTAGTTTTACAGTTATTTTTCCGAAGTTAAAGGTACCCTGTAGTTTTAATAAAACAAACAAGATTTATTATTTCGTATTCGTTCTTAGGTACACGTTTCTATAAATAATGTACTTATCATTTATTTGTCACAGGCTTATCGGAGCATACCTATTACACGATAGTGAGGTGTAGATAGTAGATAAAAGGGGGGTTCTCCAAGCTCGGCTTATCTTGGAACTAGATGGCGCTGTGTGATTGTCCTGAAATATTATTATTATACATAGCCTAGGCACTGGAGTCACCTCCTTTGCATGGCAGTCGGTGCACACTGTGCTGTGACCGGTAGCCGTGAATGATCTCGTACTCGCCACTCTTGCGTTGTAACGGGAACTCGAACTGTAGTGAACTGTTACACGAACCCATAACCTGATAATAAATAGAATAGAAAATCATTTATTCAAATAAACTTACATTGAAGCACTTTTGAATAGTCATTAATTTTTTTTTTTAATCTACCGCTCATTCGGAATGCTGTCTCATCACAAGAAGAACAAGCAAGAAACTTGTGTGTTGCTCTTTTAAATAATTTATTCTTACAATTTAAGTTTAAGTGTGTGAATATAATCCACCGATTAGCACTAATTCAATAAAATAATAAAATAGAAAAAAACATTCAATATACAACAACTGGTTAAACAATTAATAAGAGAAAATAAGTCATAGTGATTAGAGCAGACCAGTCCACACAAGCAAAGCACAAATATTGTTTTAATTGATGAAGATGGAATAGTTCACCCTTCGCTAACGGTTTACGCTGGCTGAGCACCCATGGATGATAGGATGAGGTCAGGTCAGTCAGCACGTCGTGGCATCACTAAGAATTTATCACGATGGTTTCCAGACCCGCGTGGAGGCAATCTGACATTGTACATTGCTAGCAATGTTACTCCACATTATTAACAATCATCTTTCCTTGAAATAATATTATTAACCCTGGGCATATACACTGCGCCATCTAGTCAACCCAAACTAATCGGAGCTTGTGTTATTGGTACTTGATCAGTGATTCTTAGCTCAAAAGCACTCAGATCTGTTTATAGTAGGCTGGAAGGAACCGGTTTCTCGAGGCTCGAGATTACCTATCTCGAATATATTAAATTGTACTGATATATTTGGAAATAACGATTATCATTAGGTATTATCTATTTGGAATATCTATGGCACATTTAAAATGTTACCTTCAATATCCCAGCAACACGATTAGTCCTCTTTTTATCAGAAAAATGTGTGTGTTTCTTCAAATATTCCACTAAGGACGGCTCGCACACTTTTACGGCTGAATGATAAAAATACTCCACCATCCTGTAGAAACTGGGATCTGTGTCTGTGGCGACCTTTTCTAGATGTTTGGGTATGTCGTAAAATCTCACAAAGGACACCGTATGCTTCTTTGGAGATATCTTTCTTATATTTCTACACGGTAAAGAGAACATTTTCGATATAAAAAAATAAAAAGGGTGAATCGAAATCCGATTGACGTATAAATGTTTTATACGACGAGACCGTTGCGTTTTTGTTCTTTGAAATGTAAGAAAAAAGATTGCTTATGAAAATTCTTTTATTCATGAATTTTGGAATATGTTAAGTGTTAGTTAATTGAAATATGAAATTCTGAACATTTATTTAAAAGAGCGACATGCAAGTTTCTGTCTCGTTCTTCTTCTGATGAGTGTATGAGTCTGCTGTGACCCACACAATCTGGATGCTATGTATATATGATAAGTCCAGGCTGCTTTCCAACTTGATATATTGAGTACACGATGATTGAGTGTGGACTGATGCTTGCTTGTGAGTATTTGTTGTACTGAAGGGGAAACGGTATGTGTGGGCGTTATATGAACGCGGAGCAGTGTAAAATGCTGGCTGTACGATGAAGCACCGTACAATGACTCTGCGTTCCAATTGAAATTATATAAAATAAATGTTATAAAAAATAAATATTTATATAAAATAAATTATATTGGGATTTTATTTATACAGAGGGCAAATAAGGAAACACCATTTTAGTCGCCTTTTTATTTATATATTTTCTCTTTTTTATCTTAGGTATATATAAAATTCTCGTGTCACAGTTTTCGTTCCCATACTCCTCCGAAACGGCTTGACTGATTCTCATGAATTTTTGTGAGCGTATTTAGTAGGTCTGAGAATCGGCCAACGTCTATTTTTCATCCCCCTAAATGTTAGGGGTAGTCTATCCCTAATTTTTTTTTTTATTTTAAGGAAAAACAACGTTTGCCGGGACAGCTAGTCTTTTTATATATATATAAATATATATTGACGAATTAGGTGTATGCCTACTCAATGGTAGCATGGTCAGCATGTTGATGTTAACCAACATGCTGACCTTCATGAAGGAGACGTATTGCCGTCGTCAGTGTCGTGACCACAAAGATAATTTCTATATATTAGTATTATAATATTAATTCATATGTATGTTAGTCTATAAGATATATATAAATATGGGCTTAGTAGCCTGAAACTATTACATAGTATAAAACAAAGTAGCTGTCGCTGTCTGTCCATCCCTATGTATGCTTAAATATTTATAACTACGCAACGGATTTTGAAGCGGTTTTTTTAATACATAGAGTGATACAAGAGGAAGGTTTATATGTATAATACATGTACACCCGGGCGAAGTCGGGACGAGTAGCTAGTAAATAAATAAAATAAAACAAGTTTACGTGCTTATTATATATTTGAAATAAATAGACATGTAAAATTAATTTATTTGTCCAGTCTACAGATGGGGTTCGACTGGACCATCTGGAGATCGACCTTGGGCCCCACGAGGTCCCTGATGTTGTTGAGCTTGTACTTGATCATGGTGGGGCGCTCCAACGAGAGCCCCCACGCGATAACGTTCACGTCTTCTGGGAGCCCCATGGGCAGCAACATCTCTGGACGGAACACGCCTGAATTGCCGATTTCTATCCATTTCCCAAGACCTGATAAAAATGAGACATGACAGAGACATTACAGGGTATGCAGCCAATCCGGTCCTCAGTAACAGCAGCCTGTTAAAGGTACTATAGGCGTCATGATGTAAAATACGGCGTTGGTCTAGAGGTTTAGCACACCGCTTTAATTCCGATGGTCGCAGCTTCGATTCCTCGCACAGTACAAACGTTTGTATTATTGAGTAACATTGTTTGTAGCGATCTGGGAGTTTTTATATATGTTACTTAAGTATTAAAAAAAATGTCTTAGTATATCTATCAGTAGTGTACCCATAACACAAGCTCGGCTTAGCTTGGGACTAGATGGCGCTGTGTAAATTTTGCAGGGACATTTTTTTAGTGGATGATTATGGAATGGTGCACCCGCTTGTGCTAACAGTTTACGCTGGCGATCCACCAGTGATATAGGATGATATGATGAACATGAGGTCAGGTCAGTTGGCATATCGTGACAAATTCACCAGGAATTTATCAGGATGGTTTCCAGGGAGAACCGCATGGAGGTCAACCTGACCCTACATTGCTAGCAATGGGGTCATCAATTCACATTATTAACAATTACTATTTAAATTATTAACCGGGTCTTAAGAGAGGTCTTTATTTGCCATAAAATTATTCGTGTTAAGACCCGGTTAATAATTTAAATAATTAACAAATACCTTTTCCATATAATAATGTCACCACTAATTATTGTTATAATTTTCATTCATACAAAAAAAACCAACCATTATGGTATGCGAAGATCTCCATACTGGGCTCTGTGTAGGGGTTGTAGGCGGGTTTGAACTGCAGCCTGGCGAACCCAAGCCGCTGGAAGAAGTCGTCGAGCACGCTGATGAGGTCGGCCAGGCCCAGCCCGCGGTCGGCCACCACGCCCTCCACCTGGTGGAACTCCGCCAGGTGGGTCGCGTCCAGAGTCTCGTTGCGGAATACCTGCCACAAACGATTACATACATACATAATTTGTTTCCAATTGACAATTAGATACAGAGATAATGGCCCTTCGTATTTGTAATGGATTTCTTTTGCTATCAGTCCTGGAATTATAAGCAGATGTTTTGAGTGTACTTATAACGGAAGTGACCACCCCAACGGAAGGATTTTTTTTTCGGAATACTCTAAAGCTGTTGGCCGCAGCTGGCCTTTACAGCTTCACCGGACGATAGGGGGCGAGTGCAGATGGCACTCCAAACACGTGGAAGGACTTATGGAGCGGCTGAAGGCCCACTCTCGGCTGACGGATACGACTTTAGTCTGAGGGCACCGCTAGGGCTTCGAACCTTCGTCGTAATTTCAAGCCATGTTTGAATTAGACAATGGATCGATCTGAGAGGACAAGAGGGAACATCTGCTCTGAATATCTTTTGGGCGTTTGGGATAGTCTTCCAATAGCAGACCAGCCAGTCGATTTGGGTGGTTACAAAGGCGCTTTTTACATTTTGTTTTGGAATTGAGTATCTCCTCTTTTACTACATCAGAATACGTACCTTATCAATACTAAAATACTTTTGCGGTGTGAACTGCTCCTGCTGCGCCAGTTTGTGCAGCATGCGCGCGCTGACTGCAGTCGTATGGGTGCGCAGCAAGTTCTTCTGTGCCTCCTCTATCTTCCACTCGTACTTGTAACCCTGTAACAAAACAGGACATTGTCGATTATATACGAACCAAGAGTCACCTGACATTGGGGGTGACGCAGCTGAAGTCAAGTTACAACGTTTCAAGGCGTTTGTGGCGCGGGTCCCCGCCAACATGCTGCCCACTTTTATGATGGAGGTCTACTGGCCGAAGGGTGTGGTGTATCGGCGCTACCGTCAGTGCCGTGACCACACAGACAATTTCAATATCTTAGTATTATAACATTAATTCATATGTGTGTTAGTCTATAAGTTATTTATAATATGGGCCGAGTTTCGTAAAATAAATAAAATAAAACATTACAACCAATATGTCACGTATATATTGGGACAAATGATTACAAAACGAGTGTTTTACTATCGACTTACGGACTAAACACAGTAAATTCTAATGACGCTATAAAAAACTTGTTGATTTTATACGACACTTGTAACAAGGTACTGCTTTTGGGGATAGGTCTGTTCTTGTTACGTACACTGATTAGACTATTTGCTTTTGCAATAGCATATGCTGGTGGTCACTCTATACTACCAAATTTGAATTTAAAAATGAATCTGTATTATTGTAAACATGTACAACATTTATTTGAAAAGAATTCGAGTTGAGTTTCTTTTTAGTTCTTCTCATCTCGAAATCATTCCGAACTGACAGTAGATTTGACATATCATAAGAGTCTATAATACACCTACATGAATAAAGATATTTTGAATTTTGAATGTCTCTCTAGTAATCGTAAATCATGGTTTTGTTATTGTTAATTTTATTGTCATTGCATCAGCTTCCGGCGCACGCTCGCAAGATAAAATAACTCTACGTGATAAGATAATAAAATCTAATTTTGTATATAATTCATATTGTTTAACTAGCTGTGCCCGCAGTTTCACCCTCGTGTAATTTAATAATAATAATAATAATAATAAGCCATCCCAAACACACACAATATACAAAGCACAGTCAATGAAAAACTAACAAAGTACACAGATCTAGCAATAGAATTAAAAAAACAATGGAAAGCACACACCATCCACGTAGTACCCATAGTTTTGTCATCCACAGGAGTTATACCAAAAAGTCTGAACAAACACCTAGACACGTTGCATATCCCCTCCTTTACAATAGACCTATTACAAAAAGCCGTCATACTAAACACATGCCGAATAGTCAGAAAATTTCTATCTTCATCACATAACTCATCCATGCTTGGCTAAGGCCCGCGTGTTGAATATTTACCCCCGTAAAAAGGGAGATATAATATATATATATATGTAATAATAATAATTTATTGATTTGCTTGCTACATGGTAGTTTCGGATCTTATTAACTAATAAAAGTACATGACACGCAGCACCCCTTAGAGGTATGCAAATATTCAAATTAAATCATATTCAATTTAATATAAAATTATGTCATTACATTACGAATACCCACAAATATATTTAAATATCTATATTAATTAATTAATGTCAATATTTATAGTTATTAATAAAAATTACATAATGTCATCTATTTTGCATGTAAAATAATCACTGAGTAAAAACACTTATTTATCAGCCATTTCATTAATTTGTCTTTGAACCATTTTAAACAAAGATTTGTAATTGTAGTTGGTAATTTATTAGGTATTAAGAGGCCTATTACAAAATGATGCCGCTCAACTTTAGGTATAATCGCATGGATTTACGCACACATACAGTAATACACGCACACAGACGCAAATAACCGTGTAGCTCAATCGGTGTGGATTTAGTATGAACCATTTTGATCCTTGTAATATTTTAATTAATAATGTGATATGTTTCTACTTAACTGAGTAACATAAACTACTTATTGGATTTTTTTAAATAACGTGATTTATCTTAATTATCAAAGTGCTAATAATGACCATATTTTTTTATTATATTATTCCTAGAGGGTTGATGTCAGGATGCTGGCCGATTGTACAACTAAAAGCCAAAACCTTAAGTAATATGAGTAACAAATAATTGGGACAGGAAGACGAAATTACTATAACATAAATTTACTAATTAATTCTTCTTACGTATTAATTCAGTTTATTTATTAATAGATACAATATAATTTATTATAAGAGTCGGATACATTATTGCCATATTCACTTGTTCTAAATATTATACTTAGCAAATAATTATTTTATTTATATATAATAGTTGTGTTTTCAAGGCTTTGTTTTGATTTAAAGGTCCCATCCTTATATGTATATTAGGTGTGTCCGCGACTTCGTCAGCGTGGTATAATGAAATTGACCAAATAAAGGAAATATATTTAGATTATAACCTAAAAAAGTTTCTTTGTTTCAATTAAACAATGACGATACTTTTATACAACCTTTCATCTCCGCTTTTAATCCCTTACAATACTTTTTTCGCACTATAAAGTAGTCTATGACCTTTCTCAGGGTATACTATCTGTGTATATGTATATCTATCTATATAGACTACCTGTGTATATATATGGTAGTGAATTTACAAGGTACAGGGGAATAACACCCGAGTTTTCAGGAATGGCAACGCATGAGGGAAACAATGTGCTGATATGAACATGTCAGGTACTGCTCATGTATATAGGCGACGGTTACCCCTTTCCATCAGGAGAGCCGTCAGCTTGTTTGCCATTCTAAGTTGTAAAAAAAAAGCTTCAACTGCTATCATTGCTGTTCCTGCATCATTGACGTCGCCGCATGATATTGGCTGATATTGCAGCTTCTCGTTCTTGGTTGGCCGATTCTTGATTCTTGATAAATAATTAATTGTTAATGTCAAACCTTTTTATAAATTATTATAAGACGCCTCATTGATTATATGTAATGAAATCACCATGAGCTATAGAGATTTTGGACAGAACCTTAAAAGACCTTAGAAACACCTCTGCTCTCATTGGCGGGATTACTTTTATACTTTTGCTGGAGATTTCTGAAAGACTCTCTGTGTCATTAACATCGTCTCCCTTATGGACTTTAATTGAAAGTTTAAAACTACTGACAAATTTGAGAGCTCATTTTTATGGAAGCACAGATAGTGATTTCCCACACTAAATGCTCAAACTTGAGGAAGGAATTTCTCAAAAGCATGATCCAGTCATGAAATTTAAGCCCGCCGAATATGTGCAATGGCGTCCCATTGGATATATTGCTTACTAAAGAATTGAAAGACAATTTAATTGTAGACCATTATAACCGGTACGTTAGCTGGGCAACCAGCTTATATACCAAGAATACCGATGATTCCAACGGATCTGCCAATACCATTTTAACGGCTTCAATTTCCGGTTAAAATATCATCTACACATGTAATAGATCTATGCATGTTTTGATCTTAAAAAACTACGCAGATTTTGATTCGTTGTTATTTAATAGACAGAATAGATAGACTCAAGAGGAAGGTTTATATATAACGTCCCAATACTGTACACGGATCTTTAAACGCGCGATAACCTATATATCCCATATTCACGCGGGCGAAGCCGCGAGCTAAAAGCTAGTCTCTAAATAAAAACATTTATAATGTTGTTGACTTTTCACCCAAACACGCATAATTATTTGACATAACTGTACAGTAATGAAAGTCCAACGAGTATAATAACAGAATAGCTGCAATTTAGAAATATCTGTATTGTGTAAAATAAAATAAAATTGGATAAAATATCTCTAAACATTAAGGAATATAATTTATATATAATTTGGTAATTTATTTACAATCCACATTGCATACTAGATGATATACACTATATAATACAAGACAAATGTACGTAAAAATAATAATGGTATTTTTATAAACAATAACCCTATTTTAATTTAGAAAAAAAAACTACAAAATAAACATAGAGTAAAATTGGTTTACATTTTCTTACATTTTTCTCTCAGATAAGCGTTATTTTAAAAAATACTAAAATGTTCTCTTTTTTAATTTTAACAATTAATTGCCATTAGTGTGACGAAATACCATGCTCTTGTGCTTTTCATAGTCCAGCAGGGTAGGTAGGTTTTATTTGTAGCATAACTGTACTTTTGTCTTGGCATGCTAAAATAAATATTATATATATATATATTTAACAACAACTTTAAATTAATATTCGTAGAAATAAGTATATATTAGCAAAATTAATTAAATATTACTTAAATTATCAAAATTGTTTAGTCGCTCTATACTAATGTTTACTGAGCAATGTCTATCTTAGCGGTGTTGTAAAAAATGGCATAGGTGCTACCTCGACGAGCGCTAGCGCAGCACTGAGAATTTACTTTTGGCGCAACGGAATTTATACAACTTTATATTATTATTATTGTTTATTTTTGTCTTAGAAACTTATATTTTTTTTTCATATTTCTAATTTATAAGTATATTAACTTTATTATTATGTTTTTTTTATGCAAAAATTTCGTTGTATTTATGAGAAAATTAGAAATGATTATGGCAAAGTTTTGTTGAAATTTCGGGTTTAATTATGATCAATTTTTTAGATATTTAAGTTGAAAATGAAAAAAAGGACGATGCTGTCTCAATGTATAAAGTAATTATCAAGTTTTAGTAAAGATATCATATCAATTTATGTTTGTTTATTAATGAACGACGACCCCAAACTTCTGTCATTTAGCGTTTTTGAATAAACTATTTTAGAAATTAGGAAGACTAACAAAGAGAAAATTAACATTTCAAAGATGTAGTTTTTAAGATTAGATATCTATCTATATAATTCAGGAATAAAAATGTATATCCGACTCTTAATTTCTTAGAACCAGAACCCCAAAGACACTGCTTTTAGGCCAAAAAATGTGAAAGGCCTCTTAAGCCTGTGTTATTCTGATGTATAAGATATATTATTGTAAAGTTGCATTAAAATCCATTCAGTAGTTTTTGCGCGAAAGAGTAAGAACCTTCCATCCGCCCACATTCACAAACTTTCGCTATAAGTTTTTTAAGGTTTCTTATTAGTAAGATTTTTAAGGTTTCCCGAGTGGGCAGCGCGGACGGGGTGACAACTACTGGTGTTTCAGGAGTCCATAGGCTGTAAGCTTATTTGTTAACATCGTAGTATATATGGTTGAACCGATCGTAATGAAATTTCACATTATTTATCGATACATATAGAATTGAGTTGGAGCGATGGCATACGTAGGGTTGCGGGTAGTAACTGGATGAGAAGGGCTAAAGATCGTGCCCAGTGGCTATGCCCTTTGAGATTTGCTTTTGCCTTGGGAGATGGCCTATGTCCAGTAGTGGACTGCAGTGGCCGGATGATAATCATATAGAGGATTGAATAGGACGGATGAGAGGATAGGAGGTATCATATAGAATTTAATAAGGACGGACAGCCACTAACAATAAAAAAAAATTACATACCTGTGATCCATATCCACCTTCGCTATGCACCTTCTTCACCCTTTCCAGATAATCCATAGGGAAGTCAGTACTGGTGGCCGGTGAAGACATGAAGAATGTGTCGTGAGCGTCTCTCGCCGGATGCTGTTGAGGCTGGAACAGCGCGTCGAAGTTCCAGAACGAGTTTTCTACATACACGTTCGTTGGCATCTCACTGAAGCCCATTTCTAAGAAGATCTCTCGGAATTCTGAACGGACTTTTAGAAGCGGATGGAGGTGGCCGCAGTCAGGGGGTTGACCTGGAAGTTTATATTTTTTTATAGCATTGGGGACTGGAATGTTTTTGTAATGCATTTAAAAGAGCTCAAAGATCCAAGCACTGAAGTTAAATAGGTTAGATATAGATGTATTCCATGGAATATTAGCACAGACAGCTTCTGATGAATAAATAAGTAATTCAATTGAGTTTTCTGCCAGTTCTTCTCAATTGGATCAATATACTGAACAGGACGGTAGGGAAAAAAATATAATGAGAAAAATTTGACGTTCATAAGCGAATAAAATGTCCTACATGGATAAATGATTTTTGAATTTGAATTTGTATCTAATGTAGCCAAGTTATTATTCTGGCTGGTACTACATTAGTTTGAGTTGATTTTTATTTTCAACCAATTTATTGTTCTGGCTGGTATCGCATTGATTTAATTAGATTTTTTTTATTATTTAGTATAGGTACGATGAGATTGTCACCGACAAATTTTTATGTACAAATATACAAAAAAAATAAAATAAAAAAATGGCGAGAAGACGGCAATATGACTAAACTGATATTAATGAAATTTCGCGTGGAGACAGATAAAATAATACAAAAAGAACGGAACTAACAGCTTCTATTTTGTTTTAATGGACGAATATGGTGAATGATGCAGGTTGGGGGATAAGATGAGCATGAGGTCAGTTTAGTTAGCCAATTGTTCCAAATCCACCATGAGTTTATCACGATGGTTTCCAGGGGGAACTGCATTGAGGACAACCTAGCCTGGTACATTACTAGCAATGGTATTATTAGTCCACATTAATAACGATCATTTTCCTATTCAATAACGCATCTATAATATTATACAATAACTAGATGTCCCGGCAAACGTTGTTTTGCCTTAAAATAAAATAAAAAACTAGGGGTGGATTACCCCTAACATTTAGGGGTATGAAAAATAGATGTTGGCCGATTCTCAGACCTTCTCAATACGCTCACAATTTCATGAGAATCGGTCAAGCCGTTTCGGAGGAGTATGGGAACGAAAACTGTGACACGAGAATTTTATATATAAGATAACATGAAAACAAATAAATATGTCACATAAAAATAGTTTGTTTACCTATAATAAAAAATAGGTCATTCATTTTCTTTGAATCCACAGTTATCCGTAGCTTATCTATTATAATACAACAAAATCGTTATACAAAGCAGATAATCATATCTGCTATACTTATTGGGTAAGTTTACGATTTCTTTGAAAATGGGTTTTACGAGAGATAATTGTATCATGAAATATTTTCTTTATGTCCCTAAGTTTGACGGAATGTCCAATTAAAAGTCACGTGACTTTTTTTTCGGAGTATTCTATCCGAAACCTATCGAACGTCATATTTGTGCTCAGTCTCCTTTTATACACATCACCTTTCACACTTTTTAAGTCATCCTCTCCCATTCCGTTCTTCCTGGTTAACTTTATGTCAAATAAATTTATTTTCTTATTTGTCTTGAAAAGCAAACAAAAAGATACACCGGGACATTTTTATCTTTTCGAATTAATATTCTAGATATACTCTATGCATTAGCATAGAGTATATCTATATCTAAGGTTTGTTACGGTACTAGACAACTGATAGAAATACATAAATACAATAAAATACATACATAATATACATAGAAAACACACAGATCGATACATATAATCATCATCATTCGAACTCCTAGTAGTGCCCTCCTAGTAAAATCGTATCCGGATCAGTCCTTCCTTTGGTTTGTAGTGCCATCGGCACTTGCACCCAATCGTTCGATAAAGCTGTAAAGGCCAGATGCGGCCAACAGAATTAGAGTAGTCCGAAAAAAAAATAAAGGATTATCTTTTATCAAATCCATGCAACACGATGCAAAGAAAATCAATTAATCTGCTATAACAAACAAAACAGATACTCTTATCTAGATTGTCAGGTATAATCTATCACTGATTGAGTGTTTATTTATATTGTTATTGTCAGAGAGTTACAATTTGATGTACAATTCGGTAAAAAATAACTAAAATAAGTATAAGTGTTATACAAATATACCTAAAGACTATGCAATAAAAACAAATAAATCATCATCATCATCATCATCGCAGTCCGGAAGACGTCCACTGCTGGACATAGGCCCAAAGATCTCCACGACGATCGGTCCTGCGCTGCTCGCATCCAATGCCAATAAAAACAAATAATTATTACAAACTAATAAACGGATTATCGAAAAATGGCTGTGTGATTCATTTATATGCATGTCTAGGTGAGAGCGAGAAGTATAACAGATAACTCTCGCTCCCACCTCGACCGACTCGAAACCGTAACCTCTGTACAATTTTATAAAAGATTTTGATGTATTTATTATTATAATGTAATAAAATTAATTTAATTTCTATTTCTTAAGCATCTTTAAAGCTAAAACTATTATACTTAGAAACTATATTTTTCATTTTATCGTGATAATATATTGTGATAGTTTAAATGAATATTTTAATGTTTTGGTTTTTATGAATCAGGGTTTGATTCATTGTGTATATTTGCATTAATTTTGACGTTGACTAAACACGAAACAAAAGCAAAAATACTTTTTTTTATGTTAACCCTTTTATCTGTTAGTAAAGTTTTGATAATATTTTCATTACCTGTTAATTCAACTAATCAGCAAGGATGTTATGGATATGAAATTTCGGATACGGATAGGTTTCGGATACAGGAATGATTATTATATCGGATACGGATACAGATGCGGATATGAAATTATTTCGGATTATCCGTAAGTTTCGGATAATTTCGGATTTACGGATATTGATTTTTTAAGGAATTCCAAAAGTAAAATACAAATAACTAATTAAACTGGTTACATAACGTGTCTCAATTAGGCTCCGCCCCTATCCGATATTGTCCGAAACTTTTATTTCGGATTCGGTTACGGTTACGAATATTTTTTTATATCGGATATCCGATAGTTTCGGTTACGGTTACGGAGCTACCTAACATCCCTGCTAATCAGTTACTTTTAAGTTTGTTGGTAAAATCTATACTTGTTAAATTCATTACCTAATGCATCAAAGTTATATGGCTTGAACTCCAACATCTTCCAGGATCCAGTTAACAACATTTCACTTGTTAAGTCCGTTTCTAATTTAGTTATTGTTGTAGCAAATTTAGCCCCTTTAGAAAGCAGGAAACTTTTCACTGTGACCTCATGCAGCAATTTCCTTTTTTTATAATCGTTCCGTATGTTATTTGCTAAATTGTCTATGCCCTTATTCATCTCGTTTAAATGGTCCTGCACTATGTCAATTATGCTATCCACTTTCTTCTTTACTAACGGTGGGTTGCTAGATTTATCTAGAAATATCCAACCCGATGACATAGCTTTGCTGAAGCCCACCTTTGCATTTGGGACAATCTGTAATAGAGATTATGAATTAAATAAATATCTCAGAAACTGAATTTCAAAGTTGTAGGAAATAGATAGTCTCAGTGGTTTATCAGTTTAGCAAACCTTCACTTCTGTAAGTTGTGGGTTCAATTTGTCGCACAGATAAACACAACTGACAATTTGACACTCAAGGGGTTTGATTCCTCAAACAATGCAAAAATTGGATTTCAAAAGTAGGATTGTTAGCCTTGGTGGTTTAGGAGTTTAGCAAACCTTCACTTTTGTTGGTTGTGGGTTCAATTTGTCGCACAGATAAACATTTTGTCAGACAAAGGGTTTGATTCCTCAAACAGTGCAAACATTTGTATTCATGAATATGATTGTTTGTAACAGTCTGTGTGTTTTCTATATATATTATGTATGTAATCATAAAAAAAAATTATGAGTATTTATATCAGTTATCTATGGCCATTCATAGTACAAGCAAAGCAGAACTTGTGAGAGACTTGTTATGTTAATATTATTATTATAATCATTAGAAACTTTGTAGTTGCATTCTAAGATATCCAGAATTGACACCTTAGTCCTCAGAAATGTCAATACAAGTGACTTATCATTGGTGTTACATGATGATAAAGTCCATGGTGCTGTTATATAAACATACATATATTACATAAATAAAGCTTATACGATTAAGACAGTCAAAACATAATATATACTTAAATTAAAAGGATGCAGGAATAATTATATAATTTATGTATAAATCTGTAATAAAAGTATGATCTGGTGTTGAATAAGACAATTATATTTATCATTATAATAATAATAATAATGATCTACAAGTTAAGTCAAAATTATATTTTTTTAAATATTAATATTGAATAGCCCACTCCTTTTTGATTTATAAGGTAACTTTTAAAATCTAGTATAATTTTTTCAAATGATAACTATACATACTTAAACAGAAAAACTTATAAATGAAACAGATAATTATATATTTTTTTTAATGGGATATGCAGAGAGAATTTAGTGTTAGCACTCTCTTTTATTTACACATAAATTTATACAATTCTTGCTTTTCCATTTCCATTTATCTATACATATATATAAAATTGGAGTGTCTGTTTTAATATTGAAATAACTGTTATTTACTACATGCATATAAATATAAATACCTACTGTACATACACAAAAATATTTTTTTTACAATTTTTGTCTGTCTGTCAGTTTGTTTCAGCTAATCTTTGAAATGGCTGGACCTATTTTGATGGGACTTTTATTGGCAGGTAGGTGATGTAACAAGGAGTAACTTAGGCTACTTTTACTTTAGAAAAATAAAGTTAAACTTCACGCGGACGAAGTCGCGGGAGCAGCTAGTAAACAATAAGAATTAACAAGTTTGGAGTCTTATATTAAAATTCATTGTTCTTGGAAAATCGCATATTTACACAGAAAATTAAAAAAAAACATTGTCTATTTCATTTTAATAAAGACTTTACCTTCATTAACTCTGCTTGTGGTATACCATCGTCAGGTATACTTCTGAAGAGAACAGCCTCATGGCTGCCGTTGTTAGCTACGAGGTGCCCTTCATCAGTCAGTTCCCACTGTGTACTTTTTACAGGCTCCGAAGTGACCATTTCAAGAGCTTCTAAACTCTTCACTGCTCCCACTATTTTCTGATGGTCCTCACTAAATTCATTTGCTAATTTTAAAGTATCTATATTATCACTTTTTTCTAGGTAATGTAAAATTTTCTCGTTCAATTCCATTTTTAAAAATCGGCCTTTTAGGTTATACACTATAATACCAACGAAGCAAGAGTTAAATAAAATTAAATTTTCTTAAGTTTTGGTTTTGTGTCGTCATACAGTCATTCTCAAAACGTCAGTCAAACAATTTCATTCAATCAAGTGACTCGTAATCTGCGAATGTCACTGTCACTGTCAGCATCGCTGTCACTTCTGGACAGAGTACATTAGGATTTTTAAAGATCTCAGGGAATTTATGTACACCATAGCTAGAAGTCTTATAAATCTAACATGTAAAAGAAATTTTAATATTACCTCATACCAGTCCTGAATTTATAAATAGGCCATATAAGCTATATAGCATATTTCAGAGGGAGAACGGTCACTCGATTTTTGAGGATAAAAGTCAAACTCGTTCACTTCTTTTCTCAAGATTTCTTATATTTTAAATAAATCCCTATATAAACTCATTCCTATCGAAACCTATATTATTTGCGTAAGTTATAGATGAGCAGTTTATTTAACTTTAAGGCGTGCTTTACTACAAATGTTAAAATTATTATTTTAGAAAGGTATATAGATGGGGTGGCTGAAATAAAGTGGCCTACAGTCATAAGAAATATAAATTCCGCACTGCTTCATACCCATATAGTTCTCATTTAGTTCATGAATTAAATAAATAATTTTTATCGATACATTTTTATACTATTCGATACATATTTATCACAAATTGTGCGATGGTAAAAATATTCATTGTTACCATCGCACAATTCGATAAAGTTGTACGGATATAAAATTGTCAAGCTAAAAATAAAAAAATGGTACATTGATTTAATATAACACAGCTGAAAGTGCTTTTTGGTCATTTAATTGTACAAATATGTTTATATTGACGGCGTGATATAAAATAATAAAAAGTATTCAGTTTTCCATATGTAATCATTTTTGACACCAACTATCTTTTATTTTCTATAGAATTTTTGTAGGCACAAATTGCAACAAAATATTATGTTATTTAAAACAAAAACGTTTTAATGACAATAATTTTGTATGACCTAAACTAATTTTAGTTTAGGTTTGTTAGTCACTTCCATTTTATTTATATTTGGGTACAATACCAGTTTTTAATTCAAGTTTACCTCTTTACTCTGTGTTTGTCACTAAGACAATGACATTACATTGTTTACGTTATTTCGCGATTCATCATTTCAAATTTAATTTGTGCTTAATTGTTTGAATTGAAAAGTAATCTGTCATTGTTACATTGTTACTGCACCTTTTTAAACGCTGTCAAGTCATTTTGAATAGCTCATGCATAAAATCGTTAACTGATAAATGTGGAGTAATTAAACAAATACGCAGTGGGATTTCTATTGTAAATCGTAAGTTCTAGACATATTAATACCATAATCAGCCGTATTACACAATATATATCAATATTTTCAAGGTTTACTAATAATACCGGTGTATCTCAGTATAATAAATTGAATTAATCGTATGAGTCATCCAGATTGTTTTTGTAACTATTGGCTATAAAACCATACTGTTGGTTGCATTACGTCATGTTTAGATTATTCTAAATTTAAAAACCGATATCCTGACTGGGCGGAAATCGCTTCTGTGTGCATTTCGTTCGTTCGTCGGCGAGAAAACTCTTGAATGTACGTTTTTTTATCAAATTATAAATATTATTTAAGAAATCATTCACTTAATGTGAATATGCTAATTATTAATTAGATGTAAAACTCTCATAGATATTACACAAATATTCTCTGTGGGGGGTAGATAAGAGTAAATATTTTGCGGTCAGGATTTGATTTATGGCGAAATTATAATATTTTTTTATTGAATTTTTCAGGTCTGACCATCAACAAATTTAGTTTTATTTAATGCAATGCTTTTTAGTATGTAATAAATAAATTGTAGGTGCACCTGCTTGCTCAGGCAGGACACCAATAGAGGTTGATGAGATATGCATAAAGTCTGTTGAATTAATTATGGCAAATTTAGTAGAAATTAAAACAATAGTTTTTAGAATAATATCCTCCCATTTTGGTCTAGCTTTGTAGACCTGCAGCATTACAAACTTCAGTGATCTATCTAAGCTTACCAATATTAAAAATTGCTGCTGTCTTCTTTAAGGGACAGGATATATCTCCTCAGATTCACTCTGTCCGGAAGACCTATAAGCCAATGTGGTCTGTTATTTTTCCAGATGTCGCGTTTGGATATAGTCATCTTTGGTGCGACCGGCTTCACAGGCCAGAAAGCAGTGGAGGAGGTGGCTCGTGGGGGGAAGGACTATGACACCCTGACGTGGGGCGTCGCTGGACGGTCACAGGACAAGCTTGAGTCTCTAATTAAAGAGGTTTCCAAGAAAACAGGTATGATCTTTTTTAATTTAAGACTTTATTACAAGCAATAATCTATGTCAGGTTGACCTCCAGGCAGTTTCTCCTGGAAACTGTCATGATAAATTCCTGGTGAATTTACTGGGATGGACTTACAACTTGCTCATCTTGACATCTTCCACTGGTGCTCCACCAGCATAAATTGTTAGCATAGGCACTAGTTAGGTGCACCCCATTATCTTAATAATAATAAAAATGCGAAAGTTTGTAAGTATGGATGGATGGTTGTTACTCTTTCCCTCAAAAACTACTGAACGGATTTTGATAAATCTTTACAGTAATATAGTTCATACATCAGAATAACACAGGCTATAATTTAAAATAATATTATGTAAATTGAGTAAGTTTGATGCAAACAAAGTTGTGTGGGTCAGTTAATCCATAAAAAAAAAACATGGACGTTTGTGACGGTTATGCAGCTGACTATCTACAAATTACTTTCTTAAATTCTTCCATAAATTCCAGTTACATAAAATTATATTTTCATGATTCTGTGACAATCATTGTCATCACTTATTGTGGACAGGAACTTCATTTTATGAATTCTTTGTATGTGTTGAGTCCATTGCGCAGCTGTGAGGGAGACTCCGAGCAGTTCCAGGACCCGGTCATAGGTTTAAGGGTTCCTTTGCTGACATACATCGTAATATGATCTATCCTTACATTTCATTTATTAAATTGGTTTATTTCACCCAGTTTAGAGTTAATATAAAAATGCAATATAACTGAGTACTCTGCCTCCTCCTTCCTTCAATTGATTAAGTAGTATATAGGTAATTGAAAAAGACATATACATACAATAAACATATTGCACAGTTAGTAGCATTAAATATATATTTAAAAAGAGGTTTTATAAAGAAAATAAGTAAAAAATTGTAGACATGTTGAATACAATATAGAGTAAAACTTATGAATATTTAATTTCAAGCTCTAAAACAATGGTCCTGTAGAAATACAGACAATATTCAATGCATATATTAGCATGTTAATTAACATATATGTTTATATATACAGTTTTTATTTCTGGTGTCTATATAGTCATCTATTGTTGTGTTGTCAAGCTGTATATCATTTTAACTATATTTAACTAACCACCCGCCCACGTTTTGCTCCTATATTTCAAGCTATTTATATAAAAACTTACAAATTATTTCATATTATCATATTACACATTTTTCATGTTGTATATCATATGAATATGGATAACGACAGAGGGAGACCGAAAAAGAGATGGATGGACTGTGTGAAAGCATGTAACGCAAAATTCAATCCGATACTTCTATAAAATACCATCACGTTTGTTATTCCACTATTGGGGCACCAGTGGAGGATGATAAAATGAGTCATAATGACGAAGTCACCAGGAATTTCTCACGATGATTTCCAAGGGGAATCACGTGGTGGTCAACCTGGTCGACATGGTACATTTTTATTTTTAATGGATAATAATGGATTGGTGTGACAAATGCATCACGGTTTACGCTTTCGGGGTATCAGTGGAAGATGATAAAATGAGGTCAGGTCAGTTGCCATCGTGACAAATTCTCTAGGAATTTATCATGATGGTGTCCAAAAGGAACCACCTGGAGGTCAACCTGAGATGATACATTGCTAGCAATGGGATTGTTAGTTCATTATTCATGTAGGTGTATTATAGACTAGAGATAAAACGGATAGCATTTTGGCCGGATACCGGATACTCGGCCAACCATATGGTCTAATAGCCGGATATCCGGCCTTGCCCTTAGTGCAGTATGAGTAGTAATTAATTAATTTTCTTTCTATTACAGTCATTTACTAATGTGTGATTAAATTTAAAGCTAAAATTAATTGTATTTCTTAAGTGATACTAAGACTAATTAAATTAAGCAAATAATTACTTAAAAAATATATTTTTTTATCCAGATTTTAATTCGTCGGAATGTCTATCCGGCCCAATAGTAGTTATCCTGTATTCAACCGGATAGTATTAAGGCCGCTAAGTTTCATCTCTATCATAGACTCTTATGATATGTCCAATCTACCGTCAGTTCGGAGTGCTTTCTAGATGAGAAGAACTGAAACTCAACACTTATTCTTTTCAAATGAGGTTGCATGTTTACAATAATACAGATTATTTTTTTAAATTTACATTAGTAGAGTACAGTAATATATAACCACCATCATATGCTATTGCAATTTTGTCAAAAGGAAATAGTGCCGTAACCTAAACAGCCCCGTCGCCACAAACAGCACCTGTTCACGAGTATGACGGATATCAATCCCCTTCCCCCGGGGAGTGATCTAATAGTATTTTTTTATAATATAAATATATCTCTCATGCCAATCGGATTTTCACACTACAGGGCTGCAAAATTAGGTTTGGTGTCGATTATCTGTTGCAGATCGAGACCTGTCCAAAGTGAAGTTGATAGTGGCTGATGTTAAGGATGAAAAGTCGCTGAAGGAGATGTGCTCGCAGACGAAGGTGCTGGTGAACTGCTGCGGGCCGTACCGGCTGTACGGCGAGCCTGTGGTCCGCGCCGCCATCGATGCGAAGACTCACTATGTGGACGTCAGTGGAGAACCTGAGGTAATATTCTTCTGCTTCTTCTTAAGTAGTACTCGACAAAATTGGTGGATAATTATATAGATATAAATACAGCTTGACCTACAATACTCCATTATACAGTGGGTTAGGTATTGAAAAATCTTAAAATAACATTGATAACAAATACAGTTTACGATAATCACAATAAACAAGTAACCAATTATTGTCATTCAATTATATAATCGAGAAATTTATATTAAAAAAAAAATGAATCAACTCTTATACATAAGATACACAATAGTTCAAATTCATTTTACAAATGTAATATTTAAAATTTTGATCGTTTTAAAATTTTTATTCTGTTTGAAAATTACATACTCCTCCAAGTTCTCGGAGAGAGCCTAGAGATCTGCAGTACAGGGTTTGAGTGGTAGATAAAAAACAAATTGTTATGACTATTCAAAAGTGCTTAAATTAAGTTTATTTGAATAAATGATTTTCTATTCTATTCTATTCTATTCGACTTAGTTCAGACTCCAGACTCTCACAAGGAATAGCTTGTAAGATTAAATACATACTTTTGTCACTTTGTTCAATATTGTAAGTTTCCTTGTGAGCAGTAAATAGAATAGAATAGAATAGAATAGAAAATCATTTATTCAAATAAACTTACATTGAAGCACTTTTGAATAGTCATAACATTTTTTTTTTTTAATCTACCGCTCATTCGGAATGCTGTCTCATCACAAGAAGAACAAGCAAGAAACTTGTGTGTTGCTCTTTTAAATAATTTATTCTTACTTACAATTTAAGTTTAAGTGTGTGAATACAAACCACCGATTAGCACTAATTCAATTAAATACTCAAAGAAAAAAATATTGAATACATAACCAACTGGTTAAACAATTAATAAGAGGAAATCAGTCATAGTGATTAGAGCAGACCAGTCCCTACAAGCAGCACCCGTTCACGAGTATGACGGATGAGCCAGCCATCACTGCGCTCGACCATATTTTAGGGAGCCCAATGACCCGGCCCACCACGCCGCCACAAGTCTGGACATTTTAGTGAGCATGACTACTCAAAACACCAGACCACGTCATAGCTACTCACAATTGCCATCTGATGTTTATAGTATTCACATTTCACATAAGAATGCATGCGGCAATTAATACAAAACCCGCTACGCTTTCATATTTCTAAAATAATTGAATCAAGAAAGCAATGAGATAAACAAATTATAACGTTGTATGCTAATAAACTAATTATTTACTTGATATGTTGTCTTCTATGAATTCGTCTATCCTGTAATAGGCTTTCTTACATAAAAATTGTTTAATATAAGATTTGAATTGCCTCTCTGTCAGATTTAGTGCAGATTCTGGCAGTTTATTATAAAATCTTACGCAATTACCATAGAATGAATTACTGACTTTGTGCAGGCGGCATTTAGGTAAAATTAGCTTATTTTTATTGCGTAAGTTTCTATTTGTACAGTCTTTAAGTTTTCTAAAACTGTCTAAATTCTTTCGTGTATACATGATATTCTCATAAATGTATTGTGAAGTAACGGTGAGGATATTTGAATCTTTAAAACACTGACGTAATGACTCTCTTGAACCCATACCATAAATAGAACGTATGGCTCTCTTTTGTAAAATAAATATAGTATTTATATCGGCTGCTTTACCCCATAGTAGTATACCATATGACATAATGCTATGGAAATAACTAAAGTATACAAGTTTAGCCGTCGCCACGTCTGTTAATTGCCTAATTCTTCTAATTGCATATGCAGCTGAACTGAGTCTATTGGCCAATTTTGAAATATGGGGCCCCCATTGTAATTTCGAGTCCACTGTTATACCTAAAAAAACTGTATCATTAACAAAATTTACTATTTCGTCATTAAGCAATAACTGTGTATTTATTGGTCTTACATTAGGAAGTGTAAATTTTATACACTTTGTTTTGCTGGAATTTAATAATAGGTTATTACATGTAAACCAATTTAATATAGCAGACATAGCACAATTTACATCGTCTAATTGATTAGTTTGACGTCCAATTTTAAACACTAACGAAGTATCATCCGCAAACAGCACTATATCTGCAATTTTCTCTACCATAAAGGGAAGGTCATTTATGTAAATTAAAAAGAGAAAGGGGCCTAAGATTGACCCTTGTGGAACGCCCATCCCAATATTAGCTCCCTTAGATTTTATACCGTCAATATCTACAGTTTGGACCCTATCCTCTAAATAAGTTCTCATTAATTTTAGATCATTATCTTTTATACCATAATGTTCGAGCTTGTACAAAAGTGTTTTATGATCCACGCAATCAAATGCCTTTGATAGGTCACAAAAAACTCCGAGTGCATCCTGTGACTTCTCCCATGATTGGAAAATATGTGTTATCAGCGCTACACCTGCGTCAGTGGTAGACTTGCCGGCGGTGAAACCATATTGTTGACTGTGAAGCAGTCGGTTATCCCTGAAGTGTTGTAACATTTGATTTAACATTATCTTTTCAAACACCTTACTTAGAACTGGCAAAATAGATATAGGTCTATAGTTCCCTGGCTCAAATTTATCTCCTGATTTAAATAGTGGGATTAATTTGCTAAATTTCATTAATTGTGGAAAAGTCCCATTATCAATACATTTATTAAAAATAGTAGCTAGATATGGAGCAACAATATCTATGAAAGAACTAACTACTTTTACAGACATGCCCCAAAGGTCTTCTGTATTTTTTAAATTTAGATGTTTGAATATTTTTATGATATGAACGGGGCTAACATGTGAAAATTTAAATCTTAAAGCACAACAACCGATATTAGACTCTAGTAATATTTTTGCTCGAGATGGAGATGAGTCCAGAGAAGATGTAATATTAATCGGAATATTAGCAAAAAAATCTTCAAAAACATTAACTACATCTTTTGTTGCTGTTATTAATTTATTATCATAATTTAATGCAAATTGATTATAGGCTAATTTAGATCTTCCGGTTTCTTTATTTATAATGCCCCAGATGGTTTTAATTTTGTCAGAAGACTGGTTAATTTGTTTATTAATATAATTAGATTTAGCCGTAATACAAACTTTTTTAAAAATTTTTGAATAATTTTTCACATAAGTGGTGAATTTGTCATCAAATCGATATTTTTTTTGATCGTATAAATCAAACAAAATATTTCTACTTTTAAGTATACCTACTGTTGCCCATTCTGTGAATTTAGATTTAACATAAACTTCTTTTTTCTTGAAAAATTGCTCATATTCTCCTGATAGAATAGTAATTAGCTTGGTGTAAAGATAATCAGGATTATTACTATATTGTAACAGCAAATCCAATTTATTTTTAATCGCGCTTTTGTATTTGTTAATATTGTAAACATTTATTTGTCTTTTTGATTTTTTATTATTGTTGACTTTATTGATCTGACTGTTAAACTTAACAACTTGACCACAGTGATCTGAAGGAAGTTTATTTATTATGAATTTTTCTGTATACTCACAGTTACAAAAAACATTGTCAAGACAAGTAGCAGACGTGGCAGTTACACACAAATAAAGATTATTATTATTATACTGTTTATGTTACATATTAATTTAATTGATATAACTTTAATGCAATTCAAACGGGGACCGATGTTACGACGGCCTGAGCTGAGGTTCGAACCTCTAGCGGTGCCCTCAGACTAATGTAGTACCCATCAGGCAGGAGTTCGCCTTCAGCCGCTTTATAAGTCCTTCCTTTCGTTTGGAGTGCCATCTGCACTCGCCTCCTATCGTCCGGTGAAGCTGTAAAGGCCAGCTGCGGCCAACAGCGTTAGAGTAGTCCGAAAAAAAAGTACAAAATGTAACAGTACATTAACACCATGCAGTATTTTCAACTATTTATACCATATTTATATAAATTATATACATATGTATGTCTTGTGTATACATGTACATAAATTATTATTATTAGGTATATGCAAATAAATTTTATGTAGGTAACACAGTTTTTACAAAATTCTATACATTTGTTGAAGTTTAATATAAAAGTACTTTTTAATAATTTCATTAATGATTTAAATTTAAATATATGTTATGTAATTATTAAAAAGATCAATATTATTTAACTTTTTAATACTTACAACGAAATTGCCTTCGTGTTTGCTATGTTTGGTATATATATTGACCTTCAATAAGTTTATCAGCCCACACTATAAATTCCGCAACCGCGTCACCGCATTTAGCAATCTATTATATATAATTATATTATTGTCAATTAACCTCATTTTTGTAATTTCGTACTGTTTAGTAGTTTGTAAACACACAGAAAACATCAAACTTGCAACGTTACATAACGGCCTCAGTGGTTTAGCGGTTAAGCACACCGCCTTATTTCCGATGGTCGCGGATTCGATTCCTCGCACGACACAAATATTTGTATTTATGAGTGCGATTGTTTGTATCAGTCTGGCTGTTTTCTATATAATATGGGGAGGTCAGACTGGTCAGGTCAGTTAGCCCAGCGTGGTAAATGCACCATGAATTTATCACGGTAGTTTCCAGGGAGAACCACGTGGAGGTCAACTTGACCAGTAATGTGGACTAAACCCCAGTACTGGCATGTTTTTCACATTACCAGTAATGAAGTTATTAGTCCACATTACTAACAATCACCAACCTATAAACATCGTCACTACATAGTATAAAACAAAGTCGCTGTCGCTGTCTGCCCGTCCCTATGTAAATCTTTAAAACTTCGCAACGCATTTTGAAGCGTTTTTTTTTAATATATAGAGTGATTCAAGAGGAAGGTTTATATATATAATACGTGTACACCCATGCGAGGTCGTGGCGAGTAACTAGTTTAAGAATATAATTAAGTTTATCGAGTCTCGACTAAGCGTAGTGTTGGTGAACGAATGACATCAGCCAATATTTAAAAACTTAGAATGCAATTGACGATTGCAATTGATTCTGGCATTGAAATTACAGTTTTTTTTCGAACTATTCTAAAGCTGTTGACCACAGGCTCCACAGGTCCACAGCTTCACCGGACGATAGGGGGCGAGTGCAGATGATACTTCAAACCCGCGGAAGGACTTATGGAGCGGCTGAAGGACTCCCGGACTGTCTGACGGATAAGTCTTTAGTCTGAGGACACCGCTAGGGGTTCGAACCTTGGCTCAGACCGATGTAATTTGTAATCTGAGGGGGAAATTATAGGGTATGAAGACGTGGTACCCTGGTCCTCAGGGATGACAACGCATTGTCGGTGATGCTGTTTGTATATAGACTATGTTTTGATCTTAGACATCAGATTTGCAGTCTTTATAAAGATACGTCTCCAAAATGTTTTTAGTACCATAGTTTGAGGTAGACATTATTTAACCCTTAGATTTATTTTAATTAAAGTGCCCACGGTTATCCTTTATTTAAAATACATAGTTATCCTTTTTTTAAACTACAACTCATTCGGAAAGCTGTCTCATCACAAGAAGAATGAGCAAAAACTTGCGTGTTGCTCTTTTAAATCTTCCAATGATATAAAAATCTTTTTATTTATCTGTTTCCAGTTTATAGAGACGATGCAGTTGGAATACAACGCCCAAGCTCAGGATGCTGGTGTGTACATAATCAGCGCGTGTGGCTTCGACAGTATACCCAACGATATGGGGGTCGTGTACCTGCAACAGAACTGGGAAGGTAAATGTTTGATCCCTTAACGACCTCAATGGTATAGCGGTATAGCATACCGCTTTATTTCCCAAGGTTGCGGGTTCGATTCCTGCGATTCGATTGTATCGATCTGGGTGTTTTTCGATTCCTCGCGCGGTACAATCTTTTGTATTCATGATTGTTTGGTTGTTTTTTTTGGTCTGGGTATTCTCTATGTAGATTATGTATGAATAAAATACTAAAAAAGTCTGTCTACAGTGGACCCGCGGTAATCCGGCCCCTGTCTAATTCGGCCCCCCTTGTAATCCGACATTGTCTATTATTTGTTATTGAATATTACTTTGACAATATACTTCAGAGTGCATATACATACATACATATATAAAATAGAATCTTATCACTGGATCTGTAATTTGTCGGATTACAAGATACTCTTTTGTAAAAAATTCCGGACTATAAGCAGAGGACCCTTAGCAGCACTCTATAATCTGACAAATACGATGGTCCGACACTGCCCTGCAAAACGATTGTCGGATAACCGGGGGTCCACTGTATATGTATATAATATAAAGAATCATCATTGGATCTAAAGAATTCGGACTATAAGGGGTCTTAGGCAGTACTCTATAATCCGACAAATTCGATAGTCCGACACTGCCCTGCAAAATGATTGTCGGACTACCGGGGGTCCACTGTATTTATATTAATTGCCTAGTACCCATTACACAAGCTCTGCTTAGTTTGGGACTAGATGGCACTGTGTGAATTCTCGTATAATTATAATTGAATTTGTATACTGAAGTGGATGGTTGGGAAATTATAATACAAATAAATTTGACCTTCATAAGCGACTAAAATAACCTTCTTGTACAAATGATTTTTTAATTTGAATTTGTATATTTATTGACGTTGTCTGTACATGGTCTTTAGGTACTTTGAACTCCGTGGAGTCGTACTTGAGTACGTACGTGTCACCGGAGTACAGCAAGGAGGCGGTCAAGAGTGGTACCATCAATTATGGAACGTGGGAGTCACTTGTCTATGGGTAAATATCTTATCTATACATCTATACATATAAATAAAATTGGAGGATCTGTTTGAAATATTGAAATAACCGTTTTTTACTACATGCATACGAATATAAATACGGCCGATACACTAAAATAATTTTTTTTTAAATTTTTGTCTGTCTGTCTTGTTGTTCCGGTTAATCTCTGAAATAGCTGAATCGATTTTGACGGACTTTTATTGGCAGGTAGCTGATGTAATAAGGAGTAATTTAGGCTACTTTTATTTTAGAAAAATAAAGTTAAATTCCACGCGGACGAAGTCGCGGGTACAGCTAGTCTTATATATAAAATTACCATACTTCTCCGAATCGGCTTGACCGATTTTTATGTAGGCTGAGAATCGGCTACTATTTATTTTTCATACCCCCAAGTGATAAGGGTTGTCCACCCCTAACATTAACCTAATAACTAGGGTAGTAGACTTTGATCTCTGACTGACTCTTGATCTGTCTGAAAAAGATTCAAATGTCGTATAAAATATTTTCTTTATAAAAAAGCTTATTATAAAATTGAAGAGTTTGTAAATGATAATAATGTTTTTGTACAAATAACTTAAATTCGCTAATAACATTATCTGATTGCACTAACAGTGTGTTGCGGTTTTAAAAGGACATTTATTTAAAAGAGCAACACGCAAGTTTCTTGCTCGTTCTTCTTGTTACGAGTGTGCTTTCCGAATGAGTGGTAGAATAAAAAAAGTATGACTGTTCAGTGTATTGAGGTTATTTGAATAAAGATTATTTCTATTTCTTCGTCGAATGCCAATAGCAGTGCTACCGCCTCGGTACCATAATTTATTAGAGCATAAATAAATATATAAACATTGTTACAGTTTGGCAAACAGTAACAAACTGCCCGCACTCCGCAAGAAACTGTTCCCAGAGAAGATGCCCTCATACAAACCGAAACTGCTTCCCAGGTAACTTATAACTTCACTATTTTTCATTGAATTTTATTTTAAAGTGTAAAGGTCTGTATAGTGAAGAAAAACGTATGTCAATCTATATTTATATTAACTGTGCCCCGCGGTTTAACCCGTTAAATTTCAGTATATAAAATATAGCCTATGTGTTATTCTGATGCATAAACTGTAAAGTTTCATCGAAATCTGTAACTACTGTACAGATTTGCGTGAAGGAGTAACAAACATCCATACTGACAAACTTTCGCGTTTATAATTAATATTATACTACACTTGGAACCATAGAGAATATTAATATATTCTCTATGGTTCCAAGTGTAGTGGTCTATTTATTGAAAAAAAGGTATGGTAGTCTACGGTAACGAAGACGTCAATGAGACAAAGCGAATTAATCCGAAAAATCACTGGTTTATAAAAATTCATTGTTAATAATAATAAAGTTTTATATTTAGGAAATCATTCTATATGACTCATATTAACAAACAAATTTTGTTTGGCACTGGTACCCATAAGACTAACTCTGCTTAGCTTGGGACTAGATGGCGCTGTGTCAATTGTCTGGGGATATTATTATTAATTTAAGATTAAATTGTCCAGGTAAATCCTGGACAAATGACACAGCGCTATCTATTCCCAACCTAAGCAGAGTTTATGTTATGGGTACTAAAACAAAAAAAAATATTTGTAAATACATAAATAATATCCATAAAAATACCCACATCCATACAAACAATCATACTCATGAATACATGGAATTATGCAACTCCTATAATATATTATAAAGCTGAAGAGTTTGTTTGAACGCGCTAATCTCTGGAACTACTGGTTCGAATTGAATTTTTGTTTGTATTGGATAGTCCATTTGTCGAGGATGGGTTTAGGCTATATAACATTACGCTAATGCGCGAAGCGAAGCATCAGTGAAAAATGTTGCAAAAACGGGAAAATGATCGATATTTGATGGCTTTGTGTGCGCTGCGCGAACGAAGTCGTGGGCACAGCTAGTTAAATGTATAAATCTGTCGTAGGGGTGCGCTGCATCAGTGGGGCGGCGGGTACTGCCTTCCGTTCCCGGGCTCGGACAATTCCATCGTGTACCGCTCGCAACGAGGACGCTACGAGGCCGGATATCGGCCCGTACAGTTTCGGGTAAGTTATTTGTTTTATTTTTAGGAATTAAATAACTTTATTTCATGTTTTTATGTCTATTTCATCCTTCAGATAGTGCGGCTAAGGCAATTTGTTCACTGGTGAGGTATGGAGTGATTAGTTTTTGGGGACTGGCATGTACTTCGATGCTACAAAAGTCCTTAAACTTAAAGAGAAATAAAAAAAATGTCTTTAGCTAATTACGATACTCGCATCCAGCGAATATAAAAAAAATTAAATTAACTTACGTTTAATTTATTAAATAAATATTTGTGGCAATCACTATAAACAATGCCACCACTGTAGGAACAGGCCGACCAATCCGAGACACGCTATTTTATAAATATGTCTACTGTACCAATGGGATACATAGTATGTTCCTTGAAGTTACTTAAGACACACGAAATTTGGTCGATATAATATTGATTAATTTCCAATTCAAATTAGCCTTTATTAATTGACACAAAATTATTCAATCTATGTTAGATGTGGCAATGTTACACATATCAATGTGTAACATTGCCACATCTAACATAGATTGAATAACACAAACTGACCAACTATACAATATATCAATATTGTATAGTTGGTCAGCTCGTGTTCCATTATGTTGGCAGCGTTCAATCATTCACTGTTAATTCAATGTTCATTCAAAGTTCATTCAATTCGTTCTCTCTCTGATTTGTACGGCTGTTAGTTACTAAAATATTACTTACTTGTTTTATTACTTCGTTTAAATATAAACATCAATCTAACAAAAATATTTAATTAAAAGTTTAAAAGATAAAAGATATATTAGTTACATATATGTTTATGTTATTTTTAATTCTGCACATCAGTCTCAGAGTCAACGTGTCCTTTAGACACAAAGCTGGAGGCCTTTGTGTCTTTGGGCCGTTTTCCATGTGTTCCTATCTTTTGCCAATCGGATCCACAGTGGGCCGTCAATCTTTCTAAAGTCATCAGACCATCTCTTGTACTGTCTGTGTACAGTTGATTAATTAACTATAACTAAATTACGACAGCCTGAGTCGAGTTTCGAATCCCTAGCAGTGCCCTCAGACTAAAGTCATATCCGTCAGGCGGAAGTTGGCCTTCAGCTGCTCCATAAGTCATTCCGTCCTTCCTTTGGAGTGCCATCTGCATTCGCCCACTATGGTTCGGCTAGCTGTAAAACCCAGCTGCGGCTAATAGCATTAGAATAATTCGAAAAAAAAAAACCGAACTTATATATGATAATAGGGTCATTGGGCTCCTTAAAATATGGTCGAGCGCAGTGGTGGCTGGCTCATCCGTCATAATCGTGAATGAATATGATAGCGTAGCGGCTTTTGTATTGATTGCTACATGCATCCTTATGTAAAGTGTGAATACTGTAACCTTACTGTAGTAATTTTAAATAGATATGACGTGGTCGAGTGGAATGAGTAGTCATGCTCACTAAAATATCCAAACATATAGCGGCGTGGTGGGCTGGGTCATTGGCCTCGCTAAAATATCGTCGACCGCAGTGGAGGCTGGCTAATACGTCATACTCGTGAACGAGTGCTGCTTGTAGGGACTGGTCTGCTCTAATCACTATGATTGATTTACTCTTATTTAGTTACTCAACCAGTTGGTTGTATATTTAATATTTTCTCTATTTGAGTATTTAATTGAATTAGTGCTAGTTAGTAATTTGTATTTAACCTAATAATGTAAAATAAATAAGACCAAGGAATAGCTACATCAAACAAATTGAGGACAAAATGGGAGTCGTGTCGTATCAAGAATTAAAGAGCATGATGGAAGATCGCGGAAAGTGGCAAGAGCTTCACCGACAAGAGCGTAGCTCTTAAATTATGAATGAATGAATGAATGTAAAATAACAATAAAATTATTCAAAAGAGCAACACACAAGTTTCTTGCTTGTTCTTCTTTCTTATGATGAGACAGCTCTCCGAATGAGCGGTAGATTGAAAAAAAATGTGATGACTATTCAAAAGTGCTTCAATGTAAGTTTATTTGAATAACTGATTTTCTATATCGATTTCTATTATGTAACTTTCCAGGCATACGTCAAGTTTTCGAGCCTCATGGAGACAGTGCTATTGGCGTTTGTTGGCGTATTGCTTTACGCCATGACAAGAACCAAATGCACCACGAAACTGCTGCTGAACTACCCCCGGTTCTTCTCCGGAGGAATGGTCACAAAGGAAGGTCCCAAGGAAGAAGTTATTAACAATACGCACTTTGAATTCCAATTGGTTGGAAAGGGATGGCAGAAAGACGACGATATAGAAGCCACGGCCCCTAATAAAACAATAATCGGGAAGGTTTGTTGGAGTTAATTACGTTCTGATGGTGATGGGTTTTTTAAAAGCAAAGAAAGTTAATTTAAATTATTTATTTAATTGTAACTTACAATTATGAATCGCAATTGAATCGACTTATAACTAAACTAGCTTTTGTCCGCGGCTCCGCTCGCGTTAATTTATCCCCTTACGGGTGGAATTTATCAAAATTCTTTCTTAGGAGATGCCTACGTCATAGTAGCTTTATGTGTGCAAAGTCTCAGTCCGATTGGTTTAAAATTGACAAAGTTTCATACAAAGTTTCATCTCCTATTTTATCCCTTTGGTGGTAGAATTAATCAAAATCCTTTCTTAGCGGATGCCTACGTCATAACATCTACCTGCATGCCAAATTTCATCGCGATCCCTCCAGTGGTTTGGGCTGTGCGTTGATAGATCACTATGTCAGTCACCTTTGAGTTATATATATTTAGATTAACCTATTCGCGTTCGCAACTAAAACTAGAGTGACTGTCTTCCTTTGTTCTCGTACTTCTTGGAAGCCGCTCATTTGAGACAGCAACTGTTGGAAAGTATTGGGACATACTTTCCAAGAACAATCGCTCTATCTTTGCCGATTGTGTAACTACAGGTAGGTAGTTATGGATCTAGGGGGTTTGTCAAAATAGCAACACACAAGTTTCTTGCTGATTCTTCTTGTGATGAATCTGCATTCCGAATGAGTGGTAGAATCAAAATATGACTATTTAAAAGTGCTTGTAATGAGTTTATTTGAATAAAGATTATTTCTATTTCTATTTCTATTTGTACTCGTAACAAGTTTGTAATTATTTTGACGGCTTAGGATTATTATTATTGTTTAGACTTTTATTACAAAAATAATCTTATTAATATGTTTTTTCTTTATCTATCTGCGATCAGCCAATTAGCTTTTATCAGATCTTATAGTTCTCGTTATTTGTCACTTTTAGTTACCACATCCAATAATGTGGCCTTGCTTACTAATCTATACATATAAATAAAATTGGAGTGTCTGTTTGTAATATTGAAATTACCCGTTTGTACTACATGCATATGAATATAAATACGGTACATACACCAAAATATCATTTTTCTGTCTGTCTGTTTGATCTGGCTAAACTCTGAAATGGCTGGACCAATTTTTTTGATATTTTACAATCAACTTTATATGTCTATATGTTATTAATATTAAATATTTGCAGGTGTCAGGTGTCAACCCTGGATATGGAGCAACGGTGGTAGCTCTCTTACATTCCGCTCTGACTATCCTGCGGGAGAAGGAGAAGATGCCCGGCAAGTAAGTTGGCATTTTATTTATTAATTTACTTATTAATTCAGGCTATATGCCCCATATTATAAATACCTTATAGACTAACATACATAAGAAAGAATAATAAAATGTGTAAATAAAATTGTGTCTATGGTCACGGCACTGACGACGGCAATCTGCCACGGTAGCGCCGATACACCACCCGCTTCGACAAGTAGTCCTCCTTCATGAAGGTGGGCAGCATGTTGGTGGGGACCAGGGCCAAGAACGCTTTGAAGCTCAAATTCAAAAATCATTTATTCATGTAGGACATTTTAGCCGCCGTTTGTGCCGTGCGAAAATCGAACCCGCGAGCATCGGAAGTAAAGCGTTGTGCTAACAGCTAGAACACTAAAAGAATACTGTCCTGATTATCTGGATAAATATGCCACGTACCACATTGTGGAATCACCTTCCAGCAATTCTAGTCCGAACTGAAAATAGGTTTAGCCATTTCAGAGATTATCCAGAACAAACATGTTTCAACTGTATATAATATTTTTAAACTTGTCTACAGCGGTGGTGTGCTGACAACGGCTCTAGCCTTCTGGGACACCACTCTCATCAGGCGTCTCAACGAAAATAATCTGAAATTCGAAATTGTGGAGAAAAAATAAAGATTTAATTGATTTATGGTCTCCAACGATGGTCGATGGCACCAAAAAAGAAATTTTAACTTTGCACGTCAGCACAATTTTAACAGTTTTATAATCGTCTATAATCAACAATAATTACATTTTTTTTTGCTTATTTAATATATTGTTTACGACTTTGGAAGCTTTTCACAATCCACCAAAAATTCGATAAATTTGTATTTGGATTTTGGTTATTTGAAATTAATTAATATATTGTAAAACACTCGAAAATCTAGTTATAAGTATTTATATATTTAAAATATTTCTAATTTAATAATTAATAATTAAATGTTATTCTTAAAAAAGAAATTGGCGTTACTATCATTGAAAAGTGAATACTGTTTTTGGAATTGAAAAAAGGAATTTTTATTGAATGTCGGAATAGAAATAAGAAAGAATTTTTAATGTTTACATCTCAAATTTAAAAGGTGAAATTAAGATATTTTAACGATTGGGTTAAAAATTTATGTTACTTAAAATTTCATTGTCATGGTAAGAAATTGTAGTGTTAAAATTAAGAATTATTAAAGTTCTAAAGTGATATAGTTAAAGATGATTAATTTTGATTAAAATTTAGGGGAGTCTTTAGAGTTATATTTATAAGGGGTAATATTTCTGTGTGATACAAGACAAATATATATTTGAGGGGTGTAGGACACCCCGCAGGTAGGTAGAGCGACCGTAGGGTTGAGACCAGAAGGGCTGAAGATCGTGCCCAGGGGGTGCCTTGAGAGAATGACTAGTGGACTGATGTTGGTATGATGATGATGATGATGATGATGATGATGATGATGTCATATTTGAATATCTTTTTATTATTTATTATCATATGCATTTATTTTTGTAAAAGCTCTATTATTAAAAATCCTTACAACTGCTTATATTTTAGATTAAAAAAAATAATTATTTACGCATTTAATGTTAAGATATAATGTTTAGTGTTGTGGTCTGGTACAGTGAAACTTCTTTGTCGATCCCAAAGGTCGTAAGTTCGAATCTTACGAGACCAACTTTGTGTCAGTTAATTGCTGTAGATATTTGAATCGCCGTTTGGTGATTAATACAAATGAATCTTACAGATCGTTTCTTCTGCCTTGGCTTTTAATTAATTCAATAAATCTAGGGTGAACCGATTGTGGGTGTTCACATCCACAGTGGACTATCTTAGATTAGTTGTGAATATATATATTTCCTTTTCTAAGTAATGTTTATTATTAAAGAAATTAATTTACGCACATAATTCAACTAATTTCATTGTGTTCATAGCACCAAAAATTAATGCATGTTAATTTATATGAACACATTGTATCTTTTAAATAAATGTTTGAATTTTCATTGTTGGTTTTATTACGGCGACTTCGGTGGTTCAGCGGTTTAGAACACCGCCTTCCAATGGTCGCGGGTTCGATTTCTCGCATAGTACTAACATTTGTATTTATGAATATAATAAAAACAAAAAGAAAGTGTATATGTTTAGGTGTTATGTATGTGTTTAAAAAAATCATTTATATATTTATATCAATTGTCTAGTACCCATAACACAAGCTCTGCTCGTGACTAGATGGCGCTGTAGGAATTGTTAATATAATAATTATTAATATTTAGATATTATTTTTTAATATTCCTTTTATATGCGTTAAAAGATACATGCTTTTACAGTAATATAAAGAAAATGATGCAAAGTAAATACAACTCTACATTGGTTTGTTACCAACTTACTATATTTAATTATAAACGCGAAAATTTGTGAATATGTATGTTTGTTACTCTCTCACGCAAACATTAATGGAATTTGATGTAATTTTACAAAGTCGCTGTCGCTATCTGTCTGTCTTTTTCAAGAATGTTTATTTTCTTGGGTCTCATTATATATACATTTTGTATTGATGGTCCACCGGCATCTGTAACGCATGACATATCGCCTTTGCCATTTGAGTTGCAGAGCTTGAATAACAGCATCTACCACTTAATGAATATTATTTTCTTTAATTCGCCTACAATTAGCATCTGTGTGACCACAAATATTCAGTGCGAAAACTTGACTACCGTTACCACCTTCTCTATTGGTGATCAAATTCCGACCGTTATTGAGTCTACACCCATATTGCTACACGTATTTCGCCTCTGAATGAGGCATCATCAGACATTGAATAGAGTTTGGATATAACTTTGAAGTTTAGTGTTCACTGTTCAGCGATCAAACTGCGACTGCATATATTACTTTGTTTCACTCCTTAGTAGGTATATATTTATTTCTTATTTCTAGTAAACTTGTCTATTGCTCTTTGTGTTGATAATTTTTATGTGATGCTCATCTTTACATAGTATAAAACAAAGTCGCAACCGCAGTCTGTTCGGTTATATCTTAATTACGCAACAGATTTTAATGCAGTTTTCAGCAATAGATAGAGTGATTCAAGAGAAAGGTATGTATGATACATGCGTGTCATACTATAGAATAAACTGATAAAGTCAAAGATTTGTAATGTATTCCTGCTCACCGCCATCTTAAACTAGGCTAGACCCTTGGGCACACAAGCATTCGGGGCCCTTTTCGAAAGTAAAAAAAAACACATTTTGACTAAGTATGACCATTTATTATAGGTAATCAAATACAGTGATATAATATGAATAGAATGCTGCTGGTTTCTATTTTGTTACAATTACAATAACGGTTTCTTTAAATGACAAATTAAACTCAGTCGTTGTAACATTGTTGTACGCAATTCATTTTTTTTGCGTGATTGCGTGAGTGATCGCTAGATGGTGTAGTTAGTAAATTAGGTAGGATGCGTTCGGAAATATTATTAATTAGTACAGTAGGAATAGGCGAAGTAATAGGTATAATGGCGTTGTAATAATGCCTTGTAAAATATCTTCAGATATCATTACTGATTTGTGAAAAAAGTGTAGTGTCCCCGACAAAAATCTTTTCAGTATAAATGTGTGAGAAAAATTGTCAGTCCTTCGGGGGCCCCCTGAGAATGGGGGCCCTGGGCACGGGCCCCGTGTGCCCTTATGGTAAAGACGATATTGTTCGTGCCCGAATCCCAAAGCCGGGACAGTTGCTAGTTTAGTAGATATAAGTCAATTTACAAATTTGGCCAGCATATACTTTTACAGTATACACAGTATACATACATAACAGTTATACTTTATTAAAAAATAGCAAAGCGACGTAACTCAGAAAGAACTTGGCATGCTTACCTACAGCAAAAGAGTGTACTAATATCTAGAACAAAATATAAAAAGCTCCTTTGTGACCACCCAAATAGACGGATTGCTCTACATACTATTATCTACTACCAGAAGCGCCAAAAAAGAAGCCATATCTACACATATAAATAAAAATAGAGTATCTGTTTGTAATATTGAAATAACAGTTTTTCACTACATTCATGTGAATATAAATACATACACCAATGTTATTGTTTAGTATTTTTGTCTGTCTGTCTGTTTGTTCCGGCTAATTTCTGAAATGGCTGGACCGATTTTGACGGGACTTTTTTGGGAGGTAGCTGATGTAATAAGGAGTAACTTAGGCTACTTTTATTTTAGAAAAATAAAGTTAAATTCCACGCGGATGAAATCTCGGGAACAGCTAGTTATGTAATGTAATCTCAAGACGCATATCTTGCCGGGGTCGACACTCCGTTATCAGTTCATACTTTCAATAGATCTGCTCATATTCCTGGATTGATTGCAAATAGGAGAAAAGAAAAAAAATTTTAAGTAAAAACTTCATAAACAAATTAGTCATGGTTTAGGATTTTTAGAAAGTTATGAAAACTATTTTCTATATATATGTTTTCTAGATTCAGTTTTAATCGGTGCGTGCAGTGCTAGGTTGTCCGATAACAAACTTCCCTCGAAGTATTAGATTAGAGGTCAGGTTATCGGAAACCTATTTATAAAAGCTAATAGTAGTACAGCTAGTAACAGACCCCGCCAACTGTTATGCCATATAATTTAAAATTGCTATTATAAATAGGGGTTGGTGATGGAAGGATGAAAATTTAGGCTTTTATGTACTTTAAAGGCACATTATAAAAAGATAAATATAAACAATATAGTCGAAAAAATAAAAAAAAATTTTTAGCTTAGCTACTTATATAAAAATTAGTTAAAAACCTATTCTCAGACCTACTGAATATACCTACATTTTAAAAATCGGTCAAGCCGTTGTGAATCAACAATTTTATAGATTAGACTAACTAACCAACCCAGCTTCGCACGGGTGTATATGTAAACATATAAACTTTGAATTAATCTATCTATTGCTAAAAAATTAAAATCCGTTGTTTAGTATAAAAGATCTACGTAAACAGACCGCGACCGACTTCATTTTGTACTATGTAAAGATGTAACAGAAATTCTTATATAGTGTTATACATACTGCACAGGGGCGGATCTACCTAAGGGCTTTTTGGGCTGCAGCCGAGGGCCCCGAGGATACAAGGGGCCCCCTGGCCCCACTGATACGATATTTAGAATATAAAAAAATATCTAGAATGTTAAAAAACATACCATAAGGTTGGCAACCCTGAGATCAATCAACCAATGCAAGTGCGCGCCTATCGAAAGGAACGGGGAATTTCTGGTCGCTTGTTTTTGGTCGGTGTATTTTTTTAGTTGAGTAATACAATTAGGTACGGTAGGTATTTAGAGGCCTCTCTAAGTATATTTACGCCCGAAATTAATAACGTATCCACAATCCAAGATCGCTACCAATCTTAGATCCTATCTTCAGAGCTCCACAAATTCACGATCCGCCCCTGATACTGCAACCGAATATTTTAGGTAGCTTCAGTGGACTAGCGGTCTAGTACACCGCTTTACTTCCGATGCTCGCGGGTTCGATTCCTCGCACGGTGCAAACATTTGTATTCATGAGTATTATTTGTATCGGTCTGGGTATTTTCTATGTATATTATGTAGTTACAAAAAAAATATCTAAGTGTTTATATCAGTTGTTTAGTATCTGCTTACCGTGGGACTAGATGGCGTTGTGTCCAGGGTTATTTATTTAAACGTGAAGTTATGGTTTTTGTTAATATAATAATAGATATATAGATAATATTTTTTATTTGTATCTTTGTTAACACGTATAGCATTCAATACAGAATTACAATATATACAATACAGAATTTTTTAAACCAATACAATATGGGTAAACCTGCATGTGTGTACATCATTACAAAATTGCTCATAGCCCGGCGTGGAGAATCACTCAAGGAGCAAAACACTGATTTGCAGCTGTCTTCTAGGGTGAAGGTATTATTTAAAAATAAAATAAAAGCCAAACGAAACAATATGAAATAAATAAATAATAAAGGACTTGACATTGGATTTACAGATTAGTGTACGAGAATTTTATAAATACTGAGATCTATAATTAATCTGAGATTATTCAATTAAGTATAAATGTGAGGAAAATAACTAGAACGTTATTGCGCTCTGTCACTAGAACAACTTAGTTATAGTTGCTGTAATGTGTTTTATATTTTTTTTTAATGTATAAAATACTAGATGTGCTCGCGTAAATTGTCGATACTTCTATATAACCTTTCATCTCCCCTTACAACCCGCTACAACCCTTTTTTCGAATTAAAAAGTAGCCTATATCCTTTCTCAGGTTCTAGACTATCTGTGTACCAAATTTATTTTTTTTGATTCAGTAGTTTTGGCGTCAAAGCGAGACAGACGGATAGACAGTGTTACTTTCGCATTTATAATATTAATAAGGAAGTAAGTATTGAGATATATACATATCTATATATTAACCCTTAATTCGACGGAGATTTTTGTAGCAAAAGAAACAGATTTTTTTGAGTAGTCATATTTTTGGTTTTGAAGTAAGGATATATAAAATATGTTTAAAAAAATAGTGCTGTACAGTTTTTGATAAAACACATGTCCGTCACAGCGGACATTGTATAGATTTTTCTCAAAACTATGTAGTTCAGTAGATTTCTTTAAATTAGTTGTTCGTCACACTGGACACTATCGAATTAAGGGTTAAGATGTATAATTAATGATGCACATATAATTGAATACGTATAAATGAATACTAAGTATAGATAATTTGTTATAACATGATTTTGTTATGTTTGCAAGCCCTAACTGGGTCTAAAACTACCATTTGTAAATATATTATTACATATAACGGCGATGCAGCGCTCGTTTACCAGCCAGTAGTGCTCTAGTCTTTGAATAGAAAACATTCTTGTCTACAATTAAACATTATTACGTTGTTACTTCTAACAGGTTGTAGTTACCTTGACCACAACTCTGTAATTACGTGCATTTAACTACTATGTACCTTAGAAATAAAATGCAACATGAATAACGAGTAGTTTTTTATATAGGTACTTAATAGTTAATTTTAAACTTTCGTGTTTAATATACATTATTTAAATTATTAACCGGGTCTTAAGACGAATAATTTTATGGCAAATAAATGTATTGTATGTATGTATGAACCTCTCTCGACGTTTCGACTAGCTTGCACTAGCCGTGGTCACGAGCTGACTGGAGTAACAACGATGTCAATGTAGATAGGTGACAGCAGTTTTTTCTTCATCTACCGAAACGTCGAGAGAGACATTATACGTGTTAAGACCCGGTTAGTAATTTAAATAAGGTACTTAAAATTTTAAATTTTGTTTATTAACCAATGTAAAACAACTTCTTTACGTAATAAATATGTTTTAATTTACATTATTTCGGAGAAACCAAACAATTATCATAAACAAAAGCAAGAATTAGATTATAATAGATAAGATAATAGAAGTACATATAATAGAAAGTGAGCGAGTGACAAGCAGTGCAAGTGAATTCAAAACGTACTTGATATAACATAGAATCAAATTGCAAAATACTGCATAATTCATGCGATGCTCACATGTACACGAATCAATCGTTCCAATTTATCGCACATTGCTTTTATTCAAGGTACAAGACAGTTATATATAGTTTATTATACTTTAATACAGTTTAAGTCAAAATTTGAAGGTTTTTGAGTATTGTAGAAAAATAGTCGAGAATTTAATGATAAAATAAGATTAAAAGTAAACTGCGGTAAAGGACGAATACTACATAAATAATGGTCAGAGAAATTGGATTTATATTCAGTGAATAAGTGTTTGGACATTGTGAGTGTGTTTCCTTTGGTTGGACTGGTGGGGATAGTTGAAGAACTCCACTGAAGATCCTACAATTTCATAGGAGTTCAATACAAAACTTCCGTAAAGATCAGAGTCTACACTAAATTAAGATAACCAACAAGATTTACTCATCGAAATGGCGACTGAGGTAAAATTAACAATTAATTTTTCTTTATGTAATATTGTTGTGTTAATTACTAACATAGTTAATAAGTTGTTTACTAACATAATATGGATGGATAAATATCCGAAATAAATGAAATAATAATAATGTTTCTCCATTAAAAAATTCTCCGCGTGGAATTTAATTTTATTTTTCTAAAATATAAGTAGCCTAAGTTATTCCTTATTACATCAGCTACCTGCCAAAAAAAGTCCCGTCTCGGTTATTTCAATATTACAAACAGACACTCCAATTTTATTGTATAAATTAATTTTCCTTTATGTAAAAAGTTGACGGCACACTTGATCGATCCCCCGTCCAATTCAGACGGGATCGAAATACGACGGCCTGAGCCGAGGTTCGAACCCCTAGCGGTGCCCTCAGACTAAAGTCGTATTCGTCAGGCGGGAGTTGGCCTTCAGCCGCTCCACAAGTCCTTCCGCGGATTTAGAGTGCCATCTGCACTCGCCTACTATCGTCCGGTGAAGCTGTAAAGACCAGCTGCGGCCAACAGTATTAGAGTAGTTAAAAAAAGGACCACTTTCATTGCTATTTCGGACTACCAAAGTGTTATGCCTCCATAAAGAGAGATGAACTAAACTTCTATTATTATATATTGCAATGTTATGCAAGGATTCACCGTGTCACCTTATCAATTTATATTTCTAATTAGCTATCCGGTACTGGAAACCAAAATGAAATAGATCCATCATTATTCAAATAAACTTAATATTTATAAGCAATTTTGAATAGTTTTTTTTATTTATTACACTAATCATTCGAAATGCAGACTCATCACAAGAAACTTGAGAAGACATGCGACAATCAACATTCACATAGCTACGCACTCAATCGATGTGCAATCAGACAATATTGACAGCAATGTAAATTTTAAGTTTCTTATTCTATGAAAACATTATTATCATTTTTAATCAAAATTAAACTAATCCGTGAGACAGCCGTAGACTCGCGTTCGTCACATTAGGTGTTTAAATATCGACATAATAAATGTAGACATATTAAACTGTGACCGCGGATTGACCCGCGATAAATATTTCAATATAGAATATAACTAAGCTATTCTAATGCATAAGTGATATTACTGTAAAGTTACATCGAAATCCGTTCAATAGTTTTTGTGTGAAAGAGTAACGAACATCCATATTTAATAATAATAATCTTTATTTGTCTGAAACAAAAACTTTTCACACAATACAACTATTCCCCATAGAATAATATAATTTAAAACTAATGAATGAGACAAAACGGTCTATAACAGTGAGGGCAGTGAGTCCACCCTCTCTGCTATTCTGTTATAGCCTTTATCAGTAAAATACAATGTGAGATCGACGACAACGATAGCATATTAATGTAAATTCTAAACTACAACTATCAAAGTAAAAATAACAAACATAAATATATATAATCTAAACATTATTCAGGATTAGTTACAACATTAAATAAAAACTAAGAATTATTCAGGATTTACAAACTTTCGCGTTTATTAAGATTGCATTTATCATGTCTATAATTTTTTTAATAATAATTGACAATATCTCTGACTCCAAATGGTACAATAGTTGCGATTAGCCGGAGAATGGGATTGTTAGTATGTAATGTTGACCCTATTACCAGCAATCTAATAAATTCCATCTGCAAACAAAAATATATATTAAAATTCCTGGTGATTCCTGGTGAATTTGTCAAGATAGATAGACAATTTATTTGCTTCAACATTTACAAGGTTATGTACAAATGTTCGCCTCATATTCAGGGGCATGCAAATTATAATTCTTAATACTTACTTTTATAATTAAATTACAACAAATATATATGACTCAAAGGTGAGTGACATAGTGATCTATTAACGCACAGCCCAAACCACTGGACGGATCGGGCTGAAATTTGGCATGCAGGTAGATGTTATGACGTAAGCTACCGCTAGGCGGTAGAAGGGATTTTAATAAATTCTACCCCCAAGGGGATTAAATAGGGGATGAAAGTTTGCATGAAACTTTGTCAATTTTAAACCGATCAGGCTGAGACTTTGCATGCATAAAGCTACGTAGGCATCCCCTAAGAAAGGCTTTTGATAAATTCCACCCCTAAGGGGATAAATTAACGCGAGCGAATCCGCGGGCAAAAGCTAGTTATAAATAAGAATATTAAATGTCAGGTCAATTCTTGCAAAGAGTAACAGCATTTTTTAACGAGCCATTGGTGTACTTCTTTTTTAAATTTATTTAACGACATCTCTCGAATTACCTGTGGTATTTTATTATATATTTGTATGGAGCTGAAGTGTGAGTTAATTTGATGTGCCAACTGACTTGACCTCATGCTCATCTTATCATCCTCCACTGGTGGTCACAAGTGGTGGATGATAAGATGAGCGTCAGCGTAAACCGTTAGCGTAAGCGGGTGCACTATTCCATTATCATCTATTGAAGAAAATGTGTTGCGACTGTATAATATTATTCGTTTCGTAACGAAGAGAAGGTTCAATGCGACGCACGTTGATTAATGATAATCATAGATAGAGGCTGACATAGTATAGAAAAAAATTCATAGGTATTGTACATGTAGTTTGTAGGGCCTTTATATAAATAATTCATCAAGTTACCTCACTCAGATTAACAAATTAATATTAAACTAACTGGACCGCGACTTCGTCCACATGGATGAGCTATTTGCATCGTTTCACTGCATCCTTGACGAAATAACGTGTAAGTAAATTCGAAAGTTATCTACTTTTGACTAATAAAATAAACAAAAATAAAAAATTACCTAAATAATCTAAATAAAAATAAAATAAAACTCTAACCCAAGGAAAAAAGCTGATAAAAATGATGAATTTTCATACAAACTTTCATGTCACCTTTCAACCGCTTACAACTATTTTTTAAATTTAAAAATAGCCTATATACTTTCTAGACTCTGTTTACGAAATTTCATTTAAATTTATTCAGTAGTTTTAGCGACAGATAGATAGACTTACTTTCGTATTTTTCGTATTTATATATGTAATATTATGTTATGTGTAATATTAGTAAGGAATAGTAATGATGTTTTGGTAGTAAAACCAAATATTAATATTAACAAGGGTAATGCGTTGCATACGCATTACCCTTGTTAATATTAATATATATTAAGCAATCATTGTACATTGTAAAAATTGTTTTCATAGACATCGCTGTCGCTGTTTGACATTTACAAATATTAATTACAATTGCAGTTAGTCGTATTGAAAAAGAATTAATTAATGATCTAATTAATAGATATAAGACGACCTCGTCGTCTGGCGGTTTAGCACACAGCCTTACTTTCGATTTCGGTTCGATTCCTCGCATGGCAGAAAGGTTTGTATGAGTATGATTATTTGTATCGATCTGGGTGTTTTCTATGTATATTATGTAGGTATTTACAAAAAATTATCTATGTATTTATATCAGATATCTAGTTGCCATAACAAAAGCTCTGCTTATCGTGGGAATGGATGACCTGTGATAATTGTCAAGGGTTATTTAATTATTTATATATATTGACAATCCCACATTAAAACAACCTCACAAATGTTTCAAATTAATTAGGCGATATAAATAAATCTTATGCACTACAACTTTAACAAGTATCATTTCATATTATTGACAATTATCTCAACACATTGTCTACTGCATAAGATGGTGCATTTTTGTGAAATTATTTTTTAAAAGTTTATAATCTACTTTTTTTTTGTAAAATCTAGTTATTTATGAAAACCATTTACATACTATAAAATAAAGTCGCTGTCGCTGTCTGTCCCTATGTATACTTAAATCTTTAAAAGTACGCAACTGATTTTGAAGTGGTTTTTTTTTAAATAAATTAGATGCCGAGACTGGACTTGGTAATTTTCGGAGCTACTGGCTTCACTGGGAAGAAAACTGTGGAGGTGCTGGCTAGAGGGCGGAAGGACTACGACTCCATCACGTGGGGCGTCGCCGGCCGCTCGCGGGACAAGCTTGACTCCTTAATTAAAGAAGTCTCCAAGATTACAGGTAACATAGGCATTCGTGGTACAGTGGTTTAGATCCGATGGTCGCGAGATCGATTCCTCGCACGATGCATACATTTATTTATTTATTATTCCTTATTGTACCGTAACAAAGAAAAATACATAAGAAAACAATATTTAGAATATATGGGTACAAAAGGCGGTCTTATCCCTTAAGCGATCTCTTCCAGACAACCTTTGGGTAGAGGAGAAAAGATAGAAGGTGGCGCAAGATGGAATAGAAAATATTTAAGATTATAAACATATACATTATGCTTAATATATAAATAAATTACATAAAAAATAAATATACAATAAAACAATATAATTAATAGAGAAATAGAAATATTTATTTATTTATATATATTATGGTGTATGTATAATAGTTACAAAAAAATGTAATGGTGCACTCGCATGCATTATCAGTATACACCGTCGGGTACCAGTGGAGGATGATAAAATGAAAATCATCATTGCCTTGCCTTTATCCCATTATTTGGGGTCGGTGCAGTATGTCATTCTCTTCCACTGCTCTCTATCGGTCATCATATCTGAACATACTCTTCTTTTATTCATATCATCTTTCACACAATCCATCCATCTTTTCTTAGGGCGTCCCCTCCCTTTACATCCATGATGATAAAATGAAAATGAGGTCAGATTTTGAGTTTGACCATCATGATTAAGTAACCAGGAATTAACCACGCTGGTTTCGAGCGGGAACCACGACGAGGTTAACCTGACATGGTACATTTCTAGCAATGGGGATTTTTTCCGGACTACTCTAATGCTGTTGGCTGCAGCTGGCCTTTACAGCTTCACCGGACGATAGGGGGCGAGTGCAGATGGCACTCCAAACCCGCGGAAGGACTTATGGAGCGGCTGAAGGCCAACTCCCGCCTGACGGATACGACTTTAGCCTGAGGGTATCACTAGGGGTTTGAACCTCGGCTCAGGCCGCCGTAATTTTGATCCCCGTTTGAATTGGACGGGGGATCGATCGGAGGGGTAACCGGGGGCACCGGTGTAGAGCGGCCGGCGCGCGCAGGCGCCTGGTTGATTGCGCGATATGTTGTGTTTGGGGTCGTCGTCTTCGCCGGCGAGGACGGTATCGTGTGTATGTAAAAGTGTGGTCGGGGCGGGAGCAATGGGGTAGTAGTCCACCTTACTAACAATCTCCTGCCCCCTCAGGTAGATTGTATCATTACGACGGTTATAGGTTATCTCAAAAATCCTGTGAATTCGCAGGTAACTGGGTTCATATTATATTTCAATAATACAGGCTTCTATATGATTAGTTAGTCTTCATTAATTTTATATTAAAAAAATAGTAAAAGCCCACTAAAAAAAACTTGAAAGTATTGCATTATATTAAAATAAAATAAAGCAGACTCCAAAAATACTTAAAAAAATCCGAAAGTATGCTCTCTTAAATAAATAAATTATTTTCATATCGGTCTATAAATGATGAAGTTATGAAGTGTTTAATCATCTGCTTCTTCTTTATCCCATATATTCGAGTCGGCGTAATATGTTTTTCTCTTCCATTCATCCCTGTTATGAAGTGCTTGTTACATTAAAAAGAGTACAGCCTCCTGTTTTTTTGGAGTCGGTTAAAAAACATTTGTTGTCTTAGCTCATTAGTGTTTATTGTTTGAAAAATCTACAATGCAGTCGCGTGAATATAACAATAGTGAAAATATGCTATGTTAGTTTTCTGTTATTCATTTCCATCAATCACTTGTCATAATATCCTACAATTCATATAATATATTTACATTTCCGAAATATTTAATTCTATTTGCAAATTAAAACTATATATTATAGTATATATAACTAGTTAGTTATAGTAGTTATACATTCACCTATTTATGTATGTAAGTATGTATTTAATTATAGGAACCAACAGAATATCAGCGCTGCAGACTTATCTGTAGCTCCATGCTGTATACTCCTAACACAAACTCTGCTTAGATTGGGATTGGCTTTCTAAGAGTTATCCACGGATATTATAATCCCATCAAAAACATAAATGTGAAATGATAGCCGAGTTTAATATTATGATATATGCCTTGATTGTTGACTTCTACGACAAAAGAGGTGAGGTCTAAATGGGTGCCAAGTTCAATGGTATGTCCTGAAATGTATTTATAACAATATATAATATCATTTCTTCTTATAACTTAGGATAATATACTGTAGCCTAAGATCTAACGAGCTGAGTTTCTTACTCAGCTCGTATTCTTTTCAAATATTTATTTTTATTTATTTATTAAATCTTTTAGGCACAAACACACAAACGCCTATGGCGGACTTAACACCATGAGGTATTTTCTCCCAGTCAACCATTGGGCAAACAGAGATCTATGTGGGCAGTGCATTAAAAATAAAATAATGAAAAAAAAATGTAGGTATACCATTTAAAATAACAATTAAAAAAAATTATAATAACAAAGATTATAAACTAGTCCATAATTATATTTAATACATAATATTAAATAAATAATTACACATATACTCAATATTTATAAATATGAAAAACATACTCGTACATATACATACATACACATACAATTAAATATGTACCTATACAAATGAACAGCGAATGTGAAAAAAATATATGTTATATATGTTTACAATAATACAGATTCATTATAAATTCTGATTTGGGAGAATAGAATCACAGTGATATTAAGTTTCACTTCTTTTAACAGGTAAAGACCTGTCCACCATCACGATTATAGTGGCTGATGTAGAAGACGAGAGGTCGTTGAAGGAGATGTGCGCGCAGGCTACAGTGCTGGTGAACTGCTGTGGTCCGTACCAGCTATATGGGGAGCCGGTGGTGCGCGCCGCCATCGAGATGAAGGCCCATTATGTGGACATCGCTGCAGAGCCTCAGGTATATATTACGTGCTACTGCCAAGTCATTACATTAATATAATTATGGAGACCTCGGTGGTTTAGCGGTTTAGCACACCCTTTACTTTGGATGGTTGCGGGTTCGATTCCTTGTACTTATACTTGAGTATGTTTCAAATGAAGTTTATTTGAATAAATGACTTTCTATTCTATTCTATGGTTTTTTATATCGGTAAGAAATAATTATTTAAATTTTGTATAACATTTATTTCTCGTATGTATGGTAATGTGGAACAGACTGGCTCAAGAAAGAGGAGAATGGAAAAGGTTGGAAAAGGCCTTTGCCGATTGGCAAACAGATCTGCAGAAATTAAAAAAGATCGATATTACTCCAATATTTTATTTCGTTTTTAGGTTTTTAAAATTAAAATTTAGAACTTGTACATTACAAGTTCTAAATAAAGGCTATAATAAAAATAAAATAACATTTACTTCCAGTTCATGAAGAAAATGCAGTTGTTATACAACAAGCCGGCTCGCGAGGCGGGTGTGTATGTCATATGCGCCTGCGGTTTTGACTGCATCCCCAACGATATGGGCGTCATGTTCCTACAGAAAAATTTTGACGGTACATACCAAACTTGTTTCAAAATTTACTTTTTTTTTGGTTCGGTTTTCCCCTTTCTAGGGAAAGGCAAAAGCACTCAGCCCATACAGCCATTGTCTTCAGTAATATTTTCTTATATTATTTTTTTTCTAATAATTGTCTTCAGAAGTTTCAAATCTTGAAAAGTTGATATAACGTACTCGAAAATGGGTTTGTAAGTTTCTGGGTTCTTCAATAGATTCTGGATGGAGCGCGGGATCTCCATTTTATCATATATACTGATCAATTTATCAATAAATATTAATCGCTGGATTGCGAAATCAAAATTTACTATTTAATATTTTACCTAATTAAAAAGTCATTTAAACGGAGACTTGTCGTAGATACTATATATACTTTGTATACCACCCGACAGCCTCTCTGATCGTTAGACAAAGCAATTTAATACATAACTAATGTTAGATAGATAGATAAATTCTTTATTCACAATTACAGACACATAACGTACATGAGATACAGAAAAACACGAATAATAAAAGAAATGTAGGTGGCTTTATGTGCCGCAAAAGTGAAAAGGTAGCCAACTCAGCATAATGCTACAGATAACTCTGCAGCGCTGATATTCTGTTGGCTCCTTACTTGGTCTGGTTCTTGGTCAAAGCATATTAATACATAAATAATGTTCGTAATCTATCTTATTTAATGGGTGATATTGGGATGGTTAGGGGTTGGGAATTAATAGTAATATACTGATAACCCCAATGTACCATATCAGGTAGACCTCCACGCAGTTCCCTTTGGAAACCATTGTGGTAAATTGCCATTTACCAAGATGGCTGACCTGACTTCATGCTCATTTTATCATCTTCCACTGGTGCCCCGCCAGCGGAAATTATTAGAGCAGGCGGGTGCACCATTCCATTATTATCCCTAATGAAAAACGGGATGGTGAAGACGCTTGCGCTAACGCTATACGTATAGGATCAGTTAGACCAAAAAGACTATTTAGAGGCAAAACATGTCGCAATATGGCTGTAAACTCAATAACGGTCGGATTTTCATCATCAATACAGAAGGTCGTAACACTTCCGGTAGCAGTGGTCAAGTTTCCGCAGCGAATCGGTCAGAAAGAGTTGACCCTATTCTCCCAAATTTGAATTTAAATGAATCTGTATTATGGTAAACATATACTACATTTATTTGAAAACAATACGAGCTGAGTTTCTTGTCAGTTCTTCTCGTCTCGAAATCATTCTGAACTGACGGTAGATTTGACATATCATAATAGTCTGTAATAGACTTACTTGAATAATAATATTTTGAATAAGCAAAATATTTATTTCATTGTAATTTTGAATATTTGAATCACTTATTTTACAACTCACACTGCGTTGTCTATTACGCAGATACTAATACTAGTATATAAACTTATCTGAACGAATATCAATCGACAATTATTATAAAAGTTACGATTTTTCATAAAAAAAAGGGTTACATAAAAATAATCTTATATATAAAATTCTCGTGTCACAATGTTAGAGACCATACTCCTCCTAAACGGCTTGATCGATTTTTATGAAATTTTATATGCATATTCAGTAGGTCTGAGAATCCTAAAACCTACATGAATAAATATATTTTCAATTTGAATGTTTGTAGTCTCACACATGCTAATAGTAGCAGAATTAAACCAAATAATATAAAAACACAGATTAAAGTAGATTTACTGCTTTGATTGATGACAAGATATCAAATCGATTGATTTGTGCAAAGCCCTTTCTATTTACATACTTGCATATTTTTTTATTTACGATGAAAACTTTGATAATTTTAATACCATTGGATTTGATATAAAACACTTGTTATTTTCCATGACGCCCTCGGTTGTCTAGCGGTTTAGCACACCGCTTTACTTCCGATGGTCGCGGGTTCGATTCCTCGCACGGTGCAAACATTCATGAGTATGACTGTTTGTATCGGTCAAGGTGTTTTCTATGTGTATTACGTTTGTATTTACATATAAATAATAACTATCTAGTATTTTAACTAGTATTTCTATCAGTTGTCTAGTACCCATGACATAAGCTCTGCTTACCGTGGGACTAAATGGCGCTGTGTTATTTGTTATTATGATTATTGTTTCCAGGTATTTTGAACAGCGTAGAATCATATGTAAGTATAAATCTGCCGTTAGCGCTGAAACTAGAAGCAATGAAGAGTGGACTACTCAAGAACGGTACATGGGATTCTATAATATATATGTAAGTAACAAAACAAGACTCTCTAACAAACTGCAGACATACATATATATCATCATCGTTGCCTTGCCTTATCCAAATGCGTAGTATGTCCACCTCTTCAATGGATCCTTACCAGCCGTCATATCTGAACGTACTCTCCTCTTATACATATTACCTTTCACGCATCGATCCATCTTTTTCTTTGTCGTCCTGTCCCTTTCCATCCATCTTTTAATTAACTAAATAACAACTCACTAAGTTAATCGACGTTGAATAATCAGTCAGCCTGTTTCATAGTTGGACAAATGCTCAGTCTCCAAAAAGAAGGATAAATCACTTTCCGTTTTCTTATTAAAACATCCGTTAACAAGATTATAACAAGACGGTGCTTGTCATCTTCGACCGATCCTTTGATTTGATTTTATTTTGAACCAGCTGCACCCCCGGTTTCGTCCTTGTGGAATATAACTTGTTTTTCTAAAATAAAAATAGCCTAAGTTACTCCTTATTACATCAGCTATCTGGCAAAATAAGTCCCGTCAAAATCGGTCCAGCCATTTCAGAGATTAGCCGGAACAAACAGACCGACAGACAGACAGACAAAACTTGTAAAAAATGTTATTTCGGTATATGTACCGTATTTACCGCTCATACTACCGCTCATTCGGAATGCAGACTCATCACAAGAAGAATGTGCAAGAAACTTATGTGTTGCTCTTTTAAATAAATATTGATTTACTTATATTTAATTAACAACAAGGATTAGGCATGCGACAATCAATAGAGTCCGCTACGCAAATACAAGCAATAATACTCATGAATACAAATGTTTGTGCCGTGCGAGGAATCGAACCCGCGACCATCGGAAGTAAGACAGTGTGCTAAACCGCTAGACCACCGAAGCGCACAATGAGATGAATGTTTATTTTATGTCTTACACTTCACAGATTCCCAAACAGTGGAGAGATGTCGATCCTTCGCGATAAACTATATCCTGATAAGATGCCCGTATATAAACCAGAAATAAAAAACAGGTGGGTACAATAATGAGAACTGAATTTGACGCAAACACTTCATAAATGCATTAAAATCCGTTGCGTAGTTTAATAGACAGCGGAAGCAACTTCATATATATGAAAGGTTAAAAAAAATGCTCCACATAATATATAGTATAATAGTATCTTAATAATATTATAAACGCGAAAGTTTATATGTATAATAATAATATAATAATAATAATAAAGATGATAATTCAGCTAATGTAACTCAATCTCACGGCACCGAAACCTCAAGTTCACAAGTATCCCCTCAAACTCACACACATACATATAATTATCAGAACATAGAAGATATTACACAAATACAGAACAATATCCCACAACACACGAACGAAGAAAGACATAATACAAATAAAGGCAATGGGAGACTAAATATAGACATCTCAACGGAAAACATTGAAAGCGAATTTCTCAATGCACTTGAAATATTTAAGGGATCGGACCCTACTACAAGGCCTTATATACCAAAACAAAGATCGTCCAAGAGATTAAGTATGATAATTGATTATCTTAATAAAAATTTATTACCTAAACACTTATCAATAGATCAAGATTTTCTCACAATGCAGAGAATTATATATTGTGCAGCGTTTACAGCAGCAATCAGTAACGGAAGTAGAATAAGAGTGGAAGGACTAAGTAGAAGAAAAACACAAGAGAAGCCACGATGGCAAAGAAGGCTAGAACAGAAAATAGAAAATTTAAGACGTGAGATAGGAAGACTGACACAATTTATTAATGGAAACCGAAGTAATAGTATCATAGAATCAGTTAAGGAAACTGAAATAAGACATGCTATACATTCTAAATATGAAAATAAAAATACTACACCAGAACAATTCCTTGATACCCTTAAGCAGAAACTTAATGCAACTACAAATAGATTAAAACGATACTTGACATGCACACAGCGAAAATCACAAAACAAACAATTTACAAACAATGAGAAAATATTTTACAAAAACCTAGAAACACCCAATATATTAAATAACGAAATACCAGACACAAAAAAACTTCATGATTATTGGTCGAATATATGGCAATCACCTATACAACACAACCCTGATGGCGAATGGGCTCACAAATTAAATAAACCAATTTCAGAAATGCCTTTCAATCATATAACACTTGAGATTCTCACACGAGTTATTAATCGAACTCATAACTGGAAATCACCTGGTACAGATAACATCCACAACTTCTGGTACAAAAAAATTTCATGCACTCATCATTTTATACACATTTACATTAATCAATTTATACACTCACCAAACACAATGTCTAATTACTTAATGCAAGGAATAACGTACATGATTCCCAAAGGTACAGATACAAACAACCCCGCTAATTATCGACCCATAACTTGCCTTCAAACATTTTACAAAATTTTAACAGCATGTGTCAGTGAAACTATTTACAGCTATCTTATAAATAACAATTTGCTTGCAGAAGAACAAAAAGGATGTAGAAAAAAGAGTCAAGGTTGCAAAGAACAATTAACACTAGATGCTATAGTAATGAAACAGGCCCATAAAAAGAAAAAAAGTATACACACTATGTACATAGACTACCGAAAAGCTTTTGACTCTGTCCCACATAGTTGGCTTATACATGTCTTAGAACATTATAACATTAACGCAACAATAGTGAATTTCTTAAAATCGGTAATGCAAAACTGGCAAATAAAACTCAAAATAAATCAACCTAATTCAACAATAACTACTGAACCGATTCGTATACAAAGAGGTATATTCCAAGGAGATGCCCTCAGCCCGCTGTGGTTTTGTTTGGCGTTAAATCCTCTCTCTGAACTATTACATATGACTAACCAAGGATTCAGACTTACATCCGACGACACTTCTGAAATCCTGTCACATTTACTTTATGTAGATGATATAAAACTATATGGATCTAGCAAAATAGAATTATTCACACTAGCTGACATTACACAAAAATTCTCTCAAGACATACCAATGCAATTTGGAATAGATAAGTGTAAAATTCATTCAATAGAGAAAGGAATAGTAGTAGTAGAACATGTTGAATACCCACTCGTGAATGGAGATTGCATTGAATCCTTAAATGAACAAAACCCTTACAAATACTTAGGTATGTTACAGTTCAAACAAATACGTCAAAAGGAAACCAAGGAGACCCTGATAAGAAAACTAAAATATAGGCTGAACCGGATACTTAAATCTCATTTAAATGCACGAAATACAGCCAAGGCTATTAATTCATACGCGATGTTCTCACGTACTCATTCGGAATAATTAACTGGTCCCAAACAGATTTAAAAAAACTACAACGCGTTATTAACACACACATGACACAAAATCGAAAACATCACCCGAAATCATGCACACAAAGACTCACATTACCACGCCAAGAAGGCGGACGAGGACTCATCGACATACAAAATATATATATATATTTTTATATATATATATATTATATCAGGCAACAAATATTGACAATAAATGTACACCTCTTAATCTACATGACAAAAATATACAAAAAAATGAACACATTATAAATAAGGACCAAAAAATAGACAACTGGAGAAAAAAGTCTCTTCATGGAAGACACAGAGCGGATCTATGCCAATCTCATGTCGACAAGAATGCGTCGAACAAATGGCTGAAACGCGGTGAGCTCTTCCCAGAGACCGAAGCATTTATGTTAGCAATTCAGGATCAGATAATTTGTACCAGAAACTATACAAAACACATCTTAAAAGACAGAAATTTGGCAAATGATTTATGCCGGCATTGCAATAGTGTTTCCGAGACCATACAACACATCACGGGTGCTTGTAAGACATTAGTTCAAAATGATTATAAGCACCGCCATGATCAAGTTGCTACAATTATACATCAATATATAGCACATAAATATAAATTCATAGAAAGCAAAGTTCCATATTACAAATACAGCCCTATTAATGTATACGATCACTGTAAACTGTACTGGGATAGAACAATAATTACTGACAAAACTGTACATCACAATAGACCAGACATAACATTACACGACAAAATCAATAAAAAAGTATATCTTGTAGATATAGCCATCCCAAACACACACAATATACAAAGCACAGTCAATGAAAAACTAACAAAGTACACAGATCTAGCAATAGAATTAAAAAAACAATGGAAAGCACACACCATCCACATAGTACCCATAGTTTTGTCATCCACAGGAGTTATACCAAAAAGTCTGAACAAACACCTAGACACGTTGCACATCCCCTCCTCTACAATAGACCTATTACAAAAAGCCGTCATAATAAACACATGCCGTATAGTCAGAAAATTTCTATCTTCATCACATAACTCATCCATGCTTGGCTAAGGCCCGCGTGTTTGAATATATTACCCCCGTAAAAAGGAGATATAATAATATATATATATATATATGTAATAATAATAATAATAATAATAACTTACTTGGTTTCGGCCCGTAAGTGTGGAGAAAACCAGCAATAGCTGAGAAAAAATAAAGAATAATAATAATAATAATCTCAGGACAATTCACACAGCGCCATCTAGACCCAAGTTAAGCTAGCTAAAGTCATGTGTTATGAGTTCTAGATAACTGCAAATACATAGATCTATCTCGTCACAAGCTAAGCAGAGCTTGTGTTATGGGTACTAGACAACTGATATAAATACATGGATACATTTTTTTTCGTAAATACATACATATTATACATAGAAAACATCCAGACCGATACAGACAATCATACTCATGAATACAAGTGTTTGTGCCGTGCCAGGAATCGAACCCGCGACCATCGGACGTAAAACTGTGTGCTAGACTGCTAGACCACCGAGGTCGTCAAACATGGATGTTTGTTAATCTTCCACAGAAAAACTACTGAACTGATTTTGAAGAAACTTTACAGTAATATAGCTTATGCATCAAAATAACACAGACTATATTTTCTATTGAAATTTATCGCGAGTGAAACTTAGGGAACATCTAGTTGTATATAACTTCCTAATAATATATGTATGTGTTGTGTGAAGGGGTGCGGTACACAAGTGGAACGGACGGTATTGTGTGCCGTTACCAGCCGCTGATGATTCTGTGGTCTACCGCACACAGCGGGAACTGTACAGCAACGGTCACCGTCCAGTCCAGTTCCGGGTAATTTGACCATCTCATTCTTATTAAATTCAATTTAAATTCAAAATATCTTTATTCATGTAGGTCTATTACAGAAATAGAAATAATTTTTATTCAAATAAAGTAATATAAGCACTTTTGAATAGTCACATTTTTTTTTATTCTACCGCTCATTCGGAATGTAGACTCATGACAAGAAGAATGAGCAAGAAACTGTTGTGTTGCTCTTTTACAGACTCCTATGATATGTCAAATCTATGTTCGTTCGGAATGATTTTAAGATGAGAAGAAACTATTATATACTAGCTTTGATCGTGGCACTGCACGCTTGAATTATCGGTGCACAGTATACAATATGTTTTTTTTATGGATAATGAAATGATGCACCCGCCTATTCTAACGGTTTACGCTGGCGGGGCACTAGTGGAGGATGATAGGATGAGCATGAAGTTAGGTTAGCTAGCCCATCGTGATGAATTATGGAACGATGGTTTCCAGGGACCGCGTGGAGATCGACCTAACATGGTAAATTGTTAGCAATCTAAGCAAATTCTTAATTGACCAAACACGAGACTATAGCATGTTAATTTTTTAGATTTCGGGAACGCACTCGTAACATCTCTCAGTCTCAGGCAGCTTTACGGCTACGGTAACGATTTACCATCAGATGGGGCGAAACTTGTTTGCCATCGTAGTAGTATAAAAAAAAACAAAAGCCTCTCCATTCGTTTAAAGTTACTGTGCGCTACGATGTTAGCCCAAGGAATTCTAAGGGACCTATTTTTTTGAGACCGAGTGAGGTCAATTTAAACTCGGAAGCTACTGTTTCTATATGTTGACTCATATGGTAAGTGATTACCACCACTAGTTGTTAAACGCCTATTAGATAAAAAATAGCAAATACTACTTATTATTGTTGGGCTAATACCTAATTGACAGTGATAATTTATTTTCTGTTTACCTTTTTTATTCTGATATTGTCATACTAATTTTAAGATAGATAGATAGATAGATAGAATATACTTTATTTGCAACGTACAGTAAAGAAGAAGCACAAACAATATAACAAAGGACACATGTATCGTTACAATAAGGCGGCCTTATTGCTAAAAGCAATCTTTTCAAGGCAATCTTAGGGAATCGGATTGAAACATCGAACAGGTAGGTAAAATGACATGAACAGGAGAAAACTAAAAGGTAACAAATATATAATGATAATAAAGAAAAATAATAATAAATATTATATGAATTAAAATTTATGTACACAATAATATTCATATATTAAACTAGATACACTTACATAAACTACATACATATTATAAACTACATACATAATTTTGAAGTTAAATAGAATTAACTAAATAATTTTAATAGTCACTCTTCGTAACCTTTATAACGAGTCCAGATTTAAAGAATGTGAGTATACCATAAACGTTCCTCTACTACTTTTAGTTTAAAATCCGTTTAATTTAATCACCCAGTCTGTATAAGTCAAATTATGATGCATATTCAGATTTTAGACACGCGTCTAAACTTCTAACGCTTGCATCAGACCTAGCTTTGAATATTTGAGCATAGGTTTTATGACCTATCAAATCAGAAATACAAACAATGCCAATTAAAGCCATGTGAGCGATTAGTACTAGAATTCTGGACTGTGCATGTACGTTTGAAATTTCAACGCCTTGATATGCGTTCACTTAAGTTTGATGAAACTTTGGGCAGATATTTAATCGAATTAGGTGTTATTTTGCGGAAATCCATTTCACTATTTAATGGATTTATATAATATGTATTATAAAATAATACAAATCCATTAAACTTGGGCAGTTGCTCAAAACTTTGTATTCTCACGTTTTGACTTGAAAAATGTAAACTTAAAAGGATTATTTAAAAGCAACACACAAGTTTCTTGCTCGTTTTTGTTCTTTTTTATACCTGTTCAAAATCTACCCTGTATCATCGTAAGCACAGATTATTATATTAGAGTCCGTTAGTTTGTGTTCCCGCGCCTTTGCCTCCCCTCCCTTACCTAGTACTGAACCGACTGTACGGCGGCCATGACGCGCGCGCGCCTTTGTTGTGAATTGAAACAAATTAGAACTGTGTTAAACCTACTGTGAAACCTACTGTGAAACCTACTGTGAAACTGGAAAGCTAGCGAAGATATCTTCGAGACCCTGAAGCCCAAGAAATCCGCAGAACCATACAGGTACGTAACTGACGCTTCCACTCATTTTTCACTATATATATACAGAGAGTAAATTTCCTAACATTTTGGTAGCAGAGTAGTTTCCCAAACAATACCACTTAGGTGGCAAACAAGCATACGTTCTTCTTGTGATGCAACAGCTTTCCGAATGAGCGGTAGAATAAAAAAATTGTAATGACTATTCAAAAGTGCTTAAATTAAGTTTATTGAATTAAGGATTTTTATTCTATTCTGTACTTTATTCTGTTCTTAAACACGTAATATATATTTCAGATTTCTGTGCATAACTATGTTTGAAGTTGCTGTTGTATTATTACTATTTGGTTGGTCTATATTGGACCGCAGTTATAGTTATGTGTGTTTCTGCCGGCCGGCCACCGTTTGTGTACATTACAATCAGTCGCCAAAATACAACCGCGAAGACACAACGTCGTTTCATTTAAATTTAAGTACAAAATTTCCACTTCTCCCAAAGCAAACAGAAAGCAGCTTTAACAAATCAACATATGGTCGAAATCGAGCCGGATTGCAATTGCATTGTTTACCTGCGTTGAGAACAAAAGACCCACTGTAACTCGGGTCTCAAGACAAAAGGAGTTCGAGAAACATCTAATTTTTGTGAGTTATAATGAATAATAGAATTACAACGTTTTAACACTTGAACATTATAAACATATTCAAGCTGTTTACTGCTGTTGGGAGTGAGCAGCAATACAAAGTGGATTTTAAAAGATTTGAAGTGTTTACGAAACGTCGTTTTAAACAAGATGTCCGTTGTTGAACAATACATGACAGTAATAGAAGACACAGCAAGCTTATTACAAAGAGCACAAATCAATTTAAAGAAGTGTCCAAAGCAACGATTAACACAAGGGTACATAGAAACTAGATTAAAATGCATAGAAGAATATTGGAACACTTTCAAAGAAGCTAATCAAAATCTATGCAAATCTACACCTCGAGATAAACGTGCCGACATACCTTACTTTGTCAATGAAGATTATTTTATTATAGAAGACCTGTATTTGTGTTTAGAAGCGGACCTGAAAGATATGTTACGTGGTATGCAGACTCGAAGCAAAGAGCAACAATCGACTTCGTATAGCAATGTAGACGTTGAAGAAAGGACTTCACAAGTGAAATTACCCAGAATTGAAATCCCCGTATTCCAAGGGAAATATGAGGACTGGGCTACATATCATGATTTGTTCACATCATTGGTGCATAATAACACATCACTTAGTAACGTGCAAAAGTTACATTATCTGAAGACCAGTACTGCCGGGGAAGCAGCTTACCTGTTGAAACACATACAAGTTACAGATAACAATTACAATCAAGCATGGGATATTCTCAAAAATAGGTATGGAAACAGGCGTATGATACTTGCCTCCATTTTAAAGCGATTGTTTGGCCAGAAAAAGATATCTACACAGTCAGCCTACAATATAAGATCATTACTAGATACCACTTCAGAATGTATTAATAATTTACATAATTTATCTATACCTACGGACTCTTGGGATCCAGTAATTATATATTTGGTGGTGCAAAAATTGGACTTGGAGTCACATAAGGAGTGGGAAGAGTATGCATACATACATACATACAAGAAAACTCAGACGATTTACCTTCGTGGACGGAGCTGAAGAAGTTTCTGGAATCTAAATTTCGTACATTGGAGCTTGTTAATCCCTATACATCATCATCAATAAAAGAAAGGCCAGTAGCTACGAAGGAACGAACTTTTCATGCTACAACTACTGAAAAAACGTGTTTCATGTGCAAAGAGAATCATACACTGTGTCATTGTAAAGAATTTGCAAAAATGGACCCTCAACAAAGAAGTCACTACGTGAAAACCAATAATTTATGTTATAATTGTTTATTGCCCGGACATACAGTATTTAAATGTCGAATAGCCATGACATGTCGCATATGTCATAGGCGCCATCACTCTCTACTGCATGAAGATAAGAATAACAACGCTAACACGTCCGGTCACCTGGAGAAGTCATTACAACCTAACGTGTCAGCGCATTTTAGAGTAGAGGAACGAGATTACAATACAGTGATCGCGTCGAATTATAGCAGTAATTGCGGGAAGGAGACAGCCTTTTTAGCAACCGCAATGGTGACAGTGAAGAATAAAAAAGGACATGCTGTTGTATTAAGGGCACTAATTGATCAAGGGTCTGAACAGAGTTTTATAAGTGAAAAGGCGGCTCAATTATTACAATTAGAGAGAACACCAATTAAGGCAACTGTGGCTGGAATGGGATCTATGAAGTCACAATTAAAGCAAGTGGTGCAGGTTCAGGTTTCATCTAAATGGGACAACAATATAGTCATCATATATCAGCATATGTGATGTCAAAACAACTGACCACCAAAATACCACAGAGGGTTGTCACTGGACATAAGTGGCAACATGTACAAGGACTTATCTTAGCCGATCCAACATACTACAAACCTGGGGTAATTGATTTGCTTCTGGGTGTGAAGGTTTATTCAAAAATAATAGAAAATCAATTAATCAAAGGGCCACCAGGGACTCCAAGTGCACAAAAAACATCCCTGGGCTGGATCCTATTTGGAGAGATAAATACAGCACCGAGCAATGAACCGCTCGTTGTAATGCATGCTCAAGTAGATGTAGAAGAAAACATAAAAATTCGGAATGGAAACACAGAAAATACAGTAAGAGAACGTAACAAAAATCCAAAATTCAAAGAGAAATGTACAACATTTATGGAACATGCACCTCAAAATGAGATTAATATTAAAAAATGTACAGGATGTTCTTATTTACCAAAGCATATGAAGACAATCGGAGTATCCTGTAGAGAGAAAAAGCAAAGCGTAAAATATAAAAACAGATTTATAAAGTAGAAAATAACTAATACAAACAAATTAGAAGATACAAGAATTTAAAACTTCACGAAGCAAATACATTATATTGAGAAATTAACCGAAGAAATAGAATACTACTAAAGAATACAGAAAAAGTGAAAAGGAAAAGTAGATTAAAATCACTGAACCCATACCTGGACAAGCATGATATTCCCAGGGTGGGCGGAAAGTTAAAACATGCAGAAATAAGTCATGATCATTATACAGTGTAGTTTTAAGTTACATTTGTAAAAAGAACTTACAGTCCTTTTGGTGGGCGGTATGGTTGGTCTATATTGGACCGCAGTTATAGTTATGTGTGTTTCTGCCGGCCGGCCACCGTTTGTGTACATTACAATCAGTCGCCAAAATACAACCGCGAAGACACAACGTCGTTTCATTTAAATTTAAGTACAAAATTTCCACTTCTCCCAAAGCAAACAGAAAGCAGCTTTAACACATTCAACACTATTATTAAACCACTTTTTTGTGTTGTGTTTCAGACAGTTTGCTTTTTATTTATTTACAGGCCTATTTCAGGTTTTCAAACTTGTTCTTTACGCTTATCCTAGCTTTCTTCAAAATGATATTTGCTAGATTGTCCAAAATAAAGCGTACCAGGGAACTTTTGTTGAGACATCCGCGTTTGTTTACTGGAGGACTGGTCACCAAACAGGGCCCTAAAGAGGAAGTTATGGAAAGTTTCTACTTCAAATTCGAACTAGTGGGAAAGGGATGGGCGAAAGGAGCAGATATTGAGTCTACACCACCCAATAAAATGGCCATAGCGAGGGTGAGTCAATTTATACTAATATATATTTTACTGATACTTTTATTGTTACAATTATGAATCGTAGAAGTTAATTAAGGTTAAATTGGACAAATATAGGTTCTTCACGGTGCCTTTTTCGAGAAAGTTTTTGTCACGCTCAACCACATACTAGAACCATCTTCTAGCAATCGTATTTCCGATACGATATTAAAACTTTCAAGAAAAGAGCTTATTCCTTCTTAATAGGCCGGCAACGCACTTGCATTTCCCCTTGTACTGCGGGTATTTATGGGCAGCGGTAATTACTTACCATCAGGTGAACTGCAAGCTTGTTTGCGCCTTATGCAATAAAAAAACATTTACAACGTCATCTGCACAATACTTGTCTTGCCTATTACAGCCGTCAAGCGGCTGCGTTCTATATTAAGGTTCGATTGAGCGGTGCCATATTGTAGTAAATTTAGTGTACGGAATCATAATAAATATACTCCTGGACAATTCACACGGCGCCATCTAGCTTCAAGTTAAGCAGAGCTTGTGTTATGCGTATTTTTGCTTATGTACTTTTTGTAAATACATACATAATATATATAGAAAACACCCAAACAATCATACTCATGAACACAAACCGTGTGAGGAATCAAACGCGTGGTCATCGGAAGTAAAGCGGTGTGCTAACCCGCGTGATTAACGAGCCCATCGAGAAGGTATGATACCGTAGCCAGTATAGCATAGCAGCGCATGAGGTGTATGGCGTAAATGACGACGACGCTGGTGGATCACCCCAGCAATGCCTGGTCAAAGAGCAATCTCGGGACACAAACCGAGCGGTCCGTAAGGACCTGCGGATGACCTAGAATGGAAATGAATTAGGCGTATCACAGGCGTCACGCTTCGTTCTTTTATTTTGAACTAGTGTCTCAATTTGGAAGAAAATAACACATCACTTGAAAATTCGAAGTGGATCTTCATTTGGTATCTCCTACATATTATAAGAAGCTGGTGGAATGTAGGCCTGAGGGGATCAAACAGAAAATGCTATGAAGTGTTTAAAAAATATAAGTACATTATCGTATTATAATTATATATATTACTAGCTTTTGCCCGCGACTGCGCTCGCGTTAATTTATCCCCTTAGGAGTGGAATTTATCAAAATCCTTTCTTAGGGGATGCCTACGTCATAATAGGCAGAGTCTCAGCCCGATCGGTTTAAAATTGACAAAGTTTCATACAAAGTTTCATGCCCTATTTTATCCCTTTGGGGGTAGAATTAATCAGAATCCTTTCTTAACGGATGCCTACGTTATAATATCTACCTGCATGCCAAATTTCAGCCCGATCCGTCCAGTGGTTTGGGCTGTGCATTGATAGATCACTACGTCAGTCACCTTTGAGTTATATATATTTAGATAATTATTGAACATTCGGCAGGTGTCAGGGATGAATCCTGCATACGGCGCGACAGTTGTAGCCCTCTTACATTCAGCCATCACCATCTTGCGCGAGAAGGACAAGATGCCTGGCAAGTAAGTTACGTGAACATCATCATCTGCTTCTTCCTCAGTCCAATCACTTGAGGTCGCCGTAATATGTGTTTCTTTCCCATTCATCCATTCCATGTTTGCAGTCATCTCGTTATTCACTCCCTTTTTTCCATGTCATCTTTCACACTCTCCATCCATCTCTTTTTCGGCCTTATTCTGCCCTTATCATCACCCACATTCATATTATTAAAATCACTAGTATCCTCACGACTTAGGCGTAATGCTGGTTGGTCAGGGAGAGATACACCTCAATGCTTACAATATTCACAATTACCTATCTCTTATTTGTTTTTATAATAATATAAACACTTCAACTGTTTCGCTCCAAAACTCCCGCTGCCTCCGTTCATCTACTTGTCCATGTCACACAGATTATTTCGTCTCTGGCCTCTGACGTTCCGTTTCAGGTTTTTTTTTTTGTCTCTTTTCTTATCTGCAATCAGTCCCAGAACTATGAGCAGATTTTTTGGGTGTGGGATCTAAGAATGGAGTGTCCACCCCAGCGGGAGAATATACTCCCTAAGCACAAACATTACACAATGTCGCTTCTTTTTAGTCGCTTGGGGTAAAGTATTTGTAGTAATTGAGCAGCTGATTTGGGTGGTTACATAATCGCTTTTTATACTTTTCTTTACAATTGAGGATCTCATCCTTTACTGCCAGTACCCCAAGTTCCTTGTGAATTTCGTTGTTGGTGATGTACCAAGGGACACCCGATACTGTTCTCAGTATAATATTTTGGGCCCTTTGAATGATGTTGATATTTGACTTTGATGCACTTCCCCATGATGATACATGATTATTTACTTTACCATTTTTAATTAATGGTGCGTCACATGATAGTTAACAATGTGTAGTACTTTCTATAAACTATTTTCTCCATTCCTATTCTTTATAAGCTGATACCATGACAGAGAATTACTTTTCAAGTTCTCCGACACCGGCATCACTTTCATTACTTCTTCCCCTCCGATCGAACCCACGTCCAATTGAAACGGGGATCGAAATTACGACGTCCTGAGCCGAGGTTCGAACACCTAGCGGTGCCCTTAGACTAAAGTCGTATCCATCAGGTGGGAGTTGTCCTTCAGCCGCTCCGTAAGTCCTTCCGCGGGTTTGGAGTGCCACATGCACTTGCCCCCTATCGTCAGGTGAAGCTGTAAAGATCAGCTGCAGCCAACGTCATTAGAGTAGTCCGAAAAAAAAAATTACTTCCACTAATGTATTCACTTTTATCTTGTCCTTTCTTGTAACACTACATAGTTCGTTATCATATAGCGATATTCAATCGGAAGCTAGTCACTCAGCATTATATTTATTATGGAGTACTAGCGTTTTCTCTTTTTATCTCTCTCTTACTTAGGTATTGAACAAATAGGTACCGTGAGGTCAAAAAGCTGCTATTGAGAGTTCCAAATGAAACTACTATTCAATAGGGATGATAGGAATTTATTAAAAAAAAAATACTATAGGGAGGTCATTAAAACAAAAAAAAATCTTAATAGCGCCATCTACATTCACATGTGGCGCCATCTAGTTTGCATGGAGTGAACTAATATTATACATTTGGAACTATCTTAAACAGTGGGCTAATTATCTAACTTCGTTCGCAACGATTTAATTTGTAGGTTAGATTAATATTATTAATGATTATAAACAGTTTGTATAAAGTATGCTTTTATATTCAAAATTATTAACCTTATTTTTTCATTAGAATAGAATAGACTTTCTTTATTTTATTTTATTAAATATCTATTAAAAAAATTAAACTAAAAGAACAAGTGAACGCTGCAGTATATTTTGTAATATTTGAACGCAATAAAAATTGTTTCAAATCAATCAACTAGTGTATTAACCCAATAATTTAAAATGTATCCCTCTAAAGGTATAAACTATCTAATGTACTCATTTTAAATTGGTCGGATTAACAATATTCCGCTGCAACTTCATAGCAGTATTTCATCGATAGAAATGATTTATGCTGCCGTCATTCGATCTTACTTGATCGCATTTTTTAAATTGAAATGTTTTTATATTGCATCACAACTTCAACAGAAACAATTTCATATCGTGTTACATAATTAGCCCACAGGTATTATTAATCGGTTAGGACGTAACACATAATAATGTTTTGACAGTAATTTCTATTTTTACTTTGTTCACAGCGGCGGGGTACTGACAACAGCCTTGGCCTTCAACAACACCACCCTCATACAGCGTCTCAATGAGAACCATTTGAATTTCGAAATGATCAACAACAAATAGTTGAAAAACTCAAGATTTTATCTATCTATTTATCTATAATTGTTACACAATGTATCGTGTCAAGTTGATCTACACGCGGTTCACCCTGGAAGCCATCGTTATAAATTCACCAAGAATTTATAAACCATCGTGATAAATTCTTGGTGAATTTGTCACGATGGGCTAACTGACCTGACCTCATGCTCATCTTATCATCCTCCACTGGTGCTCCGCCAGCGTAAACCGTTAGCGCAGGCGGGTGCACCATTCCATTATCATCCATAAAAAATAACTGCCTTAACATGGCATGTTCTTTCACGTGTGTTTTATATGGAGCACGCGTTGTTTAGCGCGGGAAACCTAGCGCGCGCATTTTTTTATATTTTTTTTGTGTTCACAATTTTTTTTAGGTTCATATATACTTACAGTAAGGGCAAAGAATCTAAGCCCATACAGCCATGGGTTCAAAATTTCACACACGACTGCATGAATATTACATGTCATTACATTGACTTTTAAAATTTTTCATTTTATATTCTACAGACTTTATTATCCAAGACAAGTTCAAGATAATTATAGAGTTATTGATAATTTATAAAATTATCGATAACTGTATATTTGTCTTTGTTCCATAATCAGATGTCAGCCATTTTGGAATGATAATTAATTATTACAAAATGGCGTTAAAGCACGCACGATTGTAGGACGCGGGAATGCGCTCACTGTCGATCTTTCTCGTTGTCTTTGTCTACATTTACATGCACAGCATTTCACTGCGCGAAAGTCGTAGCGTACGTGTAGGGGCAGTTATTGAGTAATGGAAAAACCGTTTTGTTTACCCGTATTTCCCAACCTTGAGGCCACGCCACACAAGGGGGGTGGGGGGACAATTTGATTTAAAAGTGGCTCATTTTGAAAATTATACGTGTGTAACTATACACGAGTTTAACCTTTTCGCTCCGGGTCATTTAATTTTAATGCAATACTAGAATTCGGTGACAAATTGAAATATAAAAGCTATATACTTGAATGACTGTTTTATCACTAAATGAAAATAATAAATGAATATTATAATATATTTATGTATTAATATTATGGAATGAAATTTTAATTTCAGCTTTTCATTATGTTTTGAAAATTTACTGTGTATCATTAACAAATGTTCTAGTGATTTCTTCCTAAAACATGTCATTTAAGTTTCTTACCTGAACAATTAATTTTTTTTAAAAAGGCTAATGTGGCACTTGGCACAAAAAAGGTTGGGCAACACTAAAAAGGTTGGGCAACACTCCAATGAGTGATGAGACATGATAATTCCCCAGAAATTGCTTAAAATATTCTGTCGTATCAATATGAAACTGTGATTTATATTGTTAACTAAAATTAGTATCGAAAAGTGTATATAAATCAATCTACATATTTTTACTTTAAATGAGGGAAATTTATAATAATAAATAATCTATAATGAAATTCAAAATTGACTGTTTTATTTAGTCTACAATATTTTTTTAATATCATATAATCATAATATAGAATCATGCTGTGGATGATCGTATGAATGGACTGTACGCGTGATATAAATCAAACAATGGATAGAAAATGGTAAATACTTATAATGAAGATACGTGTACAAACGGTTGTAAGGTAAAAGGTGACAATAAAAAATATAAGACAATTCTATAAAGAAAATACATTTAAAATCGACAGAAAAATAAATATATATAACCTCTGTTCCGCCTCAGAATTAATTAATTAAATACTATCGAATGGATTTTTAAGTTTAGTAAATCAATAAATTTCTGAACGAACCCTGTTTGACAGGTACGAACAGTTTGTATGGGAAAATAAAATTGTTATTTTTATTATTCTCTATGCAATTTCTTCATTTAATTTCTTCATAATTAACACCGTTTAAACCTTCCACGTATATTTTAAGACTAAAATTAGCCAAATCGTTTCAGCCGTTCTCGAGTTTTAACGAGACTAACGAACAGAAATTCATTATCTATTCCTCTTTACATATGAATAAAATTGGAGGGTCTGTTTGTAATATTGAAATAACCGTTTTTTTACTACATGCTTATGAATATAAATACGGTACATACACCAAAATAATATTTTTTTCAATTTTTGTCTGTCTGTTTGTTCCGGCTAATCTCTGAAATGTCTGGACCGATTTTGACGGGACTTCTTTTGACAGACAGCTGATGTACCTAATAAGGAGTAACTTAGGCTACTGTTATTTTAGAAAAATAAAGTTAAATTTCTAGCGGACGAAGTCGCGGGTACAGCTATTTATACATATAAACATACCTTGTAAATCACTCTGTCTATTGCTGAAAACTGCATTAAAATAGTTAAGAAATGAGAACCGTAAATGAATTACATAATTAAGCCACTGGTTTGCGTTGTTGTAGTGTCATTCTGAAGTTTAAATTTTCACGCGGGTAAAACCGTGGGCTGAGACGGTGCCCCTGGATTTGGATACATTGGAATCATTCTCAATGAAATAAAGGAGTGGTAGATACTTGCGTTTACTGTGGCATTGGGAATTGACCGTGGATTTTGACTGCCCATCTGTGGTTACTGTCGTTAGGATACATCTGTATGCACTATGCATACATTTTTTTTGAATTATTCTAATTCGTTTCTACTCGGTAAAGCGTTGATCTGCCTCGTTTGCGTTCTACAATACAGTTATGTGTTGAATTGTCATGATGCTGTTGGCCGCAGCTGGCCTTTACAGCTTCACCGGACGATTGGGGGCGAGTGCAGATGGCACTCCAAACCAAGGAAGGACTTATGGGAGCTGAAGGCCAACTCCCGCCTGAAGGATACGACTTTAGTCTGAGGTTATTTCTAGGGGATGGAACCTCGACTCAGGTCGTCGTAATTTCGATCCCCGTTTGATTTGGACGGGGGATCGATAGTCGATGATATATGTATTTTTAAATAATCATATGGTATTTTAGAATACAGTCCATCGTCTCCTGTTTACTAACAGTAATAATAATATAATATAATAAATACAATGAGATAATTACAGATAATGATGTAATGACTAATGCTACGTGCCAGTAATAATGATTCCGCGTTCATTTAATCATTACGATAAAGTGTACCAATGGTTGAACACGTATCAGTTGAAACGGTATGTATTTATTATTTTGATTTATTTATTGTATCTGTAATTAAGATTATCTGTAATATAAATATTAAGTAGTGATTAGGTTTGATAATGTATGCGTAAATCATATTTTTTTATGTTATCCACGATCACGATTGATTCTTTCTTTTGTTTTCTTTTGCCTGGCCTTGGTCCCATTTATTTGGGGTCGGCCCGTCTGGTCAGTCTTCACCAAGACGTTCTGTCCTGGGTCGTGTGAGATGTTATTTTGGCGCTTTTTATATCCCTCTCAATAACAGACATCCTTGTGAGACAGGGTCTGCCGCGTCTCCTGGGCTGGGTACTTATGTCAAGCACTGTTCTTGTCATGTGGTCTGATGGTCGCCGCATGACATGACCGTACCACCTTAGGCGAGTCTCGAAACTCTTCTCATGGGAGTCACCTTAAAACTACCTCGAACATGGATGTTTTTGATGTGGTCCAGCATTGTTATGCCACCAGCCCATCTTAGTATTCTCATTTCTGTGACATTGAGTTTCTTGTCTTGGTGCCCAGCATTCAGAGCCTTACGATGGCCGAACGCACTTATTGCATAGCCCTTAGTGCGAATGGGCATTCTTCTATCGCAGAGTGCCCCAGAGCTCCCTCCACTTGCATCTATTGCATATATGCATCTATTGTCCCATCACTATACATATAATGGAACCGAGATATTTGAAGCAGTCTGTTTCCTTTATTCGAGCATCCTGATTATTGATTGAAGTAACAAATTCATTATTTACGCTGGAAGTTGTATATGTAATTAGGTATTTGGAAGTCTAGATATTTCTATTTTCATATAGAATTTAGGGTCGGCAACGAGCACGTGACACTGCCTGTGTTTCAGGCGTCAATAGGCTACGGTAATCGTTTACCATCAGGTGGGTCATATGCTTGTTTGCCACCATCGTAGTATATAAGTAAAATAGAAGAAAATGAATACCATTTTTGTACCCCTTTTCTTTCTAGAAAAATACAAAAATAATTGCTCGGTCGTCCATTGTTATTTAGGTAAATGTGTTTGCTTTTATTGATTTATTTCCCATATTCTTTACGCAGATATTTGTAATAAGGGATTATGGATGTATGGCAACGCAAGCATACGGCACATCTGGTTACCGTAGCCAATGGACGCCTGAAACAGCAGGGGTGTTACGTCCGCGTTATTGACTCTATTACTGTTGATATCAGAAAACAATGAAAAATATTTCGGTTGACTCTTATTTACATACTAAATGTGCCCACCTCTTCATCCGCGTGGAAATAACGGATTTCCAAACAAATTTTCATATTCTATTATATCTTAAGGAGTTAAGAGTACAGTTTTTCAAACTTTGCATGTCATATTTGTTTATATTTAATCAACAGCCTAAAAAAGAAGTTTCAAGCTTCTAGCTTTAAAAATGACGATACTTCAATACAACCTTGCATCGCCCCTTTTCGAGCTCTTACAACCCTTTTTTCGAATTAAAAAGTAGCCTATCTTCTTTCTTAGTGTCTAGATTATCTGTGTACCAAATTTAATTTAATCGGTTTAGTAGTTTTGCCGTGAAAGAGACAGACAGACACACAGTTAATTTCGCATTTATATCAATAAGGATTGATATATATTTGTAGTTAGTTAGTACATATAGTGTATATGTATGTTGCATCATAACTACGTTAATACTTACGTTGTGGATATGCAGAAGCAAAAATTGCTAGTAGGTATCTAGTTTTAATGAGTGATTTATGTAATTATGTTAACGACTTGTTTTTCCTGTGTTTATTAAAAACAATAGTCAATTCTTCTGTAACAGTATATATTTGTTTTTATATAAATGTAGTGCTTCATGTTATTGGGGCGGAAAATTACATTTTACTGGCCTTTAAAATTAGTTCAAAATATTTTTTAGTTACAAATTGAATCGTTATTTATCAATACAGATGGAAACGCAAATGGTTATTATGTCATGCAAAATAAAACGTATGTTAATATATAACAAAACAGTAAATGAACGTGGTGATTTAGTGGTTTATTAGACCGACTTAAACACAGCGGTCGTGACTTCAAATCTGAAAAAAAAATCCCTCTAAAGTCATATTTCTAACTTATTCTACGGCGATGGAAACACTGGTAACAAACAAAACTATTTCTATAAAGATCCGACTAGAAATATTAATATCATTCATTTAAATATATCACATACATATCGTCATGTATGTTTAAACGTGGTTCTACAAACAGTATTGAGTAAATAACCACTTGTTATGGTAAATAGTCTGTGATGGTCATTCAGTGTATAGATAGGTACTCTCAATGTCATAGACATTAATAGTCGTTCAACAATGGTCACTTCACTACAATCTACAACAAGAGATCTGTAGAGCTATTCTATTGACAGCCTCGGTGGTTTAGTGATTTAGCACACCGCTTTACTATGCGATGGTCGTGGGTTCGATTCCTCGCACGGTACTAACACTTGTATTCATGAGTAAGTGGGTGTTATCTGTGTATATTGTGTAGGTATTTACAAAAATATATCTAAGTATTTGTGTTAATTTTAGAGTACCCATAACGCAGGTTCTACTTACCTTGGAACTACATTGAGCTGTGTGGATTGTTCAAGATTTCTTTCTGGGTTCATTATATGAATAAACAATCATATAAATGTTTATGCCGTGCGAGGAAACGAACCCGCGACCATCGGAAGTAAAGCGGTGTCATAACCGCTAGACCATCGAGGCTGTCAAAATTTTGTTTATGATATACGACTACTAGTAAACTTCTCTCTTAGTTAATTGACAACAAAATTATTGAAAAGAGGAACACGCGAGTTTCTCTTCATTCTTCTTGTGATAAGACAGCTTTTCGAATGAGCGGTAGATTGAAAAAAAATGTGATGACTATTCAAAAGTGCTTCAATGTAAGTTTATTTGAATAACTGATTTTCTATTCTATTCTATTCTCCTTCCAGATGTCGCGATTGGACCTGGTAATATTCGGCGCTACCGGCTTCACCGGCAAGAAGGTGGTGGAGAAGCTGGCACGTGGTGGCGAGAGTTACGACACATTGTCATGGGGAGTAGCTGGTCGTTCACAAAGAAAGCTCGAGAAAATGGTGGCTGATGTTTCCAAATTAACAGGTACATGATTCTTTGCAAGCTGTATATTGGTGGAAATGTTGAGATATGGTAGTGAAACGGACTACGGAGCACGTCTGATGATGTATCATCATGTAGCATGACCGCGATTAAATTTATTGTTTACTAGCTGTTCCCGGACCTCTCTACGTCCGGATGGAATTAAACTTTATTTTCTAAAATAAATGTTTTTTTCTAAACTAAAAGTAGCCTAAGTCACTCCTTATTACATCAGCTACCTGCCAAAAAAAGTTCTGTCAAAATCGGTCCAGCCATTTCAAAGATTAGTCGGAACAAACAGATAGACAGATAAAAATTGTAAAAAATGTTATTTTGGTGTATGTACCGTATTTATATTCATATGCATGTAGTAAAAAATGGTTATTTCAATATTACAAACATCTGTTTGTAATATTGAAATCCTCCAATCTTATTTATATGTAGAGATTTAATGTATTTTTTCATTGTCTTTGTTATGTAAGATTAGGTTTAAGAAAATATTATGAGATAAAGAAAGAGTGCGTAACGGTTTCTATGTTCGGTATATTATAGCATGCCTCTTACTTGTTATTGTGTAATTATTTATTTTAAAAAACATCTATTCAAAAGAGCAACACACAAGTTACTTGCTCATTCTTCTTGTGATGAGTCTGCGTTCCGAATGAGTGGTAGAATAAAAAAATATGACTATTCTAAAGTGCTTGTATTGAGTTTAACTGAATAAAGATGTTTTCTATTTCTATTTCAAAGTTAAAGAAAGACGGCTTCGGTGGTCAAGTGGTTTTACACACGCCTTACATCTGATGGTCGCGGGTTCGAATCCTCGCACGGTACAAACATTTGTATTCATGAGTATTATAGTTTGTGTCGTTCTGGGTGTTTTCTATGTATACGAAAAAATATATATCTATATATTTGTATCAGTTATCTAGTATCCATAACACAAGCTTTAGGTAGCTTAACTTGGGTCTAGATGGCGCTGTGTGAATTGTCTTGAGATTATTATTATTATTATTTTAGAAGTTTTCGGCCGAGAGATCCTTTCGATTGGCGAAATTAGGTCCTGGCTCGTGGATTATAAACTTAAACAAAAGACATCGTACTCTGTAAATTGTGATATACAACACGAATAGAAACACGATTTCCATTTCACGAATTCACATTCAACAAAACAAGTAAAACTACAACATCATAGTGATACAATGATATACATATATCATTAATATCTAACGTCATTCAAGCAGAATTATGAATTACTTAGATATAGTTTCATTAATGTTTTCGACTGGTATAACGTCATTCATAGATATAACACGAGATAGTGATCAGTAATATTTAGGTGTCGCTGGTGTACATATCATATCTGGATTTTAGATATAAAATTTATTTACAACCAATTCCTTCTGCACCTATATGCAATGTTTAACGGATCCAATAAAATAATACCACTTCCACTAGTGTTTAATATTAAGTAATTTACTAAACACTAATGGAAGTGGTATATTATATAATTTATATTAAGGAATTTACAAAAAAAAAAAAAGAATTTTTAATACGCCATCTTATGGTTTTTTTTTCCGAACCGATACTGTTGGCCATATTGAAACGGACGTTATGGGGTGAGTGCAGATGGCACTCCAAACCCGCGGAAGGACTTATGGAGCTTTGAAGGCCAACTCCTGCCTGACGGATACGACTTTAGTATGAGGGCACCACTGGTGTTCGAACCTCGGCTCAGGCCGTCGTAATTTCGATCCCCGTTTGAATTGGACGGGGGATCGATCGGAGGGGTGCCCGGGGGCATGCTCGTTTGTCCCCTGCCCGGTTGAATGCGCGATAAAAAATGTTTAGGTCGTCGTCTTCGCAAAAAAAAGGACGGTGTCGTGTGTGTGTGTAAAAGTGTGGTCGGGGTGGAACATATTATGGTATGAAACTTTTGTTATAATAATTTTCAAATTTCGAATCATCACGTAAATAAATAGTAAAATATACTTAGATGGCCAAGAAGTTTTTATATTCATACTTAATCATGCAATAAAGGTGTATGTCCCAAATATGAATTTAAGAATGAACCTATATTATTGTAAACATGTACAGCATTTATTTAAAAAGAATACGAGTTGAGTTTCTTGTCAGTTTTTCTCATCTCGAAGGCACCCGAACTGACGGTAGATTTGAGATATCATAATAGTCCGTTTGAATTTGAATTTGAATTTAATGTATCAGCGATTTATTGTTGCCATTGACAGTCTTCAGTATCCCTATGTGTGATAACTCTTCACACGTTATACTCATTTAATTATTACTAATTAGGTAAGTTGTATTGCATGCAATTCACAAGAACTGACAAGAAATTCAGCTCATTAAAACTATATAGGTCAATCATTGGTTATACCACAGACAGATAGCCATACCACTATTGGAATGCAACAGATTTATTTATCCCGATCTCGCGAGATCTCTTGTAAGTTTTTCGGGATCAATCCCGACGCATCATACGACGAGATCCCGTTCGAGATTGACGGGATTGGGCGGCGTTTGAAAAAGAAATGAAAAAATATAATCACACGATTATATCGTAAAGAACCAAACCAAGCAGATATTAATACGGCAGTACTAATCGAAAATGACTTGCCTCTTTCAATGATTGCAGAAGATTTCAATTTACGTGTTGCACAAACTAATAAATCGCTTCAAGAGGAATTAGAAGAAACTCTGCGAGCTTTAAAAGTCCTATTTGCACGTATATCACGTCCACGAGCTTAGACAAATTAATATAATCTGTGGTATGATTTGGAATTTAACTTTATTTTCTAAAATAAAAGTAGACTAATTTACTCCTTATTACATCAGCTATCTGCCAAAAAAGTCCCGTCAAAATCGGTCACGTCATTTCAGAGATTAACCGGAACATACAGACAGGCCATACCAACCTCGTGGTTATACTAGGCGAAGAGAATAGAATAGAATAGAAAATAATTTATTCAAAATAAACTTAATTTAAGCACTTTTGAATAGTCATAGTTATCATTCTTTTAATCTACCGCTTATTCGGAAAGCTGTCTCATCACAAGAAGAACGAGCATGAAACTTGCGTGTTGCTCTTCTAAAATTAAATATATTTAAGTAATATGTTTATTAGTTCATAAATATCTATTAGAAATAAATTTAACAAATCACAAATCATTGTAGATAAAATTTTTCACATAAGGGGGCAAAAAATTTATAGTCTATCTCTGTATTAGATCAGTTACAGAAATGGGAATGGCTATAAAATTTAACACAAGTTAAATATGTTACCTAAATACTTAAAGGACCTTCCCAATAATGTATCATTACATAGTATAAAACAAAGTCGCTGTCGCTGTCTGTCCGTCTCTTGTATGCTTAAATCTTTAAAACTACGCGATGGATTTTGATGCGGTTTGTTTTATCAGTTAGAGTGATTAAAGAGTAAGGTTTATATGTATAATACACGTACACCCAAGCGAAGATGAGGCGAGTAGCTAGTCTAAATATATATAACTCAAAGGTGACTGACGTAGTGATCTATCAACGCACAGCCCAAACCACTGGACGGATCGGGCTGAAATTTGGCATGCAGATAGATGTTATGACGTAGGCATCTGCTAAGAAAGGATTTTGATTAATTCTACCCTCAAAGGGATAAAATAGGGGATGAAAGTTTGTATAAAACTTTGTTAATTTCAAACCAATCGGACTGAGACTTTGCATACATAAAGCTACTATGACGTAGGCATCCGCTAAGAAAGGATTTTGATAAATTCCACCCCTAAGGGGATAAATTAACGCGAGCGAAGCAGCGGGCAAAAGCTAGTTCAAATATAAATTAAAAAGGTTGTTGATTGACAAATGTTATTATAAAATATCAAATTTTTTGGATGATAAATTTTACCAACTCTTTTATTAGTTTTATATTATAGTACATACACTTAAAGTTGTAGTTCTTGTATTATTACAACATCATTAGAAATAGAAATGGAAGTAGAAATAGTCTTTATTCAAATAAACTCATTACAAGCACTTTTGAATAGTCATATATTGATTCTACCACTTATTCAGAATGCAGATTCTTTTTTTATTATAGTTTAACATTTAAATTTAATATTTTATTGTAGCATTTAAGTATATTATATGCCATCTAGGCTAAAGATGTCGGTGAAATTCTTTCTACATGTCGTCGGTTAAATAGAAAAATGGCAGTATTCAAAATGTAAATTGTTTTTTTACAAGACCAGCAGTTTTTTTTAAATTAAATTAAAGTATTATATATCATATTAAGGTATTTAGATAATGATTAAGACGGCGTGGTTAATTTAATTGACTTATATAAAAGGAGGCAATTCTAGCTTCTAATTTTGTAAAATGATATTTTTCTATTTAATCATCGATATATAACAGCTTATCTAATCACGCATGTTTTACAAATAATGAATCCTGAATTACAGGTAAAGACCTGTCGCACATTAGGATACTAGTGGCAGACACTGGCGACAATAAATCGCTGAAACAAATGTGTGCGCAGGCCAAGGTTTTGATTAACTGCTGCGGGCCTTACCGACTGTACGGCGAGCCTGTGGTCCGCGCCGCCATCGATGCGAAGACTCATTATGTGGACGTTAGTGGAGAACCCTTGGTTAGTTTTTTTAACTATAATGTTGTTGGCCGCATCTGGGTTTACAGCTTCACCGGACGATAGGGGGCGAGTGCAGATGGCACTCTAAACCCGCGGAAGGACTTATGGAGCGGCTGAAGGCCAACTAACGCCTGACGGATACGACTTTAGTCTGAGGGCACAGCTAGGGGTTCGAACCTCGGCTCAGGCCGTCGTAATTTCGATCCCAGTTTGAATTGGACGGGCGATCGATCGGAGGTGTATTCTTTCGCAAAAACTACTGAATGGATTTTAATAAAACTTTAAAATAATATAGCTTATTCATCAGAATTACACATATTACATTGTTTAACAATAGGAATAATAAATATAGTTCGAATTCGAGGGTACAAATAATAAAGAAGTAAAACGCCTGTTCAACTTAATTAAAACTGTTGCAATGTTGACTTTATCAACAGGACTTTATCCCACAGCGCCATCTAGTCCCAAACTAAGCAAACCGTATGTTATGGATACTAGACAACTATTATAAGTCATACATACATACATTTTTTTTGTAAATACATACTTAATAATCATAGAAAATACCCAGACCAATACAAACAATCAGACTCATAAATACAAATGTACCATGCGAGGAATCGAACCCGCGACTATTCGAAATAAGTGTGCTAACACCTAAATCACCGAGGCCGGTCAATTCTATAAAGTTTACCTAGCTTGAAAACATTTTCAGTTCATGGAGACGATGCAGCTGGTATACGACGGACAAGCGCGGGAGGCGGGCGTTTATGTGATCAGCGCGTGTGGCTTCGACAGCATACCCAACGATATGGGGGTCGTGTTCCTGCAACAGAAATGGGAAGGTACGCATATGAACTAGTTACGACAAATCTCTCTATCTTTGTATATAACTCAATGGGTGCTCAAATTCAGATCCTTATAGTAACTAAGGATATACTGAAATTACTTTTAATAAATTTAAGACATCTATTAAATCATGTTCATTGAGTATTACTCATTAAACGATTACTTAAGTGACAAATGCATGGGAATTGTTGTTTATGCACGAGATATTTTCATTAGACAGCTATATAAGTATACAGTGTATATAAACTGGCTTTAAAAAAAACAGTCGAGTTTCTTGACAGTTCTTTTCAATTAAGTCTATATACAGAACTGGACGATAGGGAAAAATATTAATACAATAAGTGTGACGTACATAAGCTGATAACATGGATGAGATAAAGAATGAATACATTAGAGGAAGTATGAAAGTCTCGCCGGTGTCAGAGAGGTTGAAGAGTAATCGTCTATCGTGGTATGGACATGTAATGCGTAGGAATGAAGATCATATCTTAAGGAAGGTGTTACATATGAATGTGGATGGTTATAAGGGCAGAGGAAGGCCGAAAAAGAGATGGATGGACTGTGTGAAAGATGATATGGTAAGAAAGGAAGAAATTAAAGCGACGACTGCGAACAGGGATGAATGGAAGCGAAAAGCATATTACGCCGACCCCAAATAAATGGGATAAGGAAGAAGCAGATGATGATGTGACGTATTTAAGCGGCTCAAAAGGTCCTACACGAATGCTTTCTTATTCTGATTTTCATACCCTATTTCTTACATTTCTAATTTAATTTCTGACATAAATCTATCCTGTGTGATTTCGAACTAAGAAGAACTGACAAGAAACTCAGATCTTATTCTTTTCAAATGAACTTGTACATTATTACAAAAATAGAGATTAATTTTCAAATTGAATTAGAATGAATATTGTCCACCAGCAAATGTTCCCAAACAGATTAGTCCCCACAATCAGAAAGTTGACATAATGTACATATATAAGAATTGTTTATTTTGTATAATTACATTAATAAAGTGGAAGTGAAGTGGCAATGGGCAGGGCACATAGCTCGTAGGACAGATGGCCGTTGGGGCAGTAAAGTCCTCGAGTGGCGACCACGGACCGGAAGACGCAGCGTGGGAAGGCCTCCAGCAAGATGGACCGACGATCTGGTCAAGATCGCTGGAAGGCATTGGATGCGAGCAGCACAAGACCGATCGTCGTGGAGATCTTTGGGGGAGGCCTATGTCCAGCAGCGGACGTCTTCCGGGCTGCGATGATGATGATGATGATGACATTAATAAAGATTAATTTGGTAATTGCAGGTACATTGAATTCAGTGGAGTCATATATGGAAACTTATCTCTCCCCTGACTTTAAAAACAAAGGAAGTAAAACCAGTGTTCTTAATTCCGGCACTTGGGAATCCCTCATCTATGGGTAAAACTATTTTTATATTTTTACGCTTTAGTTTAGAACTGCAATAGATGAACTAGTTAATGAATTAACGAGAAATGTCCATGTGGTTAATTTATATGCGGTCGAAGTGGGAGCGAGAGGTATGCCAGCGAAATCTCACTACAATCTTCTAAAAGATCTTGTCCTGTTTAAAACTGCACTAAAAATATATTAGAATGTATCTAAACCTGCATTAGCAGGCTCCTACCAGGTCTGTCTGTGCTGGGAGAGAAAGACGAGCGGTGAAGATGAGTGTTCATGTACATCGGCAAGGGGCTCCTTAAACCTACAGCCCAGTCAGAAGTCCCGGGAACTAGTTCCCGGGAAGTCGAACCCTCTTTGCCACACGATGGACCCGGCACCCGTAAATGAAATATCAATGAAATGCTAAGAAATTTGTTTCTTACCAACTCTTAACTGAAGTAGCCAGCTAATATATTACAAGGGGCCGTAACGTCCTATTTAATGAATAATTTTATGTTTGAGTTTTGGTATGAGTAGCTTTGATAAGAAATTTAGTTTAGGTCTCAAAATATCTTTATTCATGTAGGTCTATTACAGACTTATGATATGTTAAATCAGAGTGCTTTTGAGCTCAGAAGAACTGACAAGAAGCTAAACTTTATTCTTTTCAAATGAGCTTCTACTAGTTTACAAAAATACATAAGGTTTTAATAAATTATATAAGGTTTTTCATTGTTTTATTATATTTTTGCAGATTTTCGGATCAATTAAAGTTGTTATCATTACGAAAACAATTATTCCCTGAGAAAATGCTTAAGTTTGAACCGGAACTGCAGTTACGGTAAGTGTTATATATAAATTATAATTGTACTGTTTGTCTTCTTAATTATCGGTTCTCAAGACATACCACTGCTCTCACTCGCCGTTCACAGCTTAATGCCCGTATGACGCCAGCAGTGTGCGCTAGAGACGACATGATACCTCCTTCTCTTTCTCACATCTATTACATTAGTAACCCAGGACAATTCACACAGCGTCATCTAGACGAACTAAGCAGAGCTTGTGAATGGTGCACTGTCCTGCGCTAACGGTATACGCTGGCGGGGTACCAGTGGAGGATGATGAGGAGATGAGCATGAGGTCAAGTCAGGTAGCACATCTTTGTTACATTGACAGCAATAGGGTTATTAATCCACATTACTAACAACCCTCTTTCCCCCAATGTAAATATATTACACCAGTTGAGTTTCTTTCAAGTTCATCTCAAGTAGCTATAGGATAGTGATAAAAATATAACGCACACTGGAGGCCGAAAGGTCCAATGTTAATAATAGTACAGATAATATAATATTACATAAATAATAGTAATTATATAACGCTGGACAATTAACACAGCGCCATCTAGTCCCACGATAAGCATGTGTTATAGGTACTAGACAACTGATATGAATAAAAATATATAATTTTGGGTCATTGGGCTCCCTAAAATATGGTCGAGTGCAGTGATGGCTGGCTCATCCATCATACTCGTGAACGAGTGCTGCTTGTAGGGACTGGACAGCTCTTATCTTATCACTACGACTGATTTAATCTTATTGTATATTTATATTTGTCCCAAAAAATTTGTGCTGGTTGGTAGTTTGTATTTACATATTTCGACTTGTAAATGTAAACTTACAAGGATTATTTAAAAGAGCAACACACAAGTTTCTTCTTTCCGAACGAGTGGTAGTTAAAAAACAAATTGTTATGACTATTCAAAAGTGCTTAAATTAAGTTTATTTGAATAAATGATTTCTATTCTATTCTATTCTAATACTTAAATATTTAATTTTGTAAATACATACATAATATACATAGAAAACAGCCAGACCGGTACAAACAAACATACTCATGAATACAAATATTCGAGGAATCAAACTCGCGACCATCGAGGCTGTCTAATAAATAATTTCAGGGGCCCTCTGCACAAACATAACAAGGATTGGTACGTGCCTTTCTTAGGAGCTGACAAGTTCGTAGTGTACCGTACTCAACATCGGTCGTATTTTGACGGGGAGAGGCCGGTGCAATTCGAGGTATTATCAATACAATTATTACACTATATTAGAGTTCACATCAATATTGTAGAAAAACAACCGATATTTTAAAAATATATTAAAAGAAGGTAGTTTGTGTTTAGTACTAATGTAGGACCTAATAAAAAGATTATTACAAATATTGTAAATAGCGCCATCTAGTATTTATAGACCAAACTAGTACACTGAATTCGGTCTATAAATACGGAGGTCGGTAGTTTAATAATTCTCTTTCGTTCGATTTTTCATTTTTTTAGTTTCATTTTTAAGATGTACAATACTGTAGTACATTATTTTGATTTATCTCGTGGGTTTTAGCCAGAATTTGCAATGTAAGCGCAAAAATGTGTTTATTTACGAAATCACTCTCCTCTCTAAATTTATCAATGTTTCTCTACAATATTATGCATGTATTATACATATAAACCGTCCTCTTGAATCACTCTATCTATTAAAATAAACCGCTTCAAAATACATTGCGTAGTTTTAAAGATTTAAGCATACATAGAAACAGACAGTGACAGCGACATTGTTTATATATTTTGTAGTGATATTGCAGAGAGCGTCGTGGAGAGTCATCTTGAAGAATTTATAGATATTTATATATTTATATAATAGTCAAGTTATACACGCGACTACGTCCGCGTTGAATTTAAGTTTATTTTTCTAAAATAAAATATTTTTTCTAAAATAAAGGTAGCCTATGTTACCCCTTATTACATCTCCTACCTACCAATAAAAGTCCTGTCTAAATCGATCCAGCCATTTCAGAGATTAGCCGGAACAAACAGACAGACAAAAATTGTAAAAAATGTAATATTGGTGTATGTACCGTGTTATTTCAATTATAGTCACTCCAATTTTATTTAAATGTATAGATTAATAAAAACGATAAGCGTAACAAGCCAGCAACAGCTGAGCCAATATAATAATAATATTACAAGGCATATTACACAGCGCCATCTTGGATTAATTATTTAATTTTTATATATTTTAAGGTGTACTACAAGACGAGAAGCCTGCTGAATACTTTACTGTTCGCTATTGCTGCGGCTTTCTTATTCGTAATGTCAATGGTTTCCATCACGAGGAATCTAGTAATAAATTATCCCAGTTTCTTTTCTGCTGGAATGTTTACAAAGGAAGGGCCCAGTGAAGAAGTGATAAACAATTGCCATTTTCGAGTGGAACTGGTCGGAAAAGGGTGGGAGAAAGGGGTAGACACAAAACGCACGCCGATGAACAAGACCATGGTTGCAAGGGTTAGTATTTATATCTATATATATATATATATATATGTAACTCAAAGGTGACTGACATAGTGATCTATCAACGCACAGCCCAAACCACTGGACGGATCGGGCTGAAATTTGGCATGCAGATAGATGTTATGACGTAGGCATCCGCTAAGAAAGGATTTTGATAAATTCCACCCCTAAGGGGATAAATTATAATTATAATATATTATATATATATATATATATAACTCAAAGGTGACTGACATAGTGATCTATCAACGCACAGCCCAAACTACTGAACGGATCGGGCTGAAATTTGGCATGCAGATAGATGTTATGACGTAGGCATCCGCTAAGAAAGGATTTTGATTAATTCTACCCACAAAGGGATGAAATAGCGGATGAAAGTTTGTATGAAACTTCGTCAATTTTAAAAGCGATCGGGCTGAGATTTTGCTTGCATAAAGCTACTATGACGTAGGCATCCCTTAAGAAAGGATTTTGATAAACTCCACCCCTAAGGGGATAAATTAACGTGAGCCAAGCCGCGGGAAAAAGCTAGTCTACCATAAACAACTTCACCAAAACTGACTGTAGATTTTGACATGACAGTCTGTAATATACCTACATGAATGAAGATATTTTGAATTTGAGATTTACAGTTGAATTTTGTTGGACTGTAAATATCTCTCTAATGTATATAAAATTGTTTTTTGCGATAAGGCCGCCCATTGTTACTGTCTTTGTCTTGAGCGAGAGGAAATAATAAAGAGTTTCATTCATTCATTCATTCGTTCATTCTCCTGTCACAGTGATAGTTGCGATACATGTCCGTAATGACTTAACCGATTTTGTTGAAGTTTTATATGTATACTCGGTAGGTCCGTTATCTGTTCTTTATACCCCTAAGTGTTAAGGGTGCCAAATTCTATTTTATATTTCAGACAATTTTTTTATGATTCGGCATAAAAATATATACAACACTAAATATATACACCCTTCTACCATCCCCTATTTTTTAATAGTGTTATTAATTTATATAGTAAAATAATGTTTGCCGGGATAGCCAGTATTAGTATATATATAAGTTTTGTTAGCACTAGCTATAACTTTCGGCTTTGCACGTGTTTTTAAAATACAAGTAATCAAATTAGCAGATTTTTTTTAATTTGCTTATATCAATTAAGTGATCATCATCATCTGCTTCTTCCTTATCCCATTTATTTTGGGTATATGTAATGTTTTTTCCCTTCCCATCTTATCAATTAAGTAATATATGTAGATCAAATATTTAATTTTAAAAAAATTGTCTTTTCTGTAAGGTTTAAGTAGAGTCAATAACTTACATAAGTATATTTCCAGGGAGATCTCTGGGCTATTAAAGTAAGAACTTAAATTGATCCTACAGTTAATACAAGTCTAGTTTCTGTTTGTAGATATCAGGAGTGAATCCTGGGTATGGAGCTACAGTTCTTGGAGTATTACATAGCGCTCTTACTATCCTATGGGAACAGCATAAAATGCCCAAGTGAGTATGACAGAGTATGTGATGAATTTGCCCCAACTCTTCGATAGAAACCTTTCATCATACTTACCAGTTTACATAACCTATACATTGGAGTGTCTGTTTGTAATATTGAAATAACCGTTTTTTACTACATGCATATGAAAAAATAAAGTTCCATACGGACGAAGTCGCGTGTGCAGCTAGTATTAAAATAAAATGTTATATAATAATAAAAAGACTAATATTGTGAAGATTTTAACCAATAGAAACAACTTATGAATTAATTCTCATACTCTAAAAACCGTCCCTCCGATCGATCCCCCATCCAATTCAAACGGGTATCGAAATTACGACACCCTGAGCTGAGGTTCGAACCACTAGCGGTGCTCTCAGACTAAAGTCGTATCCGTCAGGTGGGAGTTGGCCTTCAGCAGCTCCATAAGTTCTTCCACTGGTTTGGAGTGCCATCTGCATTCGCCCCCTATCGTCCGGTGAAGCTGTAAAGGCCACCTGCGGCCAACAGCATGAGAGTAGTCTGAAAAAAAATTACTTCCTCAAATGTATTCATTTTTATCTTATTCAATCTTGTCACACTACATAGTCCGTTATCCTATAGCGATAATTCAATCGGAAGCTAATGTCACTCAGCGATTACTAGCGATTTCAGCAGTTTTTTCATCTACCGTCACTACATTGTTCAACATTAAAACTCCTGGTTTCAGAGGCGGAGTTCTAACAACTGGGGCAGCTTTTAGTAACACCACTCTTATTGAACAATTACATAAGAATGGCTTCAAATTCGAAATTGTTAAATAGAAGATTAAGTTATTTTAAATGAATATATTTTGTTTGTAAATGTTTGAGTAGGTATTTATTTTAAGCATAAGAACTTTTATATTTTTAAATTTACTATTTACTGAGTATTATTTGTTTAATTTTACGTGAATAATCTAATATGTAATCAATAGATTTGTGATTGTTTAAATAAGTTCTTTTGTTTATTTTGTTTACTCATTTATATACCTGTTTATATAATATTATATATAAAAGTAATCTACCTAAATTTTCTGGATTTTTTATACAAGGAGAACCTTCAAAGACTTCTATAATAATAATTATCTTTATTTATCTCTAATAAAAACTAATACAATTGCTTATACATGAATAAAATTTAAAAATAATGAATGAGACAAAACGGTCTATAACTCAGAGGGGGCAGTGAGTCCACCCTCTCTGCTATTCTTCTGCTCTGCAATAGTATATTTAGAGGCGTATTAACTAAGGGCAGGATGGGGGATTGGCCTTATCAGCTAATAACAAAAGCTTTTACTGTATTTGGTGTATAAAAGGTTACTAAATGACGAAGGAAGGTTACTAAAGGAGACACGGTACCTGGACTACTCGAGGAGGTAAGCCGTCCTCTTACCTTGGAATGATGCTGCACGAGCGTTGTTTGCTAGATAAACTGCATTATAGAATTCCAGAGGCTTAATGGAAAATTAACATTACACTGAAGATGTACAACATTGTTTAAAAAAGCGCATTATGAAGCCAGGTTCTTGCCCATTCCTCTTGGCTGAATCGGCTTTCTGAATGAGAGGTCGCAAAATAAAGAAAATTAGTATTCAATTTGGTTGTTTATATGTTCAGTTCATTTGAATAAAAATTGTTTATATTTGTATAATAATAAATTTTTTTGTAAATAAAATAATAATACACATCTTATTTTCAAGAAGAAATCGATTCCTATTTAAAGTACAGTTTATTACATATTTTTATAGAATTATAAAAATTAGTTACAGCGCCACCTATAATTTCTATTGTAAACTACTAAGTGCAAAATATTATAGGTGCTAATCGCCTCATAATTTTATAGAAATATTTTTAACAGAATTGTATTGACAATTTAACAATACATTTTCAAAAATATGTCGAATGCAAACTGTAAATACTTTCCATCAAGAATATAATATTTTGAAGAATAACGACAAGAAAAGCAAGTGATTTTTATTTTAAATCTATCGCCAGTTACAAGATGGCGCTACTTAACCGGATCATGAACAAATAGTAGAATAGTAATATAAGGTTGAGTAGTAATGTTTTACGATTTTTGTCAATAGAATAAGTTAAGTTCAGTAGGTAATCAGGCTAGTGATTGGTAGGTATATGTCTAAGTACCTACCTGTTATGAATCGGTGAGAATATTTGTTACTGAGGTTTATGTATCCGTGAGAATATTTGAATCCAATGTGAGTGAGGGCCTCATTGATTTTTTTTACTGCTTTCTTTACGTCGGAGAGCTAATTAAAATACCAAGTGTTTGGTATTGGTTAGATCTGAAAATCTTTGTTGTGTACAAATCAGGATATAAAACTAATTGGGCGATGCTCTCATTTTTTCAGTATTTTCTTCTTTATCTTCTTAGCTCGTATCTAGCCTAGCCTAGCCTAGCAAGTATCATCATACTTGCTAGGCTAGGCTAGGCTTTCTTAGTAACAAAGACCGCTTTCTCACTTTACAATACTATATACTAGTATAGTTACTGGGGGGAAAGGGGATTGTTAGTAATGTGGATTGATAACCCCATTGCTAGCAATGTACAATGTCAGGTTGACCTCCACGCGGTTCCCCCTGGAAACCATCGTGATAAGTTCGTGGTGAGGTTGTCACGATGGGCTAACTGACCTGACTGAGGCTCATCTTATCATCTTCCACTGGTGCCCTGCCAGCGTATACCGCTAGCGCAGGCGGATGCACCATTCCATTATCATCCATAAAAAAAAAAGTATAGTTAGTAGTTAGAACCATCAGAGCTTACCTCTGATGGTTATCGTAAACTGTAAGAAGTAAAAACCTACGTGGGTATCTCAATCTCACCTATTTTAGCCGTCAAGCAGCTTACGTTGTTAGCTGTGTGTCGGGTGTAGACAGATTACATTGTGAAATTACAGGATTGGATATCTTAGTCCCCTGGAATGTCAACGAGTGGTATCACATGATAATATGATATCTGTAGTTTTGATAATTGCATAGGGAACAGTTTACCGCTAGGGTTATGGGGATTGTTGACTACATTAGCAATTACCATGTCAGGATGTCCTGCACGCGGTTTCTGGAAACCATAACGAAACGAAACATTTCTGATAAATTTCTAGTGCATTTCGCACGATGGGCTGACTGACTTGACCATGATCATCTTATCATCCTCCCTTGGTGCCCCGACAGTGTATACCGACGGGTGCACCATTCATTTACCATAAGGTGGATCGTCAGTTTGTTTGTCATTCTAATTATATAAAAAAATCTACTGTTCTGTGGGTATCTATTGTATCTATGCTACGTATTTAAACTTTGGCCAGATGTATTATTTCGTGCGCGTACATTGGTATACCTACTTGGACAAGTTTGAAAAATATCTGTGTTGTATTAATCACATTATCGATAAGAAAACGGCAGATTGAAAATAGATAAAATTATTTTATTGATAAAGTTTTAGGTACTAAGCTTAATGATAAAATGTACACACAAACCGACCTAACACGCAATCATTATATACATCTATTATATTATTTTATGTCACCTGTACATTACTAATTACACGATTATCATACCTATTCAATAAATTAAAAAAAAAATTGAGCTTTGGTCTAATAAAATAAAAATAATGTTTGTTAACAAAATAAAACGTAAAACGAAATATATAACGTTGTGTTTTAATAAGCATTTAGTACAGAAATTAGCTTTTTGACTTGCCATTTATTCATATAATTAATAAAAGAAGAAAAACATACGTTTATATTAAAAAACAACGTTATGGTTACATCAGAAGTGTGAGTACAAATAAGTATTTCATTTAATATAATATATTACATATTTTCTTATAGTTATTAATAATGTCACTGTATGATATGGTTAAAAACACAAGCGTTTTGCTATTTTCTGAAGATATAAACAATGTTCCTAAAGTCTAAGCTAACATCATTTACAAATAGGTACATAATGATTCTATTGCGTCTTGACACATGCTGATACATTTTATATTGTTAATATTTAAAATAACAGAAACTTATTTCAAATAGCAATCTGACTCAATATATCGACGGAAGAAAATTGAATTGTCGTAACTTGAAATATCTAACTTCGCAAAACATCTTTATATATATTTTTATTTCAGTAATTCATATTCTCAAATATTTATTGAGATAAAAAGTTGAAAATTGTTATGTATTTATCCAATTATCAACTTTCTATGTTAATAAATATATGAGTTATGAATGAATTTTTGAAAAAGTTTTTGGTTTTGATGTAAAGTCTGGTATTTTAGGTAGCATTTGTCTGTTATTGGGTAATATGGTACTATTATTGGGGTAATACATTTGCAGTATGGGATTCATATAGTTACCAGTTTTATTAATTCCCAAAATGTCATAAGGGGTGACTAGAGGTATAATATAGACAGATCAGTACAGATACTAACAGCACAGATAAGATAATATTACGTAAGAGTAAAAAAAGAAAATAATAATAATTATTAATATTAATACACCTCACTATTTAATAATATATATTATGTAATAATTGAACAGAAATGTATAAATTATAATTTCATACTTTATAAGTTCTTTTTTAAATCGTTGTGTGAGTTATGGGATTAGTACACTATCATAATTATATTTGTTAACATGAGAACGTAATATTAGCATACTATTTTATGATTGGTGTGGTTTAGTATAATTATATTATATTAAATATTACAATTGTAAATACAGGAAAGAAAGAAATAAAGAAAAGAATAATAAATATTTATACTTGGCACATTAAATGAACAATCTGTTACTAGATCAACAGATAAGAAACTTATAACATAAAAAAAATATTTGTAAATATTCCTATTTTTATTGTCCATTAATATTTTTGTACAATAAAAGTTCTATGTAAAAAGTTGTATATTTTTTTCTTACATAAAAATGTATTAATCTTTTTTTAAAACTGATTGCAAAACATTTAACGTACTTTTAGCATTGATAGCTTTATAAATAGATTATGTATTACACCTATATTATGATAGTGTAATAACCCCATAATGATATAGTATATATGTCAAGTAATTAGAAAAAACTCATTTAATTGCAAAGTAATTGATTAACCTATATTAATATGAATTTATATTATTGACAGCGATAAACGAAATTTTGATTTATTTGATCGGATTATACTTAATAACAATAACTGTAGTTATATGCGGCTGATCATTAATTAAACGATAAAATGTAAATTTTATAATCCAGTTTGTCAATCAGTAGCTTAAACTATATCTATAAATAATTAAATATTGAATGTATAATGTATAATTCTGTCGAAAAACGTACGATATACGTGCGTATATAACACACTCGGCCCTATTACGCCCTCGTCTTCGGCTCGCGGTGAAATTCCACGTCGTGTGTTATAACCATCATAACGCACTTATATCGCAATATACTATATTGCTAGCGTTCAAACAAACCAGTGGCTTAATTATGTAATTCATTTACGATTCTCATTTCTTAACTATTTTAATGCAGTTTTTAGCAATAGACAGAGTGTTTAACAAGGTATGTTTATATGTATAGCTGTTCCCGGACATGGTCCGCGTGGAATTAAACTTTATTTTCTAAAATAAAAGGAGTAAGTTAACTCCTTATTACATCAGCTATCTGTCAAAAAAGATCCCGTCAAAATCGGTCCGGACATTTCAGAGATTAGCCGGAACAAACAGACACAGACAAAAATTGTATAAAATGTTATTTTGGTGTATGTACCGTATTTATATTCATATGCATGTAGTAAAAAACGGTTATTTCAATATTACAAACAGACACTCCAATTTTATATGTAGATATAGATGCATGGGCGTTATAGTATAGAACAAGCAGGGAAATTCAAAGATATGTAATGCACGGGACGGGTCGTATGTCAGTTATAAATTGAAATGATCAGTAATTGAATCACATAATTGAGCTCCAGTTCAAATTATATTTCACTTACTAGATATTTTTTATAACAAAATATATGTATATATTATAAAAAGTTTAAAATGTTAGTTTTATATTGTACTGTACTGTACTATTTTACACTGTATTAGTCCTATTGATCGATTAGTTCGTTTAAACTGGTAACATCAACAAAGTAGAGATGCGTGGAGCGGAGGGAAATCGATATAAAATGTTTTGATTTACATATTTTTCTCGATTGTACATAGATTTATGCATTCAACAGACAAAAAAATTAAAAATATCGACAATATCGAGAAATACACATAATAATTCTTACTTTTTAGGTTATTTCAAACCTAAAAAGTAAGAAAAATTCTTAGATATTTATTCTTTATTTTTAGATATTGTTCTTAGATATTGTCGATATTTTCCTGCCAATTCTACGGTAATTCTGAGGAATATTTTTGAAAATAACACAGTTTATTCTTATTGTGGTTCTACATTAATTTCCTCATAAAAATCTTCGTTCAACTTCAACGGTTTTCTTTTGTTTTCTGTGTACAAACATATTTTATTATTGTTATTAAATTACATGCTAACAATGTAATAATCGAAATAGTTTTGTAAAGAATTTTTAGTAACCGGATATTATTTTATTTTATTATTATTTCTCCGGTCAAATCATAATACTTAAATTTAATATGTATTGTCGAATTATATTATTGTAAATTTGAAGAAATATTGGATAGCTGTACATTTAGGTATTAGTTCACTTATCCTAAATTACATTATCCAGGGATATCTGTACATGTAGAGAAGGAGTAATTACTGTATTGATTAGGTATAGTTTAAATTAGACTATACAAAAAAGTTGCAACTTATTTTTAATCTAGTTGTACCTAATCCATGGAGTTCAAATTTGAAAAACATTGGTAATTTTGATAACAACACAATATGAAACAATGAGACAATGAAACGTTGTAACGATACAGCTGACTATAGGAACTCTGTAATTAATTTAATGCATCCAATCGGCTTAGTTAAACGGTATGAACTAATATCTGATCACGAAATCTTAGAGACAAGACTTTATAAAAGCATTTTGTAAAAAAACGTTCTTATTTTGAATTAGTTCAACTACTCAGCACATCTCTATTTCGTTAAGCCTCATTTCTAAGTCGAGTCTCGATTTTATAAAAGTCTATGGAATCACTGTATACAGCTTAACTGGATTCTCGACTATTTTCGTTGGAGCCTACAGTGTTTTGCGAAGGCGATGGCGTCACCTCGGGAGCTATGATGAGACCTTCCTTGATTCTTTTCTTTTGCTTCATCCGTCGGTTCTGAAACCATATTTTAACTTGGGTTTCGTTTAGTTGCAGGGCCGACGCAATCTCTATTCGTCTCGCTCTCGTCAGGTACTTGTTGAAATGAAATTCCTTTTCGAGTTCTGTTAGTTGTTTGTTCGTGAAGTTGGTTCGGCCGGTGTTGTTCAGGTTGAGGAGGGGGTTGGCCAGCATCTGGCTGCCGGTGGGGGTGCGCAGCCCCTCTTGGGGACTCCCGATTCCCCCTTGGTTGACGAACTCCGCTGGAGGTATCATCAGTTTTGGTGCTGGAACGAGAGAAATAATTTTTAAATTAATTATAGTTATTATGAAATGTTTATTTAATTTAGGATTATGCAGATTATATTATATATAGAGATATTATCAGATTATATGTGAAGTATATTTTATATGTTCTTATAACATCTCTGTTTTAACAGTTGAAAATAACTTTTAATATCAATGTTAATTTATTGAATTGTATGTGCAAGAACATCATACATCCATCCATTCATATATCTAAATAAATTTCAGGTTTATATATATATATATATATATATATTAATTATATAGTATTTGTTCAGTAATAATAAATAACAATAACCCTAGGACAATTTACACAGCGTAACCTTGTCCCAACCTAAGTTTAGTTTTTTTAGTAAATACATACATGATATCTATACGTAGAAAACACCTATACTCGTGAACACAAATGTTCGTACAGTGTGAGGAAGCGAACCCGCGACCATCCGAAGCAAGGCGGTGTGTTAAACCACTAAACCTCCGAGGTCGTGTTATATTTTCAATATACAGAACCGTCAATCACCTTTGGAGAACATTGTAGTTTATATCTGCTGAATTCACTACGGTGGAGTCGATTACTGCACCGTAGTGAATTCAACAGATATATTTACCGGATTTCATTCCTTTAATTTAAACTTTATTGCCAGTTCTTTTCATACACTTTCAATTAATTCCAGCTCCGCTCCTATTGGTCAGGGCGTGATGTTATATAACGTATAGCTTCCCTCAATAATTTATTTATTTATTTATTAAACTGCATCAGTGTACAATTTGATACTCATTTGAATTTGTACACTGAATTGGACGGTAGTGAAAAAAATATGATACAAAAATTTGACGGCTAAAATGTCCTACATGAATAAATAATTTTGATTTTAAATTTATCAGCGCCTGCGTGATCATCACTTCAACATCATCAACAAAAAATGTAATTTTAGTTACGTACGTGCAATTTACTGGTTTTTTTTTGCCAGAAATGTAATGCATGTTTACACAAACGTCTCATTGCTCAGGATTATAGATTTTTTTAAGAAATTCCCTCGCAGTCTCGGGTGCATCTCTGACAGGTGTCATCTTTTTTCTAATTTGAGGAGCAAGATAAAAGATATTTCAATATTAGCCCAAGGTGTCCCGCTGCGCGCGTCGACCTACTCAGACGCGTTTTTGGTCCATTGTTGCTGAGTAAACAGCCTCTCAGTCATTATTTTATTTATTGTATGTTTGTTTGGATTCACGTAAAGTTTTTGGCATTGAATGACTCGTTCTGGGAATCAGGTTGTATGCAAATACATATATTTGACGATTGATTTTTGGGTGAAAATATTTGTGGATCTCAAGGTGGTGACATTGTGAGGCTGGATGCAATGATTTGTTTGTATTAAATTACACGATTTATCGAATGACGTTGGCCTCAAATATGCAAATATGCTCGTAATAGCGACATGTCATGACATGTCAGCTACATACAAATCTTAACTCCTAAACTACTGAACTGATTATAAATTTGATTGATAGCTTACATCTCAATTTATGCCGCAATATTATTTAACCTTAGACACAGCTCGCGTGGCCGGGTCTACTAGTATATAATAAATTACCACAGGTAATTAGAGAGATGCCACTAAATAGGTTTAAAACTATAAACTACAAATGACTCCTAAAAATGTTGTTAATTGTTGCGAGAATTGACTAAACATTTAATCGTCTGTTTCATTAAGAAGAATTGTAATTTTGCATGCTTCCTGAAGCGAACATTTCTATATAAAAACACTTGTAAGACTAAATATTCAACCAAAATATTATCTCTCTGTCATAACATTCGTCGCGAAGTGGACTACCAATAGTGCTAATGGCTAAATGTTATTACGTTCGTAGGATAAGGGATATAATAATAGCTTTGAACAATTCACACAGCGTCATCTAGTCCCAAGTTAAGCAGAACTTGTATTACGGGTCCTAAATAACTAATATATACATAATATTCATATAAAACATCTAGATAAATACTGTTGTACGTTTTATTATATGTATATAGGTAAAAGGAATAAAGACTTGGTAAACGGAGAAAATATATATATTTGGTATAGTATTGACATAGTTTTTTTTTATCTATGATAAAGGTATGGAGCATTCCAAGGATGGATCGCAAATTTTGACTTTAGTAATGTCGATTTTAATCAGCAATTACAAAGCGTATTTTTTTATGGATGATAATGGAATGGTGCACCCGCCTGCGCTAACGGTTTACGCTGGCGGGGCACCAGTGGAGGATGATAAGATTTGAGCATGAGGTCAGGTCAGTTAGCCCATCGTGACAAATTCACCAAGAATTTATCACTATGGTTTCCAGGGGGAACCGCGTGGAGGTCAACCTGACATGGTACATTGCTAGCAATGAGATCATCAGTCCACATTACTAAAAATCCCCTTTCCCCCAGTATTGACATATTATTGAAGTAAAGTAACAAACAAGAATATACAAAAATAACTATAAAGTTTAAATACAAATTTAGAATATAAAATACATTGGGATTAGCCAATTACAACAGATACAAACGAATTCATGAATACAAATTGCTTGTACTGTGTAAAGAAACAACCCCTGACCATCAGAAGTAAGAGAATGTGCTGAACTAAAACTTCTAGACTATCGAGGTCGTTAAATTAGCCATATTACTAGCGATACGCCCTGGCTTTTTTTAATTAATTGGCTTGTATTATACTATAACATCATGTAT